>NC_079403.1:11487602-11800784 GCF_029220125.1 Pseudoliparis swirei
AGAGGGACGAAATGATGAAGGGGGTGAGATGGACAGAGTGAAGAGTCAGATTAAGAAAAATACAAACAAAGGGTAGCAATTAAGCTAGTGAAGGACAGGAAATGACAAGAAAGAGCTGCAGGAAGTGAGATCATCTCAGAGGAACTTCAAGAAAGTTATCTACTATTCTTAGTTATCAACTAAATAGTTACAACTTTAAATAAATAGCAACACATATTGGTCAATGTATCACTTGCTCAATGAGAGTTACTAAGAGAAGATCAATATCACTCTTCTGCTTGTGTGGCCTAAATATAACGCGACAGCTGGCAGTCAGTTAGCTTAACTTAGCACAAACACCTAGCTCGCGTCGCTCTGTCCAAAGGTAATAAAATACACCCACTAGTCCCTCTGAAGATCACTCTTTGACACACATCATGTCTTTTGAGTGTAAAAACAAGGATGTGTGGTTCAGTGCCGGACTATTTCTTGTCCAGGAGAAAGTGACCTCTCTGAGTCACATTCCTGGTTTTTACACTTTGGTTGTGACATGGATTGAAACACAAACACGTGTAAACCAGCTTTGACATTTCATAGAGTAGCTTTAATCTAAACACGTTTCATATACCTTGCCTGGCATTTTGCTTCTAAAATATTAGATACAACTCCAAAATTTCAACAGATGAACAATAACCCAAGCAAAACATTTTTTATAGCATTGATATAAAGTTACAATATGTTATTATAATAAAATAGCAAAGTTATAGTTTGAACATTTTAGAGAGGATATTTTAAAAAGTCCTGTCAGCATGAAAAATATAAAATAGCCTTTTATCTCTAAATGACATTTTTTTATTATTGTGATGGATCAGTCATCAAGGCTGACCCTACATCTATCACCACCATCACTGAGGCCTTGTCTCAAATGTCACAATAAGGTGGCTTGCATCAAATTTGACCTCTCTCCTATTTCCTTAACAATACCATTTAATAACGATAGGGTCTGTCACGCTCCACATTGCGATTACATGCCCTCCTTTCAAGAGGTTTTCCACTGACCAAGATGAATCTGTCTTCGGGACTGTCTTCATGCCCACCTTTGAACTGAAGGAGATGGTTTAGTGCCGTGACCTCGATCCATTCCCCTTATAGAGCTCAGTGAACATTTATCCAGACAGCTCAATCCCCTGGATCAAATTCTTCAGCATGGAGGAGAATTTCTGGAGCCAGCAAGTCTTTGAAAGCAACGATGGACTTTCAGTGAGGAAGAGTCGACTTGATAGCCTTTTAGACCTTAGATCACGTTTTCCTGTGAAAGACATGACCAGTGGTTAGTCTTTACAGGGATGGAATAAAAATAAGTCAGACAGCATTGGTGGGGGACTGATTAGAAACACAGAAGAAGCCAGTACTCCCAGCAGCAGGCCTGGTAAAGGTTTTTTACCTCTGTGCTTTTACATGGCTGTAACAGCAGATATGGCCTTACCTGCTGCTTGAGGAGCGGTGTTGGAACATCATCAAGGCAGGTTGATAAGCCTCCATTCCGTCGTTGGGTTGAAAGCCACACACGGGAGGTTTCCTTGAAATAAACACAGGCAAGCGTCTGTTATTCTTCTACAACCTAAGTTAGCTCTGGAAATTAGGAATCTCTCTCAGTCCTTGTTGTCATCATTGTGTTTTATTTTCTCCTTAAATTGTCAGCATCACCTCCCCATCTCACAAACTTAATTTTTCAACCTCTTCCTGCCAACATTTCCTCTCCTTTTTATGCACAAATCTCACCTCATCTGTGACGGCTGCTTGGTGGCAGCCCTTCACCTCAAGCGCAAGGCCTGACTGTCTGCAAGCCTCCTCAACAGCTGTCATGAAAACCAAACAGACACTTTTAATTGGTGTTCCAGACTTGAGGAAACTGGACTAAAATATTTGCATAATTTCACAAAGGACGGAGGAAATTGTTTAAACATGTGAGCCGAGGCCTCGGCTGATGTAACCCTACCCGCCGGCCGAGTGGCTCTTGGGTGCCACCCAGCGCCAACGGTGCCAGGAGGGAATGGAGGGGGAGGGCGACAGGGGTGAGGGGAGGGCAGTGAAGGAGAGAGAGGCGAGGAGTGAAAAGGTCATACTGGCTGATCCTATTAGGGGGTCTCACCTTCTCATACTGCTGAGCGCCAGAGAAGCCCTGACACAGGCCAAGCCTGCAGTATCGTATGAACACAACACTGGGAGGTTTCTGTTCGGCAAACAGCATTTTATTTTTCTGAAATGTATTCTCTCGCTTTTGTACATAACATGTACATATTTATGTTTGTGTGTTTCAGGCAACGATCCTGACCTAGTAAATGAAACAATTCACTAAACTAGATAAAGATAGATACATGTGAGAGTCGTGAGATGACTAGCAAGTTATAGGGAGAGACAACAAAACTTGACTTTGCTCATAAAGTTATGTCATTGTTTAGGATGTTTTCTTTGCTTTTTTTTTCTTGTAAAATACTGAATAGTTTGACCTTCTGGCCTCTAAAAGCTATTAAAAATAAACTCAAACAAATATTCAATGCCTGAAAAAAGAGTTATGACTTTTTTCTCTATTGAATCTAAGAGCCACACGCCCAAATGGTTGTGATCCACTGCTTATATCATCGCAGAATATTTAAAGTAGATGTTTAAGGTTAAAAAAACTAAACGAATTTGGCACATTTGAAATATATATAATTCAGAATGATAGATAGGGCTGACCATTATGTGACCAAATGAGGTGGTGTCTTTGAGTGTCTTACTGCAACTACAAAGAACGAAGGACCAAATGAAATTAGAATGTGAGCATAATATTGAAAGAATAACACAGCAGTGTATATGAATAGCTATACATCTGCATGCAAGAAGATGTATGCATAACTTTTCTTTCAGATGTTTTGTCCAAATCTATTTGTTGTGTTTTGCTAGAAGATTAGATACTGTATGCTTAAAGAAAAATCCATTAAATATTAAAACATTTTAAAAAGTAAAGATCATACAAGGAGATACAAGTGTGGAAGAGAGATATACATGCAGGCTATATTCAATTAATACAATAGAATAGAGTAAAGTTTGATATTCCAAACGTTGTTGTTGTTCTTTCAAACATATTGTGTTAATGTATATTAAGTTTGTATTATTATGAGTGGACATGCAGCAGGGCCCCTGTCCTCCTCCATCCCGGTTCCCACATAGGAAACCAGAGTGGTGGGCGTTCACAGCCACAGCTGAGGCGGGGGTAATTAAACTAGTCTGGGCCATGTGGAAAAGACATAGAGCTTTAAATGCCCTCACTGGAGATAACATGAGCGCCATGCAGATAGATCACATGGGAGTCCTCCGTTTACTGGGGATGCCAGCTGCACTGAGACACCACGGCGAGCTTTGTCACCTTGTAAACGAAAGAGGAGAGACAGGAAAGAGTGGGGAAGTCAATGAGTGGTACTACAGTGTGTGTTTTTGTTGCACACCAGAAGCAGAGGGAGCAGAGAGGGAAACATGGGGTCTGAAATTGCACGGTGCTTAATAAAAACCTGGAGGAGGCTTGTCTGAGATGCATGGAGTAGCTCAAACAAGCATCAGGTGTCTCTGGGATTTCAAAGGAAATTTCATGCCACAAAACTGCATTTTATGGTTCTCAGTTCAGTGAGATGGTGAAACACAAGTCAATGATTGTTGACATTAGATATTATTTAGTTTTCTTTTTTCGCAATAAAAGGCGCAAATGAGCCATCGTCATATAGACAAGTCATAAAGGAAAAGGAAAATAAAAAATTAACAAGATCTACAAGTAATTATTTATTTTTTTAAACAACTTTGTATTACCGAGAAGTGATTACATCTAATCAAGTGAGTAAACAGATCATGAAACAGATGCTCCTTATGAATACAACATAATTATTAAATGATTATGGTGATTACACACCCACCAGGGTTTGTGGCGTGTCTTCATTATCACGCAGATTAATCAACGCCACAGGCTCAGGACGCCGGCCGGTGGAATATTCACAGTGGAAGAGAGACGCATGAGGTGAGAAACAAAAAACATACAAGATTGTCTACACAAAACAGAAAAGGAAAAAAATAAGCTAAACAAAAAATGCAATAAACAAATTGTAATCTTATAAAGTTTACATTTTTTAATATAGTTTGCCACAAAATCAGCTTGGATCTTTTCACTGGAAGCAGATGAAGCAATTACTAGTGTTTGGCTGATGAGCTGTTATTCAGTGTGATGAAATGAAATACTGCAGGTCACTCAATCTGGCAGAGGCACACACAGCTCACATCTATAATGCTCCAAGGATGAAATGGACTGTATTTTCTTACATCTTGTATGGTTCCCAATGCCTGATTATTGTAGCAATTATATTTTATTAAAAAAGTCAATATAGGAAGATTAGACAGGTCAATGTATGCATTTGAACTGCATCTATTTGTATTTGTATAAGATGAATTTCACATATATTATACTGTTATTCAGCTGCATCACAATGTATAAAGGACAGCAGAGCAGTCACCCTGATTTTATTTGTGTCTCCATTGTGAGGCACAAATAAATCAGTGTCGCAGGCCCAGACAGTGGGCAAAAGATGATGGGTGAAAAATGCATTGTAACCATGTGGCCATAAAAGAGAGAAAGCCACTGAAACAGACCGAGCGTGTCTGCGATGTAGTGAAGGAGGACGAGAGAGAGAGAGTGTATCCCACTGATGCAGACGGGAAGGAAGAGACAGTGGGAGAAACAGTGCGTGTGCCTTTTCAAGTGTGTGTGACTATGTCTTTCTATGATGACAGAACAAACGACCTCCTCTGTCATGCATGGCCTTGAGAAACCTCCATGGATTTGGGACTCCATCAGTCCGGGGGAGGCCTCTCTGGCTGTCCTTGGAGCTGCCTGTTTGTATCTTTCCACACCGCCGACTAGCCAAACAGCAGGGTCCTCCGCCTCTCCCACGGGTCAGGTCCCTCTCAACCCCTAGCGAGCTTTGATCTGACGGACAGAAGAAGGGGGTCTGAGAGGGCTTTGGGAACTGTGTGTGTGTGTGTGGGGGGGGGGGGGGGGTAAAAGCAGGGGGATGGTTAGGGTCAGGTGGGGTCGAAGGCCGGAGTCCTTCTAGACTGTCCTTTTACAGAAAAACGGCTACCACACATTTGAACAAGCAAACACACAAACAGCTAAATAAAAGACATTTGGGGTTCTAAAGTGGATTTCATCAATATTTTTCCGATAAGGATCAAATGACAATTTAGAAGGAGCCATGCCTAGTGAATATTTAGAGAGCTAATTATTGTGGTTTTCTTGACCTCAACTTCCATATTTTGATCCATTCATCGCCCTCAAAGTGTCATTATCAGGCAGCACAGCGGCAGCTTTTTGTTTTGAAAGTTTTAAAGTCCTACTTTGCTCTACCTGCCAAGCACCAATCAACAGAAAGACACAGTTCGCGACTTGCCAATGACCACAGTGGAGCCGTTACATTAAAGCATTAAAGAGTTACACATGTCCCTCTGTAGAACAGTAAATGAAGGCTAACATTGCCATGTATCTGTTGGGTGTCTAAATACACATCTGCTTGGTTTAAAAAAAAGGTGTTTTTTATAAGTAAACTTTTGCTGACGGTGCCACTGACACGTCAGATTTAAGAGATATGAAGAAAGGTAAAGGTACAGCCTTGTATTTCTTTTCGAGTCTAATCTGATTGTTCACCTGTGTGAGTGCTTGCATGTCGGTGTGATCACTGGATGCGTGGAGAGCTCCACATGTGCCACTCATCTCCACGCCTTTTCCCCACGGGCAGCCTCCCTGACCACCACACAGCCATCAGCCCACCACTCACTTCTGCCCAGGACAGCCCCCTTTTGAAGGCTGAGTAATTAACGCGCCATCTGATACACCATCCGGCCATAGAGGCTCTCCAGGGGGACACACACATCTCTCACACACACACACACAAACCTGCACGCACACTTGCACGCTTACACGCACAGGTGATCCATCAAACAGCGTTAACTGGCCTGAGTGTCGCTGTCAGCTGTGTCTCGTTGTATGATGGTGACCCTGAGGTTAGCCCGAAGAGACCATCATGTGCCGTAATGACAATCCCCTCTTCAGCAATTTGCAATTGGATGCACCATAAAACTAATCCTGAAGATATGATTCCTGATTGAAGGTCTCTAACTGTTGCCCTGAAGGGATAGTTTGGTGTGGGGGGAATCTACTGACTCAGAATAGTACAAGCAGGTGGATGGATTTCTTTTTTTATGTTGTTTTGAAGGTGTGTTACGCTTGGTCTAACTGTGTGAGATGTGTTTGGGTCTATGTAGCCACTGGTCTTAAAGTTAGAGACGCAACCATTGTATTGATAAGGGTATTGTTGTTGTCCTTCTTCTTCTTCTTCTGATTAATAATACTATTATTATTATTATTAGTAGTAGTAGTAGTAGTAGTAGTAGTAGTAGTAGTCGTAGTAGCAGTATCATTATTTTATTATTGAGAATAGAAGACACAATAATATAGTTAATTAATTTGACAAAAATGTCCTTGTAATGTATTTCGATTGATTTTAGTTGTGTTGGAAATATGTGTGTGTGTGTGTGTGTCTTCCACAATTTTCAATATTTGAATGGAGGAGTTAAGTTAGTCATGCTGCAGTTGGAATTAGACCCATTCATTAAAAACATCAAATTGAGTCATGGGTCATTTCTTTCCAAGAAGTTTGATGTATGAAAATTGGAAATGTCGTCAAGACGGGGGAAGTCTTTGTGAAGCAACAGACGCATATCACTGCAAACACAAAACGATTTAAACAAACCGAATGTAAGAGAACCACGGTATTTAGTTGCACCTGTGCAGACTGCACATTCTTCAGAGAAACAAGAAAAGAGACCGTAGCGCAATACATTTCTCTCTTTCAGCGAGATTCTTTAGGAGATCACGTTCTACACGATGACCGTGAAATCACTTTGATTTCCGATGTGGTCACGAAAAGTTCAAGCCTCTTAGAAAAAAGGTTGGATTTGGGATTTGGTTGCAGATTGTGGCCATCAGAGAACCTCGACAGAACATTTTCTCCAAAAGGTTAAAGGTCATGCAGGGATGTCTAATTAAGACTGTTGCCTGGATAGATGTTTCCTTCCTGACATTTATTTGGTACAGCTTGATGGAGTGATCCACTCCTGTAAAACAAATATGTTCACATACAAATACAGAACTAGCAAACTAAAAGCATTGTATCAAATCCCTGGGAGGGTGTCTAAACACATGACAACAATAATATATATACTGTTTTGTTTTTTCTTCTTTTTTTAAGAAAATTAATGCTCTGTATTTCTTGCCCACCTCTGCTCCGGGTGCTGACCAGGAAAGCTTGTTTTTTTGTGTCTGAAAGATCACGTTTGATGTGGACAACACTGCCATGGGCAATGTGTCAGAAAAGGACAAGAGGAAGAAAAAAAAGAGAGTTGAAAGAAGTTCTAATCCATAGTTGCAGGTGTGTTACACTTTTGTTGCCCCACCAGAAATTCACAACAGAGTTGATGACAAAGGGCCAGGCCCCATGCAGCCCATTGTGGCCTGGAGAACAATATGGAGGCTGTGAATGGCTAATCCCTCTGGACCGCTGACAGGTTGGGCCTTTAAGCAACCTGGGACTCATTTCTCCACTGGGCTGGGCCGCTCTCTGACAGGGATGGGAAAACCCAGACTACTTACAGCCGCTGAGCCTTCGCCCAGAGCAGAGACTGGGAGCCATTGTGAAGGAAAAATATTATCTCCATTGTCAGGTTGTGGCCGTCTTTGTAATGTCAGAAGATGAACTCGGGGAGAATATGCCACCGGAGGGGGACTATAGAGCCACGATAGCGCCAACTCAGACTGTGAACGCCATTTAGCTGCGTAAAACCTTATCTCAAAACAAATTATGTTGACCTCATTATTGTCACATTGAAAAATATAAGAGTCCCACAGGACTATATAATAAAAGTTGTTTGTCAATAGTTTCATGTCTATTGATATTCAGCTTTTACATTTTTTCATATTTCAAATTTCCAGCCAATGTTAATGATGCAATTTGTACTTTATTAGTTCTCATCATCGAAATAAAAATGATTAAAGCAAAAGAAGGCATTTTAAATGCACACAGACTGTAATGTTCCCCTCCATAAAATCACATTTGAGCATCAATATAAAGATCTTTCACAAATCTTTTTATTTGTACAGTGCCACGATGCAGAATGTAAAACAAGCCCGTTGGAAGAACCTGGTGGTGTTAATCTCTTTGTGAGAGAGAAAGAAAAGGCGAGGACAAGATAATAGGTCGGGTGGACAACGCCCAGCTCTTGTAAACAGGACTGCAACAGCTCCACAAGCCCTGAGAACAAACACAAATATCTGTTTCTTCTGAACCTCCTTTGGCAGCCGCTCTGGAACCAGAACACCGCCTCAGCAGCTCAGTGACGTCTCACAGTCAGCACAGAGACAGTGGAGGACGAGGCCGAAAGGGGCCGCAGGGCTCCAGTGTGGATGTTGCTTTGCCAACCTTCCCCTCCTACCGCCCGCCTTACCATTCCTCACCAATTTATGCATCTTCCCTCACGTCTATTGCATCTCGTCTTTTTCCCCCCACGTTTGGCTCAACCTTTCATTTCAGAGTGTCCAGCTCATCCAGCCACAAAGAGCCTCCATTCTCTCCTGAGAGGAGGCTGCCAGTCCCGCACTGTAACCCAATCACCTATCTAACAGAAGAGTGTGTCATCTCCACAGAGTAACAGGAAGTCAGATCTCTCTCTCTCTCTGCCTGCCCCCCCCCCCCCTCTCTCTCTCTCTCTCTCTCTCTGTCACACTAACTCACCAGAGGGCATACACAATACAGCAAATTACCAATATCCTGGACAAAACAGCATGACATTTGATTTTGGGGTATCTTTATACTTGACTTGGGGGTTTACATTGACATAAGTGTGCCCTCTAAAGATAAGGGTGTTGTTCCATATTTTTCTTATTGTCATGAAATCCAATAAAAAGACCAAAACTAACAAGAATGATCTGTGTAGCCAGAGACTGATCTGTGCCATGGTCCTCCGTTGTTGTTGTTGTTGTTGTTGTTATTGTTGTTGTTACCTGCACTGTTGCACACAGTGACATATTCCTACATTAGATGAACATAGGCACTTTAATGTATGTAGTGCTGCACCCAGAAATGCACTAGTGCAACACTGAAATTAACTCTGTGACATTTGCCAAACAATCACAATGCACAGCTGTTTTAGGAAATAATATTTAAATTGTAGTATAAAAATAAGATTAAAATCTTTAGTATTTGAGAAAGTGTGACAGACAGACTTGAGTTTGGTCTTTCCGTGGGATTTGTTGTTGCCAGGCTTATTTTTTAAATAACACAATTTAATATGTTTTATTAGTGAGAATATTCATTTCATTTCAAAAAAGTTTCTCGCCCCATAATAACAGCAACAAGTTAAAATGTTCGTGTTTGCTTTGTCATAAAATTTGTTTGAAAAAATTAAACAATGACACAGATGCAATTGCACAGACATAATGTATATTTGGATTTCAGAGCAAGTCTTCCCTTCACAAATGTGTGGTTCCTCAATTCATGGGCCGATTCCTGAGATGTTCTGCAACACTAAGTGAGAGTGGATAGAGCTATTTATCAGAACAAAACATCCATACACGATAGTCCTCCAGTAATAATTATATTCAAGGCAATTTGTAGAAAATCAACAGCCCAGCTGTTCCCTTAAATGTATGTTTTAGGATAACAGTTCATGTTCAGAGGTCAAAATGTTCATACCTGGAAATAATGCATGTTCTAAACAAAGCCTGGATGTAGCAGAGGAACTACATTCACCACAAGGAAGTGTATAGATTAGGCAAATGTGAAATAGTTTAGGATTTACATATCCCTTTTCTCATTAGTCGTATTGAGTGACCTGGATATTGAATAACAAACACGCTGAAAGTGGAATTGGAAGGCTCAAAGCGCCCAGGTGGGATTCCTGCAAGCTGGAAGGCCTAAAGTTAGCGCTTTCAGACAGCCTCTCTGAACCCCCCTGATGTTGGCTTTGGACCTACAGTTCCTTCCTGTTCATGGAAATTCTTCTACAAACGAAACGTGTTTCAGTCCGACGAAAAAAAGAAGAGGAAACAAAAGTTGGATTATGCTGAGCCTTAATAGCTGACGATGCAATTTTGTTTTCAAAGCAATGTGTTCCACCTGAATCAATTAAATGTCTTTAAAAAAAAAGAAAGAAGAAGAAACAAGATGAGAAAAGATTAATGATGGTCAAACAAAACAATTTTTCTGTGAGCAAAGTACAAAAGGAGAAAAAAGTCAAATGTACTGTTGTTATCTTCTCATTTACATGCATAAAATAATAAATGGTAATTTAACAATTTATGTTTGGTGAACATGCATGGAGGAAAAAAAATAGAAAAATGGATTTACTGCTGAGGTCTCCCAAATCCAAACATCCAATGTCGGAAAATGTTGACCATTGTGAAGATATGCTGCGCTCTGCTGGACAATTATAGATATAGTAGTGTATGTTTGAGGCCACAGAGTAAACATGTACTCCAGAAAAACTTTTAAACTAAAGAGGTGAGCTTTAGAGCATTAATGTGACACTTCAACTGTTTAAAAGGTTTTCATGCACTTTATTATATTATATTACATTTATTCAGTATAGTCCAGAATCACAAATTACAAATTTGCCTCACTGGGTTTTACAATCTGCATACATACGACATCCCTGTCCCATGACCTACATGCCTGTAATTTCAAAACTCTTACTATTGTCCTTGTCATGTAAACATCAACAGTTGTTTACTCAACATAATTTTAAAATCCAATCTGTTAAATTCCATAAGCCGACACTGTGACTTGTTGCAGTAGGACGCACAGGTGTTACTTATCACACTAACGATAGCTGTGCAGAGCCAGCATGCTGAAGCTGCTGCATTCAGCTGTCGTTAACGTTATCACTTACACCTGTGAGTTTCCTACAGCGACCTGTCAAAAATGCCCCTTCATTTCTCCATATTCAGCATCTTACTACTTATCACCCTGTTTTCTAGTTGACCCAGAAAACATGTTTGTTTTTTCTTGAAACAGTTACAAATTCCGCTAATGATTGCAAACCTCCTAGTAATTAGTGTTGACATCTTGACATAATTCAGAAGAATCAGATTGCTGCATAGCATCAAGGAAATTAGACTGAAAGAGAAATCTTAAAATAATTGGAAACAGTATCATTTTAATAAATTGTTCAGACTTTGTATTGCAAAAATAACTACTTACAAACAACCTTTTATATGACAGTTTCTTTGTGTTTTCGAAGCTTAACTCACTCCATTTTATAGACAGTTATTTGCATTTAGACATCAAGTACTGCACAGAGAGGACTTTAGTTGTAACTTAATAAAAAAGCATATTCAACACTATTTCAAGTGTAGTCTTAAATTCTCCATTAAAGGGCTGTATTTGATATCTTCTCTGGAAAGTGATTTTAACATTAGGAAAGGTTAACTGACCACCGTGTGGGTTTTTACATGTTTGTGTGTGCACTCAGCTAAATGTGAGGAGTACCATGGTACTTGATGTTCACATTCTTCCCCACCAGATGTCCCTCATGTAACATGACAAACTGGCTGAGCTTCATCGAGACCTGCTGCAGCAGCCCAATTTCATTTTAGCAGCACTTTGCTGCTCCAGCCAGCCTTCCCGTATTCTAGCAAACACACTTTTTGTTGTTTGATTTGTAAAATACAAGCGTTTCACTCATAGAGAAGTGAGCTCAGTGGACAAGGCCCAAGCCAGCACAACAACATTATCATTTTGTTGACATGCCATATTATGATGAATGGCACCTCATTTTCAGTGCAGTCAAGATGCACAAGTCGCTCTTCCTCTGTGCCACGTTCGGAGTGGCCGGAGCAAGAACAGAGGCCGGCTGAGTGTGAGAAGGCAGCTCATTAGCTCTCCCGGTCCAGCAGAGTGGCTGCTCTCTCCCAGGAGAGCAGTTCAGAGTTCTGGGAAACTCACCAACAAGGCAACAGCTGCGACTCTACCCGGACCCGATGAAAACTCTTTCTCTATCTACTCTCTGCGTCTCTTTCTTCATCTCAAGCACTTTGTCAGTCTGTGCCATCACCGCCCCCGGGGGCCTGGATCTCTATCCATCTGTACTCACCTCATTTTTAGATCAAGAGATCAAGAGATCACTCCTGAACTTTTGACCAATGCTTTGTGAAGTTTTTGGTTTTGACTAAAATGTGAACAATGGCATTTCGTCTGATGACTTTGATTTCTCAGATAAAAGATGTGATCCCAATGTAGAGTAGTTAAATATTATCTGAATAAACAAAACCTCACAAGATTGTATATTCACGTTTTTTTATTATTTGACTTTATGTAAGTGTCTTATTGGTTGAAACCAAACCACACTGTTTTCTACTCACATAAAAATTGTCTTCTTTCCAAAATGTACGTTTGGTTGCATGCATAAATGACAAACATCAGACTTTTGTTTATCTACTCACAGTTTATGAGTGTGCTGCATCCACCACTAGATCCATCTCACAGACTTTATATTCAAACCATCCAGATTCTTGGATTTGCTTACTGTGTATTGTTAGTAACATGCTCGGTTTCAATAAAGGAAATAAAAAATGAAATTTCTGAAGGATTAAGAATGATGTTTGATTTAATGTAACACAGGGACAGAAGACAGCCACTATAAGTATTATTTTTATTTTTATCTGAAATGCAAATATATAAAAAGTTCAATCATATCACGAACGCAATAAATACTGAATACATAATATAGAAGAATCCTGCTACAAGTTAGCTTCCTGATTGCAATGAAGTCAGGTCAAAGTAACAGACATCATTTTGAGTTGAGAGGGGATGTTGCACTCTCAGACCAGTTAATAACACCAACAAGCTTGCACACAAGAAACTACATAGCTGAAAACAACTTGTAGTCTTTCTCGTTCTGACATGCTGAATGGCACGATCCTCAGCGTATTAAAGCTTGAGTTGGATTTGAGTTCAAAGTCATTGCTGCAGGACATTGAGGAGGAGACTGAGCGACTGGCAGCCTCCCAACGATGGACAGGGTGGTTTCATATTGTCAGAACCAGAGCTGCTGTTTGAAGGAGGGAGTCCTATGCAGTTGCTCCACATAGTCTCACAGTGGGTGAGATGTCTTGGCTGTCCTCAGATCGGCCTGTCACCATAAATGGCCAGGTCTGTTGAAGCAAATAGACAACATGGTTAAGCACCAAAGACACACATCCAACCTAATGGTGTTCTCTATACAAATGTAAACACAAATACAGAGGTTTTCCATGTGTTAATGTCCTCATACACAGTGAGACAGTTCACTTTAAAACAACCCGACAGCATCATACCAGGTTGACTGGGTGTAGAAAGCTGTTCTCGAATCGGTCGTCATGCAGAATCTGTCTCAGGTGAGCGATGTAGCTCGAGGCGAGGCGAAGCGTGTCCAATTTGGACAGTTTGGTGTCCGCTGGTACCCAGGGCAGGCTGGTCTTCAGCCTGGAGAACGCTTTGCTCAGCACTCTCATCCGCGTCCTCTCCCTGGAGTTGGCCGCGTTCCTCTGCGACTGTCGCGCTTCCTTCTGCTGTGCCCTGGAGAGTTTGCGCTCGTGCTTGGTCCTCTCCTCCTTGGCATCCTCCTCCATCTCCTCATCTGAGTACCGGTCGGGGTTATAGCAGGAAAGCTTCCGCTCGTTCCTCTCCAACGAGCTGGCGGTCCTTCTGTGGCACATCTCATAGTCCTCAGCATCGCTTGCAGCAGAGCCAGTGGACATTGCCACTCCACCTGTGACACGAGTCGCACTTTAGGGACAGCAGTTACTGAAAATGTAGATTCTCAACTTGGTGAGATTTTTGAAAACGACACAAGGTTGGAAGTAAAAAAGAAGAAAGAAGAAAAAAGAATCACCACTTAAACTCCCATTTCGTCACAATGCAACTTGTTCTCACTTGACAATGCAACAATAGCAACTGCTGGAGGTCAAGTCTGAAACTTTCAGATGTCTCTAAAACTGGAACATGCCTCCTTGCTTTGCTACCCCTCGACTTTAAGTGTCCTGGACTTGGCATCTCTACAGTTTTTTCTGAACATTTCTCCTCCCCTTTTCCTCTGAGCCAATATGACCTCAGTGAGACCACAACTATGTCTCCTCACGTGGACTCTCAAAGACACATGTATAACTCATCTGCAGCCTGATAATAACATCAAACCCTTGAAATGATTTGCTATTTATTGGTAAATCTACTGGGAGATGGAATGACATGTATGGCAAGGCCACTCTGTGGATGTCTGAGGGTTGATTTCACCACACAGACATACTCCATCTTATATGTTTTAATACAGAAAAAACACAACTTCTCTGATTATAATACACACAACTCTTTGCAACATTTGAAAATGCAGATATATAGTAAATGTTCCCCAACTCTGTCGGTTCCACAGATGTGCTTCGGTAATAGAAATGTTTTGAGGACCTTATCAAAAGTCTCTAATCCTTTGCTGGTTTCACAGAGGGATTAGGTTTCGGCAGCTGGGGCAACCTTTCACACGCATCCTACGTGCACCAGCACCAGCTGTTATCGGTTCCCATGACATCTGGAGCGTTGGCATGACGAGGGTGTGGCAGAGGCGGGGAGGCACCATCTTCATTCCCATAGTATCCCAAGTTCTTTTTTACTTGCCTATTTCTGCCTTTGTTTTATGTCCTCCAAACTTTTCTGAGAGCAAGAGCATCCATCTGTTAGGACGCTAGGCGCTAGCAGTGGGGCAAAGAGAAGACTGAGATTGCTTTGGGCCTCTGAAGCGACAAGATTGCAGAATATTTCCGCAAAGATAGACTGCATGAAAGGGTTCTGAGAAATAACTATTCCTTTTGTACTCAACTCTTCAGGCAAATTATCGGTTATAGTGTTTGGGATTTGGAAACTTCTAAAAAATACATTAAGGACATTATACACGATGTTCAAACAATGCAAGTCAAGCTTTGAAGTGTTTGGAGAAGTGGGAGCAGGATTTCTCTGATTAATGGAAAGTGCTGTGTCCATACCGTACTTACAGGAAGCTCCTTTTGCTCTCGCAAATATTCCCAGAAAATCCCAGGTTACTCAACATAATATGTGTGAAATTTTGATTTTTTTTTAATGACAATAGCAAGACTGCCAAGAATTACCTAACTGTTGCTGAGATGCATGCTTAATTTTGGGAGTTGGCCATGCCAGGATCACTAAGAGAGAGAAAAACTAGTGCGCTGTGCTCTGAGCTGAATGCTGTTCTGTTCCCCAACAGGCTCCAGTATCACTTCATTGAACCACCAATACATTTTCAAAACATGTTATACTTGTTCGTAATGATGTTCTAATTCAATTTTGAAGTGTCAAAATGCAAAGTCAATGTGATTGTAAAGTGTTCTGCGGTGTTCCACTGCTCCAATTTCCAATTATCGGGAATTCTCCCTAATCAAAGGACAGATTTTCATGCGTCCTACACAAAAAAAGGAGACCTAACATCAGCTGGGACTTAGAGGGAAACTTAGCTTATCTTTCTTTCTGTCAAGAGGCTGATATCTTAACTTCCTCTTGTGCTGCTGAGACAACCTGCCATTTCATCCTCTGTCACTCTGTCCGTCAGCGAGGTGAACGACGAATGACAAACTTATAAGTGCAAGCTCAGGGAATCTGCTGTTGGATTTACTGCTCACTCATAAGCGGTCATCTTTTTATTTTTTATTTAATACACAAAAAGGTATTGGCTAATGTGACACATATCTCAAGCAGCTGCTTCATTCACTATTAGCGTGGAGCAGGTTGGGATAAAACAATTGGGCTCATTAGTCATTTCTGCTCTTTCAAGTAAAAGCTGAAAACATTGTCCCAAACATCAGTGTAATTGATGGTTACAGGGTTATTGTATTTGCCCTGTGAATAATCAAATTCAGGGCTATCAGTAATAAATATTACTTAAAACTTGACTTAAAGGGGAACTAACATTTGTCTATCAGCAAAGACTCTCAGGGGTCGTGACCTCTATCAGGGCCCTAAGCTGGAGAAGCAGAGGGACAGGTGCAAGCACATGATGTCAGAGGCCTCTCTGTTTCTCTCCCAACCTGCTATGATCCACGAAATCGCCACTGAGGCCCAAAGCTTGTGTGTGTGTGCGTGTGTGTGTGTGTGTGTGCGTGTGTGTGGGTGTGTGTGTATGTGTGTGTGTGTGTGGCACTAGTGAAGAAGGCAGTGCACAAATCAGAGCCAATGATCCATAAACCATTGTGATGTGTTGTCTCTAAATGTGTTATGCATTAATAAAACATGCCCCACAGGAAACTTTCCTGAAATAACATGAATGCATCCACGCGTGGGAAGTGCCCTCTGCTCTTATTGCAGCTTTACATTCGGTGGATCACAATTTAACACAATTTAGGTTTTTATAGTAAGAGCTTTTACTTACGTTTCGCATTCCTTGCACATGAAGACACATCACAACATTTAAAAAACAGCTACACTGTGTGCATGATAGAAACATGGCAACACTGCATACACACCACAGGATGACTTAATACATTTGTTCATCAGTGGATCACGAGTGAAACTTACTGTTTCAGACTACAATAAAAACATCTACAACAATACCATGCCAAAGCTATTCAGTATCAAACCCCACAATAGTTAAGGCAACTCAACTTTAAATTCAATTAACTGTTACAATAGTTAAGTAATCACATACTTATACCATATACATCAATACTTTTAAAATGTTGTGATAAGTAACTACGTCAAATGTTATAGTTGTTGCTATGATAAGACCCTTCCTCTTTATATATAAGATCCCATTCTCTTTATTTATTTTTGGACTCGATGGCCTTCATCAGTGGGACCCACAGAGACGTGCCATATCCACTTGGCTTCTGCTGACTCAAGCTCGGCCACATGTTGCCTTTGACGGTAACGGGGCCATCGGACTCGTCGGCTTCTGAGGTAATCTCCATCTTCTGGATGATGAGCTTCAGGAGGTTGTGCTGCTTCTCCATACTGCTCGACATCTCCTTCATCCTGAGGACAAAACATCAGAGATGTGGCTCAGAGATAGTCTTCATTTAACATTTAATGGATTAATAATCAGGCAATACTGCCAAGTGGCTCCTTGTGCTTATTATAGTTATGCAGTGAAGTGTATCTTTTTGTGACCTGGTCACAGTCTGTATTTCTATGTAACCACTAGGGGCCACTCATGCATCAAAAACTGTTTGACATACCCTGTAAATATATCGTAATTGTTGCATTCCTTTTGGTAGATGAATGTATTTTGAGTAACATTTACAAACACTTCCATCATCTCAATTGTAAATACAGTTTATGATTCCAGGGAATATAAATGTGAATCTTAAATCGTAACCTTGAGCGCTTTACCTGGCCTTCTGCTTTCTGAGCTCATTCTCCAGCACAGGGCAGTTCTTTGGTTTGGCCTGCAGTCGATTCCAGACATCATTTGTGTCATCCTCACCGAAAAAGAAATGCGTAATAAAGTTCTGTTAACAGACGGAAAGGTTTCAGAAAGGGATCTGACGTTAGTTACAAATCACTATGTTGTACAGTATCAGACTTAGACAAGTATTAAGCATACCCTTGAGCAGTGGCGATTAGGGTAGACGACAAGGGAGAGCTTGTCCACTCGTTTCATGAACCAATAAGGCAGCTTGTCTTCCAGAGCGGTGTGCAGCTCAATCTGGGGTCAGAAATTAAGATTCTTAGCCTGCTGTGTACAATAACCTCTTATTGACTAGCTCTGTTGGACCTAAAGGTTAGATATTCTTAGGCTAAACAAATATCATTACTTATATTCTTAAATATATCTACCACAATTATAACTTTAAAAAAGATGTCTTCACTCTACAGTTTGTGATGGTGTTGACATATGAGTAATTATTATTTATATATATATATATAATTGGGTTTTATTACTCACAAACCAGTGGACGTGATTACGTCCACTTCTTATAACATTCTCATGAACATAATCTTATTTTACATGTCTATGTTACAAAGTATATTTGTACAACAGCCTCAAGGACAAAATACCACAACACCATACGCTATGCTTGGGTGTCGTTATTTATCAGGTTACGGCAGACTGAGCAAGCACAAACAAGCAAGATAAAAGATAACTCTAACGTTATAAAAATGCAACGTACATTTAAATAAACCTTGAGGAACAGGTTTGCTCAACACTTACCTGCATGCCAATTCTTTTAAGGGCTGCATTTCTTTGTACTTCAGCAATGTCTCCAACAGCTAGACCAATCTACAACACACACACACAAAACTAATGAGAACCTGCTCATTCGTTCCGCTATTTAAAAGTAGCAACTGGTAGTTTTTTTGTAAGAGATAGATGTCTGTGAGAAGTCAATACGAATGGACGAAACAGGCCGTCAGAGCATACTTACCATCAGGTTCACCAGTAAGATTGGCATGAGCATGACAAATGTCACAAAAATTAAGAAAGTCAGGAGGCCAAAAGGAAGATCATGGTTCAGATAAGCATCCAGGAAGTTGGTTTGGTAGTTCAGCTCCCCGACCATCATCACAAACGTTTGCATCACAGAGATCGGCAGACTGACAAACTCTTTCTAAAGGCAAATAAAAAATACCAGATTATATATCACAGTTAAATACTGTCGCATCTTTTCAAAAGAGGTGTATAAAAAATCTTTTATGAAACATGCATTAAAAGCCTCATTTATGTTTCAATAAAATATCTCCCTTGTGTTCAATGTCAGTGGGAAGGATGGCAAGCAATCATACACAGAGCAGAGTCAGATGCAGCACATGACATCAAAAGCACGTCACAAACACGCAGTAAATTACAAAGAGATGTGCTGGGGACAAAACATGTCTAACAAATGGGTTTAATCTTTGACAGTGAGGCCTGCAGATGGTGTTATCAGTTATTTATTTAGTCCTTTGGTCAGTCTCTCAAACGCTTTGTTCCAGGCCCAGATTATTGTCATGCGAATTACCCTTTGTATTAACTTTTTGTGTTCATGATCAAAAAAGGATGATTTTGGGCCATGTTCTTTCATGCTAACATCGGTTCAAATAAATACTTTAATATTTGGGAAAATGTGTGCATTCGCAAAATTGATACCAAAAGCTTGCGCACAGGTTTAAAAGCACAAAGCAGAGTTTCGTTGAAAAGAGGTAACAGAAAATTAAACTTCTAGTCTGAAGAAATTTTGATTATAGATTTCTTCCCCTACCTGGTTTAGCATCAGAGCATAAAACGCCAAACCGAATGCTAACACCAAGTACAAGAACAGCATCACAACGCGGACCAGGGTCCTCATGATCTCCCAAAACATCACAACATAGATGCCAACACCCTCAAACCTGGAGAAACAGAAGATCAGAACAGTTAGTGGCCTCCATGTATCATTAAAAAAGACATTACGTTGAAGTGTCGCTATTACATCAGAGTAAACAGTACCTCTGGAGATAGAGAAGAAATCCAATCCAGGAGCCTAAAACTGCCATGGCCCCTGCTTGCCAGTGTAATGAACCGTCTAAATTGAGGATGGTGGGAATTACGTAGAGAAGACAGAAGATTGCGCAAAACCAGTCAACCTGGTTGGAATAATCCTTGAAGTATTTCCAGCGCTTGTAGTGACAAGAAAAGAAGAAAACAATTAATATTCTGCTTCCTAGCTTTCAGATGGTGTATGACACTATGTGACATGTATTGTTGACCAGCTATCTCCCCCTAAAGTCCACCTGTCCTCCTCCTAAAAGGACAAACATATACGTCTATGTTGGTCTCTTCAAACAATCGTGCAAACAACATCTTATATTCCTAAACATCTGATGTGATGTGACAGTGTTTCTGGTAGTTATGATGAATACGAGGGTAGTAAAGTGTGGCGGTGACCCCCTGACAGTGACCCTGCTCATCCATTACACCTGATTGCTAATGTGTCCACACACTGAGCAGATTTATGAGCGCACACTTCATGTGAGGTAATGACACTTGCTTAACATTACCTGTTGTGATATCTGCACCAATTCCTTCCCCACATAGTAGACGTTCATGACCAAGACCATTACCATGCAGAAGGACAAGAATGCACTTTGCTGAAAAAAATGAAGGATATTGAGATTTACTTAATCATAAAGATTGAATCATCATGAGAAAGGTTGATGTGTTTGGAACATTATTACACATGATGACACATATGCTAAAACAGAGGTTAAACTTAATTAATATTGATTATCCATGTCAATAGTACCTCAAAGAAAGATACTGGCACCATGATGATTATGTGCTCGCCCGTGTCAGTTTTGTTCAGAGCGGGCCTCAGATTCACGATTAGGTGAGTGAGGGGCAGCAGGCCTAACAGGTACATGAACATGTTCAGCATATGAGCTATGCTCCCATATGCAGACCTGTGGAATAAAACAAAGACGGTTTCAACACTAGAAGAGAAACGGTCAAAGTAAACCACGCCCTTGTATTTGTTGCATTCAGATGATTTTTTTTCTTCTGTGGTCTATAAAGTTGCAACATATCAGAACAAGAAATGTTCTGATATGTACGCACCACATACGCACCACTTCATTGTGAGGTACTTTTTGCAGACAGGGTGGTTGAGGAGTTCAATGCGGTTGTACTGCACCATCGCCTGTAGAAGGAGTAAGAGCTTGCTGTTAATGGCACATTTTCTCCAAGCGGAAAAGGACAGCCCGACGGCTACAGCATAACAGATTTAAAAGTATGTGCACCTTGTGGAATCACCGGCATGATGTACCGTAGGATGACATGATATAGAGTGCTTCCTACATTTGGTGATGTATGAAATTGTTAGTGGTTCGGTAGTAAATCCTACAATACAATGCCACTGCCATGGTTCCCTGTTTGTCCTGTGTGTGTATGTGTGTGTGTCTGCCCATGCTTGGCATTCCTTTCCCCCTCCTGCTTCCAATCAACCACCTTCCACACACATGAAACCCATTCCCTCATCTAGCCCCAAAGCATATCTACCTCAGTTCTCCCTCAACTCCTCGCCAGATCGTCAGTTCACATTCCCGGAACGACTACTATGGCCTCTTGGATTTTTAATATGTTCTTGTCTGTAGACTTGTGCTTTCCTAGCCACAGCCTCTCTGCTCCCCCAGAACTCTCATGGAGTACTGCCTAGCCAACCCAACTAGCCACCAGCCTGCAGAGGACGCCATCACGGATCCCACACCTATTCCATTTATGGCCTTGTAATAAATATGGCAGGATGAATCAGCCAGACCTCAGCCCCCTGACCTGTCCGCCATCCCAGCTGAATATCAAGATATAGGGACAGTGTTTAGAAAGGACTTAGTCCTCTCATTGCCTCCACACCACCCTTACAACTGAGCCATAGATCTTCTCCCAGGCGCTCTGCTCCCTTCTAGCCGACTTTATAACCTGTCCCGTCCTAAGACAGAGGCCATGGAGAAATGCATCAAGGAGTTGTTTGCAGCCGGCATAATTAGACCATCCTCATCGCCAGTTAGAGCTGGATTCTTTTTTGTTTCCAAGAAGAACCACACCCTGTATTGTTTTTCGTGGATTAAACAATATTACCGTAACAAAACAAGTAAACGTAAGCCTTTTGAGCCTATCCAGGGTGCTACCGTTTTCACGAAGCTGGACCTCAGGAACGCCTACCACCTGGTCAGAGTCAGAGAAGGGGAGGAATGGAAGACTGCTTTCAACACTCCACTTGGACATTTTGAGTACCTGGTAATGCCTTTCGGCCTCTCTAACGCCCGCGCTGTTTTTCAAGCCGTGGTTCACAATGTACTAAGAGACTCCTTACATCTTCTTTTTTTTTTACCTTGACGACATTCTTATTTTCTCCCAGAATATGTTCCACCGTGTCTCCCACGCCCACCAGGTCCTCCCGAAACCTTTGGAGAATCTTTATCAAAGCAGAGAAATGCGAGTTCCCTGCCTGGCTTTTTGGGTTACATCATTGAGAGTGGGCGGGTAAGGGCCGACCCAGAGAAGATCAAGGCAGTGACAGATTGGCCCAGACAACTCTAACTGAAAGCAAGTGCCGCACTTCCCATGCTTTGAAAATGTCATCAGAAAGCAAAATCAGTAAATGATGAGTTGACGTGGCCTTGTCTATGAGTTGGCCCACTGATACAGCCACTGCTCACAATCAATAACAAATACAGTCTATGACAGCAATGCATGATAAGATGTCTCAACTACTAGGAACCACGTTGAGAAGCTTGTCCACACAACTCAAGGTTTTTAACAGGAGGAGAACAGCAACCTGACTTCAGTTTATTCCCACCTGGACCCTCGTTGGGGTCGAGCAGAATGACTGACCCGCGAGCAGTGGGCCTCGCCTTTCTTTAAGTTGACTCAGCATCCTAGCCAGATGTGTTTATCTGTTTCCTGCTAGCCTGCGACCTGTATGCCTCTCCCCCTGGAGACTAAGATAGAGGAACATGGCGGCAACAGAATATGCTCTTTAGCCAGATAAATTAAAATCTGAGGAAACCTCACAAAGGTTCGACAAAGAGAAAAGATTCACCAATGTCCCTTATGGATGAGTTGCCCCTATAGAAGCCTATACTATACTATATATATATACAGCCTCATTAAAGGGGTATGCGTGATTACAAGGGAACTTTATTTCTTATCAATCATGTGGGAGTAGAGGATTTGAATTCTGCTGCACCGAAATTATTCATGAGTACAAAATAAAAGTTCCTTACGTTGAGTGCAGCTAGTGGCAGAATGGTCTTGGTCTTCTTAGTTAACATCCTTATTGCAAGTGGAGCTTGGAGCCAGAAGAAATTGTATTCAATCTAAAACATATAAATAATTGATTCATTTGTTTTGCATAGCAAATGCTTCATACAATATATACACTGCAGAGGTGTTTTATATTGTGTGTTTTGTAGGTGTGTTACATAATAGTCAGGACTGTTCTGATCATCACCAGATTCCTTCACACAGCTGTCCAATAGGTGCTATTGAAGAAAGTAGAAAAACAGAGTAAATATCTCAAGGTTTTACACATTCTTACAAAAATGCTCAACTAGAAACGAAAGAAACTGCAGAAAGAGTTCTGAGGATTTTTGTTTTTTTTCAGTGACAAACCTTGTAGGTCTCAGGCAGATACTCAATCATTTCTAGTATGGGATTTTTCTGGGACGAGGTAAATGTGAACAGTGACACAGCCGGTTCAAATCTGGAAGAAAAAAAACACAAAGTAATCAGAAAGCTTTCTTTTGTACACTTCTTGTGACTCGGCCTCTTTGTCTTAGTTGAAAACCAGGCCCTGCCACCGGCCAGAGAAAACTTTCTAATTTTACAGCTAAACAGTTGCCTCCAATAAAATATGTTTCTGAAAACATTTGAGGCGACCGAAAGGCAATCCAGTAACATAATCTGGATTCAGCACATTTGACAGTTGATTTGACATGTCGTGAGAGGAACGGCAGAACAACCTGAATGTCACACATTCACAGACAAAATATTATAACAAAACTAACTGCAGCTTCAAGGTCACTCCAACCTGTTTAGAATGTAACACTCTACCAAGTGGTAGTAAATCGACACCGTACACCCAGAATTGAATGACAAAAGATGCACATTAAACACCTGCAGTATAAAAGTTGTTTCAAGCTGAACCTTTAATGTAATTTAAGAGCTATTTGTATTCATAACATACCTGTCGGTGTCAATTACAGCATTGACCACATCTTTTTTCCCATTTTGTATAGCTTCATGGAGGAAGGAGATGTCGTTCTTGTTTAAGGTAAGCTCTGCTCCGCGGGACAGCATGAGCAAGACTGCAGCCACATGTCCCTCTCTTGCTGCGACGTGGAGGGCAGTGTTCTGGTACAGGAGTACACAACAGGAGACAGTACTCTGCATTTATCATTGAATATTTAGTACTATCAATTATCAAACTATTTACGATTTGCATTAATAGGCCTTTTTGCCTCAAAAATGTCATCACAAATAGGAGGAAAATGAATTACGGATTTGGTTAATGATAAACCGTTTGGATTTATAATAATTCATACCCCATCCTCATCTATTTTATCCAGCAACTTGGGATTGGTCGACAGGAGAATCTCCATAGTTTGTGTGTATCCTTCAGATGCAGCGTGGTGCAGACAACTCCAGCCCTTGTAATCACTGTAAACAAGAAGCAGAGTAGGGATATCTTCACCTACTGTAGAGGAGATTAAAAAGTCTGAACGGGTCAAAGCACCAGCAACACACTTACTGATAACAGTCCTTCTCTTGTTACTACACATGTTGCTGGACATTTGCATGTGCAGGATATATACTTTTGAGCTTTTTGTATGTTTAGCTCTCCCAGCACACACGTTTACCTGTGAAAGAGAGCTCCTTTGCGCAGCAGCAGATTTACCACCTTGGTGTGCCCCTCTTTGGAAGCCAAATGGATCGGAGTCAGGCCATGCTCGTCACCTTCGTTTAGCAGACGAGAGTCTGTGAGGGTCTCCAGCAATCGCTGGCATGTATTGACGCGCCCGTACCTGAGAAGAAGAGAGGGATGAGCAGAAGCAGTGGGTTGTGGACGATGTCTTTTTTCACCGTTAAGATCCGTTGATCTCTGAAATTAAAATGCTTTCTGTGCTAGGCCCAAAGTACAGTGAAGCCAGAGGTCTGGGGGCCAATCTTGCTCAAAGACACTTAAGATGGCTGTTACAGGACATGCATCTGTAGGTAAAATATAGGTACAAGTGAGTCAGTAGTGTTAATGACTAAGGAATGCTGCAAATAGCCAGGGGGACATAAACAGAAGGGACATATTGCAATGATCTTTCTTTGTCTCCGAACCTTTTAAGAAGATCAGCAGTGTCGGTGCAGTGGGACCGCAGGGGAAAGCGAATGAAGTGTCTATAATAGGTAAAGTATGATATCATATAGCATGGCCTTTATTTGTCCTCCAGCTCGAATGAAATAGGTAAACATGATAGAAAAATCTATAACAATAATGTAGAATGTCCACTCATTTCACACTATTAGTGAAATTTCTTCAGGCATGCCTCTCTAATGGAAATCTATTCTTGTGACAGTTACTGTGACAGTATGCTATTTAATAAGTGGAAGGCTTTTGAGCACACAAAATGCTAACAGGATTAAAACAACTGAGCGGTTAGGAGGCACCTGGTTTATTTTTCGTCTGTCCACTGTTGTTCAAATACAGAGACTACAGCCTCGGCCTGAGGAAGTTCGTAAGTCACAGTCCTCCTAAGATCCATTTTTGATTCATGTTTTATACTTTTGTGGTATCATTGATCAATACATAACACTTTTTACGAAAGAACTACTGGAATGACTTTCAGACAACAAAGATGTGTCGCTACTTTTCCTTCCTAATAATAAATTTCTCTGATGTGTAGAAAATAAATGCTCTGGAGTGCGCAGCTTTTCTGCTAATTGAATGCTCTAAAGCTTTAAATTAACAGAAAAGACTAATGATAAAAGCCTAGTATGCACACTGGCCAAGGTCAGCTGCAGTGACATTTCCGGCACTTCTTTGATCAAATTTGCAAACTCGGAGCGACTTTGAGTGAAAATCCAGTCAAATCAGTTTAGTTTCGTTCAATGGGATGGGAAGACTTGCCCACGGGGAACAATCGAACTCACTGAGCAGCAAAGTGCAGGACCGACTTCTTGTCCTTCGACTTGCAAGCGAGGCCAAGCTGCCCCGAGAGGCCCACCATGTTCTTCACTGAGCTGTGGCTTCCCAGTCTGCACGCGTAGTGGAGAGGGGTGCAGCCCTCTTGATCCTCACAGCTCAGCAGCGCCGTCACGCTGCCGTTCTACAGTTAGACACGTTATAGACACATTCATATTTTCACACATTCTAATGTATAACAATGTGTGTATTAAGCAAATGTGTGTATTAAGTCATGCTTCATAGCGGATCACACGTACACACACGTATGCTGAAATTATATGGATAATATTTAAACAAAGATGCATAGAGAGACTATCAAGGGTAAATATATCAGCCTTCCTCTGTGGCTCATTTTGAAAGCATTTTTTGTTGTTGTAATGCTTACAATGTTTTCAAGGATCATCTGGCTTAGTAAGAGTATAATGCACTTTATTAGCCATCCTTAAATGCATGCTCAAGGCAAATTGATAAAGGACATTGTAATATTCAAATTCCAGCCTAATGACATCTTTGTCCAAGCAGCATGCCATGCATTTGATGAGTCACAAACAAGCTTCATTATTGGACCTGCAGAACTTCTTCTGGGAGGTTTTGCAGACCCTTGGGCTGAAGAATGACCAGGTGAAGGAAGTTACAACCACATCTGTCTTTCACGTTTACACTTGCCCCTAAAAGACATAAAAATGTGCATGTGAGTTCATCTGCATCATCAGGCATTTCACAAATGACATTATTACCGCTGGTGATGAAGTACAGTGCAGCAGCTCACCTTTTGACAGCAGCAAAGCCACAGATCTCCATGATCCGCAGCTCGTAGCCAGTAGCAAGGGAGATTTTCCTTTACAATCAATACTGTTCAGGTCTGCACCCTAAGAAGAGAATGTACGAAAAACTTATGACCTCATTAATTACCACATTCAATGTAACACACATTGCCGCAATTACAAATGAGATCTAACTCTCGTAACAAATGAGACCACAGGAAAATAAGCTGCTTCTATGTTAAATGATACATTGCATTTGTTTGCATGCGTGTGCATTGTTGTATAATGCAAACCAGGAGGGAGGTGCTTTTTTACTGATCAAATAAAGCTCCCTATATTTCTCATAATGTCAGATCATATGTGTAACATGAAATGTGTGGTATGGCACATGCACAAGTATTATGGGTAATTAAATGGAATGGACATTAGATACAATTTAGATATTGATTTTAACAACCATGGGGGAAGAAATTTATAAATAAAAAGATTAAGAATTGATTAAACAGTGTGTTTGTCTGACCCAAAGTAAGTTAGACTTACCCTGCTACCCCCTATAATGATCCCACCGACGCAAAGGAGCGCACTATACACTATTGTTATCAGTTAAGTTACAAATTTCATTAAGAAACCACGAGAACCCTAATTTAATAATCAGTTAAAGTTTGTTGGAAACACTCAAACATCATGCAGAGGCGACTCAAGCTGCTACAATATAGCTTCATTCGTCTACTAGGTGGAGCTGATCAAAGCTTGGTTGGCATAGCAACAGCCACTAGGGATTAACAAGCTCTAAATTATACATTTTACAATTTTGATTTCAGATCAGACAGGGGAAGAGGTAAAAAGCAATATTGTATTTTCAAAAAAAATAAAAATATGAGATGACTTAAATACACAACAATTATAAAAAATGTTTTTAAAACACCACATTTAAGAGGCTAAAAGTCATCGCTGTCCCTGCCTGATTTGATTTTCTGGCATATTAAAACCAAACAACAAGCCGAGCCACCATCTCGAAGCAATTAGCTGGTGTTCGGTGCCAGATGATCTCTGCAGACCATTTTGAGATTAAAAAAGTAAACATGCTCAGTGTGGATAATGTTATTACCTGTTGCAGCCAGTGTTTGTTTACAGAACAAATTGACAGGAGATAAACTTTTCCCCCTTTTTCTTAGCAACACAGTTATATTAAAACGGTCTCTGAAGTGCAGCAGATGGTGACAGATGGTCTAAAAGCAATGCGTAGCACCTTTAACATTTACTGAGTCAAGAGGTGTTGTCGAAATTGCTAATTATTACAATGTATGATCACAGAATGATCCAATCTCTGAGTGGACTCGAAGAAGCAATGAAGACAGCCCTCAGCATATAGTAGATGGAAACAAAATGCAGTTTTGCTGTTGCTTTGCTTTATGGCAGGAGATTAATAACCCAGTCCCTGATAGATGTCGGGAGTGTCATGTGCATAACAGCTGTTGGGTGTGTTCTCGTGTGTGTTTGTGTGTGCCTTATTTACCAAAGAAATGAGGTAATCTGCCAGCTCTGTGTGGTCAAATATTGTAGCCCTGGAAAAGTAAACACAGTTTTTGTAAATCAGCCATACATCAGTAACATGACGTGTCTTTGGGAGTCGAGGTTTTAACAATACTGTCAGATGTGAGTTAAGCACAATCTAAATCTAATTCTGTTTCGTCAGAGGATGATATAACAACCAGATTGTCCTCGGTGGTTACATCTTTAAATCTCCTGGATTCTAATTGCTCACTTAGATGAAGTAGTTTTATAACTAATTCCTGGTATTTGGGTGATATTCTGCAGTATACTCCGAATGCTCCTCATGTCTGTGTATCGGGTCTTACTCATACGCTGTGGTCTCTGCCAACACAAATTTCTTTTTAGATCAAATCAATGTGGGAAGCATATTGTTGTTATGTACTGAAATCGTTGTTATTGCTCCAAATTAGCCATACTCGAGAGTTTCCTGTTTGTGTTTCTCTTTTTCGTCTCTGTTATAGTGTTGATATTATGCAGTTGAATGAATCTGTACACAGCATGACCAAGCATTTGAGATCGTAACCATAGATATTAAACATCTGCATGAACACAGTCGTGTACATTTTAAAGAGGCTCATCTATGAATAGTATAATTGAATCCATATTCATAAATGAACAAATCTTAACTATACAAAGTATTTATGAACACAGCACTGCTGGCATCAGATTAGTTTAGCTTAGTTAAAAGAGTGAAGATAAGGCTCTGTCTAAAGGTCTTAAAACCCATTGTGGCAGCTGTCCCAATCTGGCCTCGGCTGCTGGCTGGTTGCCAATCAGTCAGCTGCTCTGACTGATTGGCAATTAGTCAGCAGCCGATGCTGCTTGTATAAAAGGGCAGCAGAGCTGGAGGGATGGGAGAGTGAGCAGAGGTGCAGGTTGTGCGGTCTGCTTGTGCGTTGTTGGCTGTCAAATAAAGCATGTCTTTCAACCAAACTTCGTGGTTCCGGGCTGATCCTTGGTGCTGGGGGGGGAAACCCACGGGTAGTGGCCATGGAGCTGCTACACCCATCTTCCATCACATCTAAAGCTCACTAATTAACATGATGTATCTTGTATTTTTCATCTATACAAAAAAACAAAAGTCTAAGTTTCAACTTGTGGTTTTACGGGGGAATAAGTGCCAAATTAACCCAATGGAATTGTATTTGGTTCCTGGCAACATTACACTAATGACAAGTCTCTAGACAGTCACTGCAACTGTACAAGAAATAGTCCCACCCATACCAACCCCTCGAATCAACAACAAAGCAAATACGTAGAGTTACATGTCTACTATTCTTAATGAAACGTTTAATCTCAACAATAAAGACCAAATAAAGAATTCCACGAAGAAGGTTAATGCAAATAAAATGGTCCAAAGTGTACGCCCACCTATGTAGAGGGGTCTGACACGCCCCATCAGGTAGGTTGATGACATCTTCCACTTGGTCAAAGGAGGCCAACATCAGTTTGACTACCTCAGTAGCTCCCTGCGTGCAGGCCAAATGAAGCGGCGTGGACTTGTCATTCTGTACAGTGTCAGACATGGTTTCATTATGAGCAATGAAATATGAATAAATATCATAAATATTCATACGCTCAGCAAACAGAATCATGTCTGCTCCATAGAGTAGAGAGACACCACGACACACTGAGTTAGAGAGGAGAACATGAAAACACATACAGGAATTAGCATGGACACTTACACACACACACACACACACACACACACACACACACATACATATTCCTCAGTGTTACATTTGGTAAGTAAGTATCTCCCAGACTTACTGGGCTAGACACAGGCGGCTGTAACACAAGCCTTTGATGAGATAACCAGGACTGGTGGAGGAGGCCAGTCCTGGTTATCTCATCCCCAAAGTGTGAGTGGAGGTAATTTGAATCAATTTATCCAACCGGAGCTATTACTGTACACTTTGTTCCTGCTTTCGATCTGGCCACGACCCCAGAGCTAGACAGAACGATCACTCCCAGATGGACCCGTTACGACTGACATGATCTGACAGTGCAGAGATTCTGTGCCAGGGAAATACTTCACAGGTGTAGCCAAATGAGATCTGGATCACAACACGATGCAAATCTGACAACGCTTATGCAGCTGACAGATGGAACGCATTAGTAATCGGCCGGTTTTGACACGTTTATGACAATGTGAGGCAGAGTTGTATGAACAAAACTGTGGTGGCAATCAAATGAATGGAACCGAAAGGTTTCTAAAAACCACGGATTTATGCACCGCAGAGATTTACAGGTTTTTCTGTGTTTGTTTTACCTGTCGCTGGTCAACTCTGGCCCCAGTAGCAATGCAGTAACCGATGGCATCGATATTCCCGCCACGCACAGCCAGATGGAGGGGACTGCTCTTGGACTTGTCTAAATAGTTGATGTGCTCTTCAACCTGGTAGCCAAACTTCTCACCTGCCAGAATCAACGGTTTCATTGTGAATGATGCACTGAATACATAAAAGGTTCACAATGAAGGATTATTAGTTCATGCTTGTTGGTATAAGTTTATTTGTGGTCATTTCTTTTTTCACATTTCTTTTTATACTTAATATTTTATTTAGGTATCTTTACAGAAATACAACCTTCAAAAGTAAGAATGCTTAATAATAATATTTGTGGTCATTTCAATTGCAATGTCCTTTGTTTTTTGCCTTCCGTCTTTTACTTTAATATTTCGGTTCTTTGTCACTTTTAGAAGAAGGATGTTGTAAGTAGTTGTTTCTATTCATGTTAAAATTCCTAAACAGCACACACATGTGAATCTCCATTAATTCACTTGCTGGGTAATCCCAGAAATGTCAGAAATATTTTCTGCTCTGACTAAATCTTTTTCCAACAACACCAGAGTTGCCAAGCAGACCTCCCACTGTGAATAAACACACCGTGGCATCTGGCTTGTGTACAAAGAAGCTCATTCTGCTAAATGTCTCCTGGGGCTGAGGTAAACTCTTATCTCCCAGTTAAATGGGCCGTTTGGCCTTGTAAAAAACCTTTTCTGTATTGTCAGCAGTTTACATTTTTGATGATAAATCAATCTTTTTGTCATACCGGCCTTCAGGATCACTTCCATGGCTTTCTTTGCACCTGCGAAGGCAGCTGCGTGCACGGGGAAATGGCCGAGCTTGTTCTGTTGGCAGAGCCGCGCTTTGCCATGCGTTATCTTTGACAGGTCGGAGAAAGGACGGAGAGGAAGACAAACAAGAGACAAGTCTTTGTCAGAGACAAAGCTGCAGAGGGCTGCCAGTCAGCTACGTAATCTGTTCTGTGCAGATGGAAAGTTATTCTTTCCTGCGTAGTGCAGGAAGACATGAGTCTGAATGCATCGCTCTTGTACATACCAATATGTTGAGGGCCTCAAAGTTATTGATGGAGCAGGCCAGTATCAATGGGGTGTTGCCAAGTTCTCCCTGAAGATTGCAATCTGTAGTACTGTTGGACAGCAGCAGCTGCAGGGGGGCCGAGGTAAAAACATACCAGTGAGCTCCATCCGGTTTCTGTCCGCAACGGTGTCAGGTTGTGTACAGCAGCCGGATCGGGATGACTGAAGTTGACGGTTTAGTCCGGTTTTGTCAAACATATAAACAGTTGACTTTAGAAAGCAGCGCTGCTCAAAATAAAATGTTCTCCAGCTTTGAAAGACGTGATGGGATGATATGACCATCACGTACCATATTTCTATTATCAAAATGTTTTATTAGCACTATACAACACAGGGTTGGACAACGAAATGCAGTTGTAGCGCCTTTACATAAGAAAATACTAAAAACAACGACATGTTGTGTTGGAATGTAGAGGATTAGGTGGAGTTGAAGGGTCCTGCATCCTTAAGAAAGAAGCTGCTCTGTACAGTAGAGGATCCTCTTGCCCCGCTTGCCAGACAGCAGCAGGCTGAACATGCTGTTGTTGTTGTTAAGTCTCGATGATAAAACAAATAGTATAAAAATAATAGAGGAATTCACTCGATAAGTCGTGACATTTTTTGGGTGTGAAGGGGTGGTGAATCATATTTTTATTTCATTGGGAGAAAAATATTTTTTTCCTTCACATATTCTAATATTTCGTTTATATGTTAAACCTTTTTTTAAATCTTACATAACGTTTTAATACTGTTGTTCTGGGTTTATTTTTACACACCAGATCAAGTCAAATGTGTCCAGCCAGGCACCTTGTGCCTCCTCACCTCCACCAGGTTGTTGTGTCCCAGGCAGACCGCCAGGTGCAGAGGGGACAGGAGGGCCTTGTTCAGGATGTTGGGGTTGGCCCCCAGGTCCAAAAGAGCCTGGCAGCTCCCTGCCATGTCTTTCTCCACTGCCCAGTGGAGCGGCACGTTGCCCTGCTCATCACAGCTGTTCAGGTCTGGAGAGCACAAGCAAATATACCCCAACCACACACACACACACACACACACACACATGTAAAGACATAAGGCTGCATGTAGATACAGTAAATTTAGACACAGTACTCTGTAATGTAACTTTCAAACATACTGCTTTCTTTACTTTATAACTTACACAAAACAATTCCTGTGATTCACAATAAACATACTTCACCTTTGCTGGAGAAGAACTTATGATAGATGATCGAGGGCGTGCTTACCCTGTGAGTCTAAGACGTTGGTGATGAATTGGACGAGGTTGACGTGGTCCCCTGCGGCGGCGTGATGAAGGGGACTAGCCCCACATTCATCTTTCTCACTCAAGACCTCTGGGCTCTGAATCACCATGTTCTCCAAGAGAACCAGGTCCCCCTTCTCAGCCAGCTACACAGTAATGTAGGAAGTAATAAAATAGGAGGGAGAAGATAAGAGAAGAGCCTGTAATCCATGTGAACTCGTCCATTAGTCTGTGTCTCGGGCCAACTGAGATTACATGATAGTGAGAATTCACGTCATTGATGCTAATAGGCATTAGAGCTATCCGTGTCTTGTTTCTGCTCTTGTGATTCAGATATGACACGTCTATTTGTTCAATGTTCAGGCCAGTTTAAGTACTGCAACTTACGTAACATAGTTACACAACACTTGAGTTGTCATCCGGGCTCTATCTAGCTCTTCACAATGCCTTTCTTTAAGGTTTCACAGGGTTGGGATTACTTATGAGGACTTACATAAACACTCCTCATTTTATAATATGCTTGTGGAGGAGAGAACCTACATCTATAAAAATGCTTTCTTGTGTAAAATCGAAGAAAGTTATACAATTTGGTGACAGCCTCACCTCGAAAACATTTAGTCTTGCCAGGGCTGAATCTTCATCCTCTATCACATATGTATAACAACTGGTCTGTCGGATCACCTCCCTGTCGAAGTTCATCACTCATATGACACTCAGTGGAGACATGAAGGGTGGCGGTGATGACACGCGTCTGGAAACAACGACAAACACAACACACACCCCACACACACTCAAGGATGTGAAAATCTGTTTGCATGCAAGAGCAAAACACCAACATAATAAATCAAAGCCACTGCGGTTTCGACAACTGAGTCCATACAACCTGCTTCACAAGTTAGAGGAGCACAAAGTGTTATGTGAGCGTGAGAGCAAATAACACCTTAAGCTATTGGCTCCTCTCGCCATGAGGGATATGGACACAGATGACTTTGTCTTTACCCGGAAGGACATTCAGATCTGCGTACTGTTTGGAGGTTAAAGCCCTTCTGTTGAAAAAAGCAATTATGTTCTTCACAGCTGGGGGGCAGCTTGTTTGAGTCCCAGGTGTCCTTGAGTGATCCTGGGCAAGCGGGATTGAGAGAGGCCTCGTATTTGTATCGTACAAGGCCCTCAGTCAACATAAAGGCCAAACAACAAATGACATTTTTGGTGGGCAAATGACGATGGAGAATTCTCATTGGACATGCCCTCGACCTTATGCAGCAGCAATCCTTTGGTGGATCGTGTGACTGATTGGAGTTGTTTCTCAGGGCAAAACAGCAGCTTTAGCCCACAAGGATGGAAGTCATTTTGTGGACACTTGATTCAAAGTACATCTCTGTTATTGGCATGAAACATTTCAGAAGTATTGCAGGGGTCAGTTCACCTGGATGGAGGTCCTGCTGTAACGGGGTCTGCTCTTTTTCTGACTCCTTTAAGGTGAGAAGAATGACTCTCCAGATGAGGGATCAATAATTAAATCTAACCTCAATGAGCGGCGTTCACCATGGCGATCAATTTAATGAACTTCTCCTAAGGCAGCTTTGCATATTAGTAATAGATTCTTCTGACCAGTAAATAAGAAAAAATAAGTATAAAGTAGAAGTGAAGCTCTTTCTCGAACATATGGTCAGGGAACTCCCTCCAATTATGAGCTGCATAGTTTCCCACACTGTATAGACTAATGATACTACATACTACATATTACAGATGTCGCTTTTCTGCGAAGATCCAGAAATGCAATACAATGTAGTTCACCCATATTTGTAACAAGATACCTAAGTTATTGTGTCCATAATGATCCATCAATATTTTAGTGCTGCTTTGATCAGGCTTTCTTAAGTCTTGACCACAATGTAACGTAAATAACGACTCACAATGACAGCTTCAACTGCACCATTAGTCTGGAGCTCACTTCACCTCTTCTTTAGTCCAGATTGAACTTCATAGTTCCCACAATGCAGCCGAAATGTATTCTGATTTGATAAGAACCCAATTTATATGGCACCATTGTCATTGTTTCCGAGTAGCAGCAATAATTAAGTGGTTTTTTTTACCGAGTCTGCCAGTCATTTGTTTACCAAGTGTACAGGAAGTGCACTAATGGCCACCAGTAAGTCATAGACATAATTAAACAACAACATCCCTGCATGCAAGATATTTGCATCCCTTGTTTAGTCTCACAATGTTTATATTTAACATTATACAGTACTATTTTTTATATAGGGTAAATGTTTGCTAATTGAATTTAAAAATGAACTACCTTATTTACCTTAGAATATCTATAATGATAAGTCAGAGGTTAATAATAGACAGATTATTTGCAGCAAAATAACTACAAATTTAGTTTAAAGTGTTTCACTGGACTATGAGATAATGTACATTGAAGATAAAAAAGGGCTGATGAAATATAATCAACTTAATAAATGATTAACTCAAAGGAATAAAGAGCATATTTAATGAGGAAGTTTAAGCTGCGCTCAAAGTGAACACTTATTGGATTTGACACTGCACAATGACTGATTCTGATCCAACTACATCAAAAACATTGTAAGCGAACCACCAGCTTAAAAGTTCAAATTCATTGTAAGTGAAACACCAGCAATAAAGTTTAAAAACATTTCTTTCCACACTGAAGACATTTTTCAGCATCCAAAATATCCCCAATATCTTCATTCCCCCTTATAGTTTCTGACAAATAAGCAGTAAAGTCCAAACAGTAAAGACAATGTTGGAGACATGGTACTTACTGTATTTGTGTGATGAGCTGAGCAATCAGGATGTTCTCCTCACCACTGCAATGAAGCCTGAAAGAGTGTGGTGGGCGAGCTTCTAGCCAGTCTGCCTCCTAATGCAGGCAAGACACTGCCCCTTTTGATCAAATGACTCTTCTGATGTTTTCATGGACAAGAAGGCAAGCTCATGTTTTGCAGTAATATGAGAGGACAATAAGTATTCGGAGAAAGCTATTTGATTTCTTCAATCTCTAATGCAATAATGGTGCAAATGGTTCTTTTTCTTGACTTTTTCTTCCCCACTCGAGCAACCGGAGCAAGTGGGCATGTCCAAATGTGCCTCTGCCATCATTTCAGGTTTGCAGGGCTGCACTTGATGTTTGTATTGGAGAGACCCTCTGACATTTTAAACAAACCACAGAAGCGCCTTTACCACCCAGCTGCACAGAACATATACAATTTATCAAACTATTCAGTGTACCGGCCGTGAGTGGCAAAATAGAATAAAGACGACTATTAAGACCTCCTTGTTGTTGGTGGGGATTAAAGAATATTCCTCAGGGAATCTTTATCAAGCAGGATTATCAGATGAAGTATATCATTAACTAAAGATTACACTAATATTTCTACCATCATTATTGATTATGATCAATGGAATAAGTATCATCTGAGATTGTAGACTCGTCTCTGACTACATAAAGTGTATATCATAGCAGACATGCCAGCATTACTGCATTTAATATCTTGTTTTGTTTTTTTAACCATCCTGTTACCTGAGGGTCAATTTGACCCCATTCAATGTTTAACCCTCCTGTTACCTTTAGGGTCAATTTGACCCCATTCAATGTTTAATGTCGGTGTTCTTTTGGGTCAATTTGACCCCAGGCTGTTTTTCACTGTGTCAAGCATATAAGAAATATCAACTTTTTTATATATTTAAAGGGCTATTTAGGTAGTCAACAAACAAACATAAAGTACCTCACACTTAAACTTGGAAAACAATATTAATTCTTATAATTTTCTGGAGGTTTTAATTGCTGGGGTCAAATTGACCCCAAGGGTAAAATATGTCAGTAAATATAAAGGTAACAGGAGGGTTCAACATTGAATGAGGTCAAATTGACCCCAAGGTAACAGGAGGGTTAAGTAAGTTTATACCATTCAAGAACATTACTTCAAATGTGTGAAATGATTACACCAAACATGTGAACAGAGATGCATGTTCCACAGGGCATGAGTCCTGATGTCTCTCACGACTGTGCGGTTGACATTTTCAAATGTTAGTAAAATTCCTGAACCACAACCAGATGGATTCCTGTGAAATGCACAGATGAGTTGTTATCACAATGGTGGTGTCCTCACCTTTCATAGCAGGTCTGGTTTACAGCAGCTGCACTATAATTAATGAACTAATATATAAACAGGCGAACCATTTTCAAATTTTACAGAAGAACTTTGCTTGTCCATCACAATAAATGTCACCAGGTAAATTGGCAAAGGTCTTATAGCTCAGACCCAATATTTGCCTGGTTATTGTTCTCACAGGTTATCTTTTAGATGTGTTATTGACCAAGCTTTTTTTGCAATATATGCAGTAGAAGCGGAGCTCGTCACAAAGCGAGTATTATCTGAGCTTAATGAGTTGCCTGGATCAGGCTGGATCAGATAATATAAAAATATATGGCCGTGTTTATTTTGTATATGTGCCATGGATGGTTTAACGCACAAAGGCGTAGATGGAAGAGAGGAGAAGGAATGAGTGATGAGGATTCAGGGACTGACTTGCTCCTGTATATGTGGTGTCTATGTAATGACAATAGGATTTGACTACTCGCGTGCAAGGTTAGGACATGGAGGCTGATGTGTGTGTTTTGCAGAGAAGTGGCTCCCACTGCACCTGTCGAACCGCAACTGCTGACGAGTCGGTTACCGATAGCTCTGGTGCTGGAAGACTAAATTATACATTCATGACATTTTACAGAGCGCATACTGCATAAAATATGTAATTTCGCACAAGCTTCTCCACATTCTCACCCATGCATTAGATACCACAATTACTAATACACAACATTTTTATTCTTGGCAACGGAACATCCTCAGGCAACAAAGAGGAACATTTGTTAACTTCCACGTCAACCGTGAGAGTTATTTAAAGCTAGCTGGCAGTAGAAACCCCTCTTATTGGTTTACAAAGTGTGAAATGGACAGGTTGACGTGTTGCTGCACATAAAAGTGGCTGAGAACAGCAATATACAGAGTGCTTTACCCGTAGAGCTGTCAATCAGAAGTTCACAGCAGCCTAAGTGGTGTTGGGGTGGGGGCGTGTGGTCCTGCCAACATGTGGCAGTGCGTTGGTGTTCCATGACTTAAAAATGAGGTTACCTCTTAAGAGTGGCGGCGCCCTTGGGGACCGTGCACAAGGCCTAAAGCTGCTTTTTGGCACTCTATTCGTCACCTGCTGAAAAGATGGCCAGCATGTTTGACTTTTCACATGTTTTCACTGAATTATATTCAAACAAAACATCATTTCCCCTCCATGACACCAATGTCAAGTGACATAACTTTTCATGAAGTTTATGCCCGTTTCAGTCATTTTCCTGCCTGACAGTGACAAGTTTATTACACATTGTAAATCACTCTGAACCCGACGAAGCAAATGTCTGCATAAATATGTTTGCATAGTAAATCTCATTAGTCATACTGTGGATTAGATTCTTTCTAAGCATATAATTAGGAGCTCAAAGGCATGCTTTTCAGGCTTCATTGAGATTTGGAGTCATGCCACAGACACATTTCCTCCATTGAAAGGAAATAATGTATGATGCTTAGATGTATCCATGTCCTCAGGGCAATTAAACATTCAGAATATTGACCTAAATAACAATAACATTAGTCCCCATAATACTAAATGAGTTATAAATGTCTGTGATTTTAATTTTGGTTTAGTTTCTCACACCTTGAGACATCAAAATCCATGTTACAAATGTTCTTAATTGTGTTCATTATAATTCAACACCATAATGAATAACTTCATAATGTGAGGACTAAGTGTGTCTCGTGTTGTAATTTCCTCTGTGCATATTTAATAACATGTTCTGTCCAATAAGCACCATCCCACGATGAGAAATCAGCACTTTTAAGCAGCCTGTTAATATCTTTGCTTACCACAAATTCATGAAAGTCCACTTAACATGTGCACACACACATGTGTATGGGGCGGGGGCCTGAAGCCGTCAAGGTAAATACAAACAAAAATGAAAATGTAAACATACATGTTAACCGTATGTTAAAGAATGTTAAATAAAACAATAAATGTTTGGCGGAAAATCTGAAATCAATAAATAAATCATTAAATATCATTTTAATGGATTTTTTAAATGTTTGTGTCACCACAATCAGTTATTTCCTTCAATATTGTTTCCTTTTCTATTTTGTATGTATACATCTATGTTATCTTTATTTAAAAAATATAATTATGAATTTCATTGTTTGCCTTTTAAACTTTGATTATTGCCTCCAATAAGCACCGTCCCACTATGAGAAGTACAGAGTGTCTGAGAATTGGTGTTTGACTTGTCCTCTCAATTACTGCTGTGGGTTGGAAGGTTTTTCTGAATCAAACTGCTGAAGAATAAGAGCAAGAGGAAGAGGAAGAGCAATGATGTGTGCATGAGAGGCTGAGCGGTCAGAGCTGTATTGGACATGAGAACTAGAGGATAGAGAGATGATGGCCCCTTCCTTCGGGACACAAACAAGTGTAGTATCATTTATCACTTGGTCTCTGTCGTCTTCGCTCTCTATTCTTTGTTTTCTATCTCTACGAAGCCCCAGCTGGGGAAGGCGAGCTCAACTGCATTGTCTTGAGACTACCGTGAGCATTAGGACTGCTGGACCCCTCTGAGGTCTAAATCCTTCATCCTGGTGCTTGTGATTATCCGTGTGGATTCACACAGGTCAAACTGGAAAAACAATTATGAGCTACACAGGCTGCTGCTGCTTGTCAGGTCAGAGGCAGCATTGTCGCTATCCCACTCCAACTACACCATCTGCTCCATTTGTAAAGCGATTCCCTCACACAATCGTTATTATCTTCCGCCAGGAGATAATGAGATCGGTTGATGTGAGTGTGTGTGCATCTCTGTGTCTGTCCATGGCCAATCTTGCATACTGCAGCATCAAACTGTATTATATATTGGGTGCTGATATATGGCTGAATGTTCAATGACCTCTTGTGGTGGAAGTGACTAACACTTTCTCATAACACCTTTTATTGCCTGTTTGCTAGCATACTGCCACGGATTGATTGCTGATCGCTAATATCTACTACTAACCGACCCAAGTCAGGCTCAGTGGGGGGAAATAGTTTTCTCAGTTTTATTTCTGTGGATAGTTCGATTGGCTATCAGCTAATGCTCCACACATAGCTGAGTGCATAGCTGCAGCTAAAACCTTTTACAAATTCGTAAGAAAAATGTTTACAGTTAATTTTGAAGCTAGACATTGATATTGTTGTGATACATATTAATACACAGTATGATTTTCACACAGATCAGCAATAACTCCAGGCTTGGACTGAATAAGAGAAGGATGTGTGCCTCAGCTGCTTCTGGAAAGCAATGCACTTCACGTGATTATCTCTGCTCCATCCCCTGACGTACCTGGAGGACCACTTCCCCTGAGCCGACTTTTCATCCTCCATCTGCCATGTGCCCTGTTCCTGTCGTTAACACTGAATTTACATTTCAACGGTTGACTTGAGGAGTCCTCTCCCCCATAGTGGCTTATAGTGTCAGCAACAAACAGTAAGCTTACATTTTTAGATAACCACCAATAAAAGCAAACTATATGTTCAGGGGAGCAACTGTCCATAAACAACCTGTATGGGCTGCACCAGCTACTCTTAAATTCTTAAGAGTGAGTAAGTAGTAATTAGTTATTATCAAACTCAATCAATAAATCCTAAGACAGCTAGTGGAGACATAAGTAATGTGTAAATGTGTAGCATGGTACAATTAATCAAAGCAATGAGCTTTGTGGACGTCACTGTACTTTAGAATTTAATATTCAGAACTTCCTCTTTTGCGTGATTGACGTGACAAACTACTTCCTGTTATAGCTCTGCACGCAAGAATGATGCTTTTACAAAGATACGCGTCTTGTGAGGCCTGCAGCTCGCAGCTTCTGCTGCATACAATTTTAACATACCGGTAATCCACATGTTCAACTCAAAGTAATAATCTTATGTTCTCTCTGTCTGCCAGGGTTGGATGGATGTTGAAATGAGTCGCCTTTTAAAAACATTCATTACCGGTACACCAGTTTTTCCCTATAACTTCATGTATATAAAAGCTAAAGAGGTCCTTATTTTTCAATACCCAGCTATCAATGACATTCTGTATCTGCCACTGTTTGAAAGCGAGTGGAAACTATGAGATGGAAACTGAATGTGAAGATAACAGTGTAACACATACTTACACACCCCTACAGTGTAAGATAGAGAGCTATGGTCATCTTAGATCCACTAGCTTGGGCAAAGTGTATATATGGTCACATAAAGACGGAGCAATGTCAATAGCTCAAGGCCCCGGTTCCCAACAGTGGTTGTGGAATAGTAAACAACAGTAGTAATCATGAGTCATGGTTAGTTACACTTGCTTGGCCCAGACAAAGCTTGATAACCCTGACACCAAGGGGGTTATGACTGGGGAAACGCAGCTGACCACCAGGGCAACGTGTCATTGCGGGCAAAATCGGTTTACTTATAATTGTGTTGCGTAAGCATTGATTTGTTTTTTTTGCACACAGCTGGGAATAACAGGGGCAGCTAATCTATAAGTGATACGCTGATTTCTTTTTAAAGCAATTGACAGTCACAGGAGTACAGGAAGAGAGGAATGAAGAGAGTAGAGTTTGGATAGCTAATCGGATGAAAAAGAAGAAAAAAAGGACAGAAAGAAATAGAGATGAGAGTCAAGCTCTCACCACTAAGATGCCCTGTTTTGTTGCCCTTATTTGCAGATGCGAGCTTTAGTGACCTGACAGGCATTGTGGATAATGAACTGTCTCCAGTCCACTGCAACCATTGTTTTGAAGGTCAAGACAGCCGGCTCAATGGGCCGATACCTTCCAAACTGTGATAATGAGTGGTGGTGGGCTTCCCCGTCTCACTTCACTGAACTGCTCTTCGCAGTAAACGGTGTAGTACCGTCACAATGGGCTCTTCACACAACAGGGTGCTGTCGGAAAAAAGGCTTTCTTAACTTTTGTTGTTAAATCAGAGGTAATTACAGCTCTACTTTACACTACTTTAGCGAGTGGAGGAGATGTGGGAAAGGCAAAGGTAACATCAATAAGAGTCAGTGTAAAAATGAGCTGATTCATATAGTTCATGAGCATGACACCACCTTGTGGAGACAACACAATGGTCTGACTGAAACACATGCTGTGGGACAGTTTAAACCATTCACAAACGCCACACTGTGCTTAGAGAGGCAGGCTGTTAAATTATAAAGAGAGGAAATGCTTATTTGAAAAACATTTGAAAATACTTGTGGAGAGCAGTATCATCCAGAAAACTGTGGCAACTCTTATTCATCTTTTCTACCTTGTGATCACACACTATCCTACTTCTTTCCTCAGAATTGCTGTATCAAAGACATTAGTTTTTAAATGTGTTACACTTTTCAGTTTGAGAGCCCCCCCACCCCCATCGAATCCAATCAGGACTGATGAATTTGAAATTGACGGCAAATCTTTATAAGCGAAGGCACTTACTCAGGTGAGGGCCACTGGAAAATGAGAAATGAGAGGAAGAAGAGTTACAGGGAAAGATAGTGAGGTGGAGATGGCGAGGTGTAGGCCGCTCAGCGGAGAGGGGGGACAGGAGTGAGGCTACACTTGTAGATTTATGTCCTCTTGTTTGGAGCATACTGCTGAGACAGACTCATAAATGTTTTTGATGGTTGACAAATAAATAACTCCCAGCATGTCTGCCCAGCACACAATAAATAATCCGTTAAAGTTTAATCCTCCTCTATCCTTTTTCAATTTATTTGGGGGATATTTATGTGAGCTCACATGTACTGTAAAGTACATACAGTCCAGGACAGTACAGCCAAGGCAGAGGCTTAGACTATCCTTCCATCTTACCCCATGTGTCACCTTCAAATGTGTGGGAGGTTAGTGAAGTTGTACATTAAATGCTGTGCCAGAAAGATTGAGATAAGCCAGCACTGGAAAAGTACTTTGTCACTGCATTTTAAATTGACTGTCTCTTCTGTGCAGTCACTGTATTTTCTAAGAGCCATGTTCACCCCTAAACCTCCTCTTCCTCAGCAAACAGCTTTCCACATGCTCAGGTCACGAGAATGCACTATAACGGTCTGTACTCATTATAACACTCTGGGCTCAGTGTGTATATGTGTTGTCACGCACCAATGCATCACTTCTCCGTACACTTGTACACTGCATGCATGTGCATTATGCGCTGCAGGTGCATGCTCTCATAAGATGCTTTTTTGTGGAAGACATTGTCAGCAATGCATGTGTTGGTGGGGCGCCTGCAATTTTGACCAGTGTGTATCTGAAAGTGTGTGTGTGTATGTGTGTGTGTGTGTGTGTGTGTGTGAGCTCATATGTGTTGGCGGAGGCTTCCCTGGAGAAGCCGAGCATCAGCGCTGACCTTGCAGTAAAAAAAGACGATAATTTATGCATTGGCATTGCACAAATGTCGCTCTATCTTCTTCTATTAGGTGTTCCACTGTTATCTCAGCATCTCTTCCTGCACTCTGCCAATTGCTGATTACTTGAAACCCCATGATAAGTTTAGGACACCAAGATCGAGATAATAAATTAAGATCTAATGTGCATTCAGTAGCTTCGTAGTTTACGATCAGTTATATACGTCCACACTTGCCAACCGCAGTGCAATGTGTATTTTTAAACCCTGAACCTTAACCTGGCTGTAAACATATCTGTTATCGGACAGGGTCAAGCTGGCAGTGTTCAACAGATGGCCTCATACCCTCTCGGGTTTACATTCAGAATAAATTAGTTCAATAAAATACCAAGAGAGCAGACAATTAAACACATTGCACTCAAGCTGTATTTCAAATGACTGAAAGCTTATCCTGATGAATGCAGTCATTAAAACGGACAGCATTCAATGGTGTTCCAACAATGCACGGAAAGCACACAATCAACCTTGACGCAAAATTAGATTGGGCCAGAAAACGCTGTTCAAATGTGTATTTGGGATCAAACTGTTACATCAAGAGTGTGTTACTCAACACTGTAAGGAAAAGTGGAGATCCTTACTTCTGATTTCAAGTATTGAAATTGTGATGTGTTGAAAGGTCACAATTTGTGTCTAATGCATGATTGAAGAATATGTAATTCAGCTTCTTGACATAATAGTCACTGTGCTGTATAAACACAAGTCGGTAGAGTAATGGCATTCATGTACCGTCACAGCATGGAGGTTGAAGTCATGAATTGTTTTGTGAAATGTAAAAGTGACTATAAAGCCTGATTCATGTCACAACAATTTTAATTTATTAATGACTTTTATAATCAGTGAGGAAACACAATACATTATGAATTATGAAACAGATCGCTTGCTCCTCTCAAGTGACTTTTGTTCATTGGCTGAGTACACGTGTCTGTCAAATAGTTTATATTGGGAACCACATCCAAGTCACCATCCGGCCACACCTGTTGGTGGCGGGCCTGCCAGTAACCAGGAATAACAATGAAACATTAATTGAATCCTGCTCAACTAATGAAACTGTATTAACTTAATTGCCTCTGCCTTCATCACGGTAATTAAATGGACAGAGTTCAGCAGCGCACTAACCTTTCCCTCAGGTGTGAGTTACTGAGCCCCCTGTGGAATAATGTCCTCACCTCCGCCAAGAGCCTGTCCGACGTTTCTTTTGAGGGCTTCATTCCCTTCCCGTTTATCTGCCAAGTCCGGAAGGGCTTTCCCGCCTCAGGAGATACTAAACCCAAGACTCTATTTGAGCCCTCAGAAAGTAGAAAATGTTTTTTTTCTTAGAACAATGACATCAACTCCCTTGTGAAAGTAAGCTTGCGGTCGATCCCTCCACAGGAAGGTTAATGTGGGTTCAACGATCCGAGAGCTGCCACCTGTCCTTAGGGGTTCTCTTTGATGGTGACAGCAATAACTCATTTTGATACTTCTCATCACGACTTGTGGACAAGGTCTTGGCCGCTGTGCTGGGTGGAGGGCATGTTGAGCTGAACAGGGTTGCCAGGCGTGATGGATGAGGGGAAGGAAGTCTTGATCTTAGACGGGATTCATTCAGCCTGCCTCGTCAGTTTGGGACATGGAAGTGTGAGATTTGTAATTGTTGTAAAAGTCAATCAGGGCACACTTCTTCTTTTTTTTCCTCCTTCTGTTTCATGGATTGTGGAGGTCTGGATTGTGGTCCATGCCTACTGCGAATGATTCATACATTCTGTCATACTCATTGAATGTGTTGGAACACTGTAACGCTGTTCATCTGTACACATGACATCTACTGCTTCTGTCCATCCGGGGAGAGGGATCCACTATTTCTTGGAAGTTTTTCCTGATCCGATGTGAGGTCAAAGGTCAGGGATGTCGTATGTGCACAGATTGTAAAGCCCTCTGAGTCAAATTCCTAAATTGTGATATTGGGCTTTATAAAATAAACTGAATTGAATAAAACATGTTCCCGTAAATCATCTTAAGACCAATACAGTTGTGAGAATCATGGTGGTGTTATCGAGAGGGGCCATGGCACGTGAATAGGTGTGACTTACCTTGATTGTGTTGAAAATGTATAGTTTATCAAAAACAACATCTGACCTTTGTCCCCATTTATCTGTAAGTATTCAAATCAAATAAAGTAAGACAGCACTTCATAGAGCAGGTCTCAGATTTACAAAGGCAGGGAAAACTTTATTGACTTGTTCTAATGCTTAAGTGTCTTAAAGTACTAAGCCATAAAGTACTGTGTGTAAAACCCAGGACATGTCCCACACAAAGATAACAACACATTAACTGTCATTATGTAGTCAAAGGCAAGCGAAGCATATTCACATTTTGTATTCACAGACGTGAGCTGTCAGGTTGACACATCTGTTTTTAAATGAGAAGACATGTCAACAGCATGACAGATGACTTCATTGAATCCGTATTGTATATGCACCATGTTCCAGAAGATTGAAGCATCTTTGTGTGTTTGTATGTTTCTGTGTGCAAGGATAGACGGGCACAATCTGGCTTTTGGGAGTCAGGGCACAAATTGTACAAAAACATAAAAAGGAAGCCATTCTTGAAGAGATAAAGAAATAGCTTTTAAATGTCCATCTAGGGCAAGTGGAGTTCTTCTTTTGTTTATTAAAGGAGACTTATTATGCAATGTGCACAGTTTTTTTATAGAAATACCAGAATACTGACTGGCCCCACATGTGTTGTGGTACGGTTTGATTCAAAAGATTATTACAGAATGATATAATGACTGCATGTAAAACTAAATTTGTCTTTGATTAAATATCAGGGAATAAAGACACCTTGATGCTCCTATCATGTCAGTTGATAATGTGTTTTAGTGACGCACACCTCCAAACACATTGTAAATAAATATGGCACAAACCAGTTGACATGCAGTACATCTTACCCTTGGTAATCCAGACTTGGTCCCCGATACCAAATGTTGAATGGATCCATCACTGTGGGACACATTTAGGGGATCACCTACTGTCAAGGACGGAAATCAGGACCAGCCCGAGTGACCTCTTTTATAGACTGGTTTAAATTAGAAGTCCCTTCCAGATAGCTGTACCATCAAGAGCCTTGACATCTCCAGCAGTTAGTATGAAGCCCAATAACCTTGACAAGCAAGATGTAATCATATCATATCACCACCGGACACTGGTCGTGATTGAACATATCAATTGTGTACATTGGATTGCTGAATGTGTAGTGACTTGACAAATTGGTAAATGCTAATATCCTCGGGTCATGCACACAGACCGCGTTCAGTTAGCGGAGGGGTTTGGATGTCAGAGCAACGCCATCTGCCGTTCTCAAAACTGTCACGGTGGTGACTCGGGCAGCAGAGTGAGGAGGAATCAAATCCAGACAGTGCAAGCAGGCAGAGAAAGTTCAATGGGATATAGGAATGGGAAATAGTGGGACAAAGCTAACAGAATGGTGAGGCAGGCAGGCGCCAACACCAGGAAGAAAGTCCAAAAAAGGCTCACAAATCCAATGAGGGTCAGACAAGCAGGCAGACAGGTGAAGAACAGGCAACAGGTGAACATACAGGGCTGTGTTCAAAACCGCCAACCATGTTTACATAGCTCTGATCACCGTGTCTGATCACCGCGATATGTAGTATACAATATAAAACTGTTGACGCAATACATTTTGCTGTGGGACTAGCTTAATCATTAATCAAGCTTTTAAAGCTTGGACAAAAAAGCAAGCTCATACCATTATTGCAATTGTCTCATAAACACAACTAATTGAGCATACAATTGTTTGTGTTCATGACCTATGTTTACTTTATATACTACAGTTACTTTTTGGTTTAGCTCCCCTTAAATCATAGTGAAATGGTGAAATATAAAAAACAAGATTCTCAATGAGGGTAGACTGCTGAATGCGATCCCTACCACTAATAGTTGTAGTCAGTTTAGGGTCTCGACCCACATCTCACTGCTTGTCTGCTTTTTGCCTCACCGCTGCCTGCTGCTGTGTAGCCGGTCTGAGTGGGACTGGCCTTCTGCCAAGCAAGCTACGCCTGCAGGCGCTCGTGGAGCTCTTTAATTCCAAAAAAGCAGAGAACCACAGGTTTCTGTACATTTTAGAAAAGACCTTTGTTTAAAAAAAACATCCATCAAAAGATAAATAAAAGCAGCAATCTACTGCTCCGGCCAGCGGTCTGTAAGCGTGACTGGCTCTTATCAATTTACTGTGTATTTTTTGTAAAACAGCATCCACATTTTGGAAAAATAATTGCCATTTTTAGACAGGGTTGTTGTGACCATAGACGGTGTTGTTTCAGTGCTTTGCATCTTGAGAGGCAGTAGCCGGGGAAGGTAAGAGACTGATCTGATGCTGGAGATTTATTTCTGAATTAGTACGACATCAGGGTCATTTTAGCCGAATCAGGAAATACTGTGCTATACGAAAAGGTCCTTTAACCGCATCAGAGAAAGCAAATCCAAGAGCGAGGAAGGGCTGTTTGTGTGCGAAGGACAGGGCTTTAAAGGAAAACATTACACAATCTAACCTTTAAATTAGTAAGTCATGCTCTCAAAATAAAAGACCACACTCTCAAAGACATATAGGGGGAATGTAAATTATGGTTTTGAATACAGACCATAAAAATACCCCTTAAAAATAAATGAACCCATACAATTTTTTTTTTAATGACGAGCAAGTGAATGAAGGGAACCCAGTAAAAGAGCATCTGGTGGACAGGTGGGGAACTTCAACTACAAGTCTGAGTAATTGGGATGTGGCTGAAAAGGAACAAACATGACCTAACCTCAACAAGACAAAGGACCCACGTGTGCATGCAAACAACAGCAACAGGATCACATCTCACGTTAATTGTTATCTCTATCTGAAAACATATGTCATCCATTGGTCTGTTCACAGCAGGACACAGAAAGCAAACATGAATGCATTAATCAGGAAATGAGGCATTGATCAAGTAAATGAATGATGATAAATGAAGAATGCAGGTGTGCAAAAATATATTAAAAAGTAAAGTTTTAATGTTTGGGCCCTTGAGTCGATTAACTTTTCTCTTTGTCATTAAACTTTGTCCCACACGAGAAATAACATTTTGTTTTCAGCTAGCAAATTATTTAACACTCCCCAAAAGGCAAAGTAATTAAACTTGTAACACATTTGCCGTTTAGTAGAGTATAAATATAACACCGGGGCATAATACTTTATGCAAAATGTGGTTAGTATTCTAAAAAGACATCTGCATCATTATAATAATAATAATAATAATAATCATTTATTTTATATAGCGCTTCTCAAGGCACCCGAAGTCGCTTTACAGAGTCCAGTAGTCATACACACACACAGTCATCCCGGTGGTGGTAAGCTACATCAGTAGCCACAGCTGCCCTGGGGCAGACTGACGGAAGCGTGGCAGCCAATCAGCGCCTACGGCCCCTCCGACCACCACCAACATTCATTCACATCCATACGAGCCGGAGTGAGGCTGCGGTGCATGTCTTTATGATGATGTTGATGTTGATGTTATGATGTTGGAATAACCTCATGATTATTAACAGTTTGGATTTAGTTAATTAAGTCTATACAGGTATGTTAGTTTTAAAGATGAGACAAGTTACAAACACAGTCGGCATTACGTTGGAGTTCAAATCGACCTCCATATTTCCTCATTTCCATTTGTGAGAAGAGAAAAGAATTTCCCCGTCACGACATCCCTCCCCGCAGCGGGTACGTTTTGGTTCCCTGTCCAAATGATTCATCTTTCACATTATTGCACAGAGGGACTCATAACACCCTACCACTACCTATGGACCCAATTACACGACTGACAACAGTATCAATGCAACACTGTGACTTATGGCAACATGAACGAGGCAACCTTTGTGCTACATCAGCACAAGTGATTTAAAGAAATGGTCTGCATAAATTAACAGGCCAGTGTGGAGGCAGATGTATATTGGTAATTGGCTTCTCCCGGTAAAGATGCAAAACAAAGAGAAGGTTGACAGTAATGACTTGACAACACTGCTTATAATATTAAAAACTGTTTCTTTTCTTCCTTTGTGCTGCAATAAAGTGAAAAGTAATACCATTTACTCTGCGTTGAGAAATCAATCGTGTAAGATACTTTTATTACCACAAGTAGGGTGTTGTGTATTGGACGAAAACAACCGTAACAATGGCACTGGTCAGATTCAGACTAAACAAACTACATTGTCCAGCTCAAAACCAGCTAATATTTCAGTTAAACCACTCATGAATTTATTGCTATGTATACGATGTTCTCTCCTCTCCGTCTTCCATTTCAATGTACAACACGCAGTGATCACTGGGGTGCGCTATAGGTGCCCCACCTGGCCTGATTACATACACGCGTACTCTCAAAGGACAGCTCATGACAGTAGTAGCGGGTCAAATTGCCAACCTGGGTGTTTTCATAGCAATCAGGCCGAGTACATTATATTCACATTATCATGCTGCCACCAGCACTTTGGGTTGGGGTGCAGCACTGAGCATCTTGTCTACACTGCAAAGGCAGCATCCTTCGCACTGATGAATGCTGATGAGTATGGCACAAGCTCCTGGAATGTGGAGGTTACACTGAAGTTGTGCCAGCCTGTATTTGATAAACTGATGCTGCGGTGTGTAGTCAACGCAGAGTAAAGCATCTGTGTGTGTGTGTGTGTGTGTGTGTGTTTGCCTGGAGCAGTCTGCATGCTTCGCTGTGCTGGACAGCCTGACTGCTAGAGCAACTGACCAGAAGAGATTCCAATAAAAATAAAAGAACAAAACAACACTCATTCAATTAGTGATCCATGACCCTGGATGTATAATGCAAACATAACCAGCAGGGCGGAGGGGTAATCAATCACGTTTGTTTTTCTCCAGTAGAATTCTCCGGCCAGAGCACCATGGGCATGTGCACATTAAGAAAACAGAGAATATTTGTATTCTAAAGATTTTTTGAAGGCATTGTTGCCTCTTTTGATTGATGGCCGGGACAATACAGTGTGTACCATCACATATTGCAAAGGTCCTTGAGTAGATTTGAACCAGGATTGAATGTAAGGTTACATTGTACCGACCGATAAGACATGGAGAATACTGTCATCATATTTTGCGCAAACAAATACCAAATTGTGTTCATTGTGTTGTGTTTTGACACGTGTTGCTGATGGCAGCACATGAAGTAAACAAGTGTGTTTTGCGGGATGAATGAAGAGTTGAAAAAGATCAATGACTCAGGTTTATGGCAGACCATTAAATTAAGGCCACTTCTACCCACTGTGGGTGGGTGGTTGAGCGGACCTTGACACGGCCCGCAGCTAAAAATAGCCAAAGAGAATAAACAGGCTGCTGCTACGCCGCACTTCCTCCCACTTATTGACAAAAAACCCAAGGCCGCACAGACAATGTCACAAACACAAACACAAACACAAACACACACATACACACACACACATTTGAACACACTGTAGTGAGCGATGGCATACTTACAAAGTCTTCAAGCTCACCGTTGGTGGCCTCACATTGAGCTCAGTCATGGGCTTTCCCCAACTTTGAGGTTCACAGAATAATAAATGACACCTTTGAAAAAGTATGTTATAAAATACCCTGCAGTGGCGGCAGACAGCAGAGTGGAAGAGAATGCATGCTTGCATTTGTAACCTTGCCCACCAATGTCCTTTTGTTCTTCTTTACAAGTTTTCAAATGTACTGCAGCTTTCTATCAATATAGAAAAGTGTCCCACATTGGTTGAATGCATATTCTTGTAATTTAAATGATTGTGACATTTGCTCGCCCCTTGCTGCAAACAAGCTCACAGTAAATCACTGCCACGATCCTTTCTCTCTCACCCTCTTTCACCGCACACAAAGGCATTTCACATTAAAGGCGACGTGGCTTGCTTTAGCGTAAATCCGCTCAGCCTTTAGAAAGAAAAACCCATTCAGTATATTTTTCGTGCAATACCGTACCTGACACAAAGAGCCCGATACATCCAAAAACGAAAATACAGTAGCAAGTGTATCTCACTATGAAGGCGTTCCGAACAGATGATGCTGTGCCTCTCCTATGACAGCGTCAGAGGTAGAAGCTGTGGGGTGCAAGTGCGTCCGCGGTGTTGTTTGGATGATGTAGTGGACACATTTTATGACAAATTGAAAAGAGAAAAATACAGCAGGCAGTGACGGCTCAGGGATGAGGCAGCCGGCGTAGTCAGTCCACCCTTTTTGGACTGGGATGGATGGCGACATTGAAAAGAGGGAAGCCGGATGCTGCTGTTAGGTCAGCTCCTCCTCACCTTTGAGTTGTTCTTTGCTCTCCTTTGTCTTCTCACGCACGATGACCTGTATTCATCTCCTGCATAGAGTGTAGTCTCCATTATCACTGTCAGGGGGTTATCAGAATGATATATTCTCATACAGCAAAGGTTAATTGAATAAACAGTCGACTGTCAGCTATAGCTTGCAAGTCTATCCGACTCCATTGCCCAAGGTATTTGAGCATGATGCTACAATTCAGGTTGCTATGGCATCAACCCACACAAGCACACATAGTTCACAGGAATAAAAAAGGAAATATCCATGCACCCTTGGGGAAAAAAACAACAATTTGTAATCTTTGGTAACCTGCAGTGCATCAAAACATTTCTATATAGAAAGTTAGTAATTACAGATATCAAGCTGCTTGCTAGAGTTATTCCACCAACATGGAAGAATCCTGGCTGGCTTCATCTCCCCGGTGTACCCGTGCATGCAGATGGTGTTAGTAGAGCTAGAGGCATCTCCTGCGCAAAGTATGACATTACTCCACACAACACATTTGCCGTGGTGCACAATCCTGCTCTGCTGATTATGTTGCAACCGCATCACTGTAACCCCACACATTGTGACTCATAGGGTGGCTGATTGGCTGCCAGTTTGATAATAATCAATGACAGGGGACACAGTCAATTGCTCTTAATCATTTCTCAACACCCTCTGTAATTTACAACTATCGTAGGGAGTTTTATTGTCATCAAGAGAATAATTTCCGTCGGTCAATACGAGGTCATTGAGATGCCTCACAACTCAAAGGTAGTCCAGAGACCTGTCAAATATGTCATATTGATGGGGGAAGTTCATCTTTTAACATTGTGCTGTTGCAATAACAAAACAATCTACTTTCAAGTGTTGCTTCTTGGATTCATATTCTCACACAACTCCTCTAAGTAAACCCATATTAATATTCAAATCAAATTTGCATGGCAAAGAGCTTGTATGTGCTCCACTGTCCTGAAGTCATGTTTGAATGATTCATCAGGTCCATATGTGATGGCCATACATGGTGTGGGATTCTATATCTGCATATTTGCAGATCCACTTGTGACATCTGGACAGTGCCAAGGCCTCTGACCTTCAAACAACAGTGCCCACACAGTTAGGACACAGTCGAGGTGCAACAGAGGCTCCGGTTAGTCAATGCTGCATTATTGATCACTGGAAGGAAGGAGCATGGCAAGGAAATCAATTACAAGTCTGCGGTGTGTAATCAAATTTCTGGAAAGAAAACGCTTGGCTAAGGGGAAATTTCCACCTGACACATAAGCTCTACAAGGAAATGTTGCTGTATTGAACTCCATTCAAATGAACTATTAGAGTGAAGGGGAGAGAGAGAGAGAAGAGACAATAGTCCAGCGGTGCAGGTAACGATATAAGATATAATAAGGGATACACAATTGAATATATCTATGTATTAATTTAAGATGAGGGAGTGCATAAAGATCAGTAAATTGATACTGTAGATGAGATGGGGTTTGATAAGGCAATAAGGTGCATCTGTGTGAGCTTATTGTTGACTTGCTGCTTTCTCAAGTGGTCAAGACAAACTGTCATCCTCTGGCTTCAGGTGGTCTTAGCTGTCTTACTTGTAGCCTAAATGTGTATTTGTGTGTGTGTGTGTGTGTGTGTGTGTGTGTGTGTGTGTGTGTGTGTGTGTGTGTGTGTGTGTGTGTGTGTGTGTGTGTGTGTGTGTGTGTGTGTGTGTGTGTGTGAGAGAGTAGCCTAAATGTGTATTAGCCATGTAAATATTTAAAGTTTAATATTATGTTCTGTCAGTTTTTAGAAGACATTCTGCTGCACAGCCCTGCATATAGTTCAGCCCGGGCTGTAATGTGCATTTACCATCAGAGGCAACATGACACTTCATGGTCATTACACTAAAAGTAGCCTGTGGCAGTGTGCACCTAAAACCATTTTCAGGCATCACTTTAAACCCAGTGTGTGTGTGGTGGAGGAGGGAGGGGGGGCGTGTGTGTGTTTGTGTGAGTGTCTGTGTATTTGTAGCAACAGCCTAATGTTATGACATCTCTTAATCAACTCTCTTTGCGTCCCTGCTGCTCCCACAAGTCGCACATCTCGATACGTGCCGCGCTGGTTTCGTGTAGCTGGGTTATGGAATCTGCCGCGCCACCCAGTTGAATGTAGGTTTCCACCTCGAGGATGTTGCGCAGCCCGCGCGCACCCCTCTGCTCCTGCTCGTGTAGTGTACCGCGGGACCCTCCGCAGTTCGCATATCCCGTTCCTTCCCGTTTGGCTTTTTGCGCGCACGACGTCTGCGGCGCAGTGATTCGGTGAGCCAGTCCTCTGCGCACGCTGCGAGCTTTTGGATGAAAGCTGGACTCTTTCCATAGTGTTCTGATGGCGACACAGAGCTGCTTCTGTCCCGGTGATTATTTGTAGAAGAAGAAGATATTCAAGCTTCTTTTTTGCTTCTTCTTCTCTCTTTTTTCATTCTTCTCACATACTCATTTACAAGACAATGTGGGACGCGCGTTCTCTGCGCGGCGTCCGCGGAGTGCTCTCTTCCGTCGCGGCCGCTTGACCAGAGGGGCATCCCGGCTCCCGTTTCACCCTCTACTTCCACAGGAACAACAGGACTTTGCATGCAAAAGGTGGTTTATCTCGGCAAGGTGAGAGAGGCTCTTTCTCCTCGACAGTGTGTGCTTTTTCCTAATTATTCAGAGACTTTGAACAGAGTCGAGAGCCGAACTCGAGTGTCGACTCATTTACGTGCTGGATTTGTAAAAATCCTCCTGAAATGTAAATACGCTGTAACGTAACAGACTGCAGTTCTTTTGAATTTATGGGACTGCAGAACAAGTCAAGACAGATTCTCAATGTGATGCTGCTTTATGCCCTCCCTATATCTACTCATGTTAACCCAATGTATTTGTCAAATTGTCTCTTTTTTGTGTGCCTAATTTTTGGTACACATGTAACTAAAACTGTTCCATTCAAAAAAATCTCAATGATGTACAATGTTGAGCCCTACTCCTAATTCAAATATTAAATAAGTTAAATAAGACTCCAGAAATTACTGTCACACACACTGCCTCCTTTAAGAACAAATGAATGAATTTAGAGGCTCTTTCAGTTCATTTGCTTCCTGACCTAACATTGAGTCCCATCTCTTACTGATGGGGCAGCATCCAGCAGGAGTTCATTGCCTGACGACAACCCCAACAGTGCTGGAGAGTGGAGAGCAAATCAAAGCAGCCATATCGACAGTTAAAACCAGATCATTGATTCCGCTTTCTTAGAAATGTGATGAAAGGGATAAATAACACACAGTACAGCTACTATTTTTTGACTGACAATTTAAAGGAACCGATCAATGTCTTAGTTCCTCTTAAAAAGAGCTGACTTGTGTTTTGCTTCACACAAAATAAAAAAGAACATTGAGTCATCTCATAAACTGTCTCTTTTGTGTTCTCAGCCATGGAGGGACTTGCCTAAAGAGGATCCAACATAGTTAAACACTTTTTGACCTTTTTTTTCTTCTATTTTCCTTTTTTATTTGTCATCCTGAGACATCTTTCCCAATAAGTCTCCTTCTCCATCATCATGGCCGAGAAGCTTGGACCAGCAGGGCTCAAGCCCACCAACATCCAAACGGCTCCCTCCCTGCCCCCAGAGCCCATCGACATCCGCAACAAAGCCCGCTCCCGTAGAGTCCGCCTTAACGTTGGGGGTCTGAACCACGAAGTCCTTTGGCGGACCCTGGACAGGCTACCCAGGACCCGGCTCGGCAAGCTTCGAGACTGCAACACCCACGAGTCCCTGATGGAAGTCTGCGACGACTACAGCCTGAACGAAAACGAATACTTCTTCGACCGGCACCCGGGGGCCTTCACCTCCATTCTGAACTTTTACCGCACGGGCAAACTACACATGATGGAGGAGATGTGCGCCCTTTCTTTCGGCCAGGAGTTGGACTACTGGGGGGTTGACGAGATCTACCTGGAGTCCTGTTGCCAGGCCCGTTACCACCAGAAAAAAGAGCAGATGAACGAGGAGCTTCGGAGGGAGGTAGAGACAATGAGGGATAGGGAGGGAGAGATAGAGTTTGACAACACCTGCTGCCCAGACAAGAGGAAGAAGCTGTGGGATCTCCTGGAGAAGCCCAGCTCTTCGGTGGCTGCCAAGGTAGGGAACCGAAACTGGAAGTGTGATCACACATCGCCCTCATCGCATATTTCCTGATCACATTGGAAGCCAAACGCTCATAAAGCAGGCCTACTCCCACCTGTACAGAGATAACGACCAGTTCAGCAATTTGAATTTTAAACAGACTTGCACTGTACTCTCAGCGGGTTTCTTGTGCCATCTGTTTGCTTTCCATCTCTGTAAGTAGCAACAGTTGTTTGGCATGGATTACATATAGAGAACGCTGTAGCATTTGGGTTACAATGTGTGTGTGTGTAATGGATGAACAAAAGCCAAAGATGAAAAGTGGAAGTTTGTGTGTGATGTGCAAGAATTGTTAAATAAGATTTATTGTTCTGGTGGTACTACATTAGTAGTGGAATCACTGCAGGAGCTAGATTTAGACTCTTTGTTTTGACAAAATAATTGGTGAGTGCGTCAGCTTGTACTCGTGCGTCTTTTTTTGAAGGGATAAAGTAAGTCAGCGTAGATCTGCCAAGTCTCTTTTCTCGTGCACCACTATTACGTCTCAGTGTTCCTTGCTGATTGGATGAGTCAGCAAAATGACAGGACGCTGGCAACAGTGTGTTGCAGGTGCACATATATATATCCTGTTGAATCTGGAGCTCTTTCTACACTAACTTTGAGACAATGTATGCTGTTTGATGATTTTTATTCATACATGATGAATCTTAAACAAATCCGATGACGATGTAGCAAGGTCAAGGCTGTCTCTGGCAACATGATGACATTGCTTTTGACTCCTCCTCCTCCTAATCCCAACCCCACTCAGACTAGCTGCCCAATTAGGTAGGTCAGCCTTGATCAAATCCAATCAATGGAAATGTCTCTTTGGTCTCTAGTATCCTTATCTCATCATCGTGGTAGTGCAGGGCAGCACCGGGTTTATATTCCACGTCAGGATCATAAACACAGTGTCCTGTCACTCCTGTGTGTGTGTGTGTATTTGTGTGTGTGTGTGTGTGTGTGTGTGTATGATCATCCTCTGTGGGATATCAGGGATCTCCTGATGTGTTGTATGTGTTGTGCAGTGTTGAGGGAGTTCTGAAATCCTGCTAGTAGTGTATTATTCAGCTTTGAAAATGAATAACATATAATAATTATAACAATACTGATTGCAGAAGTTTCAAATCACTTTTGAAGGCTACCTTACGTGCTTTATATTCCTTCCTGTCTTATTCTTGCATGGCTTGTTTATCCTGCATCAACCAGTAATTTGGGATTGATGAGAATCCCAACTCAGCTTGATAATGGTATTCAGCTGACAGCTTTATATCACGAGAATCAATTACAAGGAGCCTGCCTCTATCTAATTCAAGGCCAAATCAGGTGGCAGCAGTGGGGTGATTTGATACACTATGCAATATTTAAAGTGATTTACCTCCTCAATACAGTTACAGTGCTTCTCCAGGAACACTTGAGTATTGCTGACCTGTTCACTATTGTGTGGGGGAAGCCTGTGAAACCCTTAAAGGGATATCCCACCCTAATTCAAATTGACATACCGCTTAGTGCTCTACGTGGAGAACTTGAACGTGAATGGCTCACCCTTACAATCGCACTGAGGTTATCTACAGCTGAAAGAACATTTGGAAATGGACTGCCGGGGGGAGGGGCGGGCCGCTCGACCGTCAGACGGCAGCTCCCCGAGGTCAGGGAAACCTTTTATGGGGCAAGCACCGGACAGGGAGAACCCTTGAAAGCCCTCGATGAAGGAAAGGCCATTACTGGGCCAATAGATGGCCGTGCACTTTTATACAAAGCAACCTCAGCCCTTTGTCAAATGCAATCAAAGAGTCTTCCTGCATACACACATTCTCTCTTCCTCTCTGTCTTTTTCTCTCACTTCCTTTCTCTTAGCGTGCTTTAATCAGATATTAGTGCCAATTGTGCTGGTATACGGTATACAGCACCTTTGGCCCTCTCTGCCCTTAAATAACGGTTACGCATGAGAGGACTGACCTTTTCAGCAGGGTCAATCAAGCCAGGATTACATTCATCAACGATTACAGTCGTGCACGCATTGGGAGTACAAGCAAGGGTTAGGCAAGCCCTGAGAGAGAGAGAGAGAGAGAGTCATGTAAGTTACGCCTCAGGATGCTGAGCTGGATCTTTGCAAACATTTCCCAATGAATAATGAATGAAGTGGTCAAAACAAAAAGGACACTGGCTAATGCAGTGTCTTCTTTGTGTTCCTGCGTGTCTTATGGTTGAGTGCCCCCATGGTGAGAGGAGGAGTGGGGGGGGGACTTAGTGTCCAGTTCTTTCTGGTGCTTGGCTTATTACAGGTCAGCCTGTATGTGTAAATCTACAGATCCTTGCACCTGAAATATTCTCAGTTGGATATCCGTTGAATTTTAAAAAGGCCTTTCTTCACATATTTTAAATTAGCATCCATTCAAAAATAATTTAAAGATGGTTAATTCATAAATATTCAATAAAATATAAGTGTAATTTAATAAGCTGAATTTGATATATTCTATATTAAATCACCAATGACACAGCGCTGTGTATTACATCAACCAAAAATGCTTTGCGTTGGTGAGAGGGTACTTTGAGCCAGAAGGAATTATGCTGCCCTGACCCTCTTTTGTTTACGATGAGTCACGAGTGTAGTTGTACAGCAAATACACTTAGCACACGCTCATAAAAGGAAGTGATATCCAAATTGCTGGAGTGCTGCAAGAAGTCAGAAATACAATGACATTTTTCTATCTATGACCTTCATTCCTGCAAAGACGGATCTTGGTGCATATAACTTGCATGTAAATGTCGTAGTCTGCTTTAGTACTTCCACTGGAGGCGTCTTTCGTATGTGTGAAAGGAATATAATTAGATGCATTTCTTTGAGGTATACACTAAGATATGTAAAAGCCTGTCATAAATATCCCGACCCAACTGTTCATCACACAATTTCTGATTTAGTGAGTGCATCAAAATTACCGTATGAGTCACACTGTGTTCCTGGCATCATGAATTAATGTTAGGTGTTACATGGATGCCTACAGTGCTCAGTTATAATTTATGTAAAGCGTAGTTTGCAAGAGCAGCATCTATTTATTTTGATTTGTGTTCATGCAAAGCTTCGAGATCAGAAAACATCGAGGGGTTTCTTCCCTTTAGACTCCTAACAGTCGGGGCAGTCGGGGAAAATAACGGCAGAGAAATCAGAGGAATTTAAAGAGATCAATGTTTCTTCTTGCCAGACATTTCATGTTGGGTTTTCCATCTCCCTCCTCCTCTTTACACCAGCCATGTCCAGCCTCTTGCTTGCTCCTAATGTGGACGTGCACCATTACTCTCCTCTGTATCTAATAATCCAGTCAAGCTAGTGGGAATGCTGAGCAACGGGCCTGTATGGGTGCAGACTTCAGCTCTTTGGTCCTCCCACGCTTGGAGGCAACCAAAGTCGGTCCACCGACCGCAGACACTGTTTATTATGATGACATAATAGCATAATAGTGCAAAACGGTACTGAAACAGACACCTCGAATGTCAATATTTGTAACATTCGTATCTTCACAATTCACCATTTTGTTTTGTTTATTATTTGTGTTGAATCAGTCAGAGAAACCTCAGTGAGCACACAGTAACTCCACAGCTGCCTGTTGTTTCAGATTACTGCTGACAGCCTCCAACTCTCCATCCGTCTGTTTCCTTCCAGGCTTTTATAGCACTGAGACAAGTATTTGGCCTTGTGTGTGTGTGTGTGTGTGTGTGTGTGTGTGTGTGTGTGTGTGTGTGTGTGTGTGTGTGTGTGTGTGTGTGTGTGTGTGTGTGTGTGTGTGTGTGTGTGTGTTGATGTAGTTTCTGATAGTGGGAAAGTCCAAAGTGAAGGGAGGCAGGGTTAGAAAAAGTGAGGGAGAGGCCTTTAGTCAATGTTAAGTCAAATGCTCTGTAGAGTGTGTGCCTTTGGGTCAAGTTGAAGCAGCAGGTCTGCTACCTTGTGTTTAATTATCAGCCTTTCATCTCTGCATGGATTGTGGTCAGTCTTCAGAGGGCTGAATCGATACACATTGGCATTTCACAGCAAAAGATATTCTCAGCTTGTTGCTTGTGAGTATTTTATGAAGGGGAGGCCTCTGTGCAAGAAGCAGAGCAGCTGATAAAAAAAGTCCACCCTGCAGAAGTTATTATATCACTAAATGATCTTTTTTGGCTCTTAGCAAATTATCAGGATGCATTAAAAGAGTCATTTAGGTAGAGCACACCATCCTCCCTCTTGGAGTCTCCTAGTTACATAAGTCTTCCACTGGGCTTCTAATCAGTACAGCCTAGCATTTAGGCACAAGCACCTAAATCCTCTTTACCCCTGTTCAACACTGTCTTTCTCCTGTTGAAAGAAGTCACCTGCTGCATAAGGCTTATCTTAAGTGGTCATCAGTTATGTAATGGTTCAGAACAGAAATGGTTATTATCTAATTTTGGGGTTGAAATGACAGTGAAAGTGCCTTCAAAATGCACTCTGGTGTCAGTTTCACAACTTGTATACTCTATACATACAAACATGCATACCGTATATACACTGTAAGAAAAAAACCCGTAAAAAGAAGGTCAAATGAGTGGCAGCTAAACAAAAAAAATTTAAGGTAAAATACCTTACTTCAAATAAAGGACGAAAACCATAAATTTACAGTAATTTTCATTAAAGATTTTGCAGTGAAATACTGTTTTTTTACAGATTTTTCCTGTAATATTACAATCAAACACCTTAATTAAAGTGATATTTCTATAGGTTCTGCAGTGAAATACTGTTATTTTACAGATTTTTCCTTTATTATTACAGTCAAATACCTTCAATAAAGTGATATTTCTAAAGCTTCTGCAGTGAAATACTGTAATTTTACAGATTTTGCCTATATTATTACAGTCAAATACCTTCAATAAAGTCATATTTCTAAAGCTTCTGCAGTGAAATACTGTAATTTACAGATTTTGAATGTATTATTACAATCAAACACCTTCAATAAAGTGATATTTCTAAAGGTTCTGCAGTGAAATACTGTAATTCTACAGATTTTTCCTATATTATTAGTCAAACGCCTTCAATAAAGTGATATTTCTAAAGGTTCTGCAGTGAAATACTGTAATTTTACAGATTTTTCCTATATTATTACAGTCAAACGCCTTCAATAAAGTGATATTTCTAAAGGTTCTGCAGTGAAATACTGTGATTTTACAGATTTTTCCTATATTATTACAATCAAACACCTTCAATAAAGTGATATTTCTAAAGGTTCTGCAGTGAAATACTGTGATTTTACAGATTTTCCTATATTATTACAATCAACCACCTTCAATAAAGTGATATTTCTAAAGGTTCTGCAGTGAAATACTGTGATTTTACAGATTTTCCTATATTATTACAATCAAACACCTTCAATAAAATGATATTTATAAAGGTTTTGCAGTGAAATACTGTGATTTTACAGATTTCTCCTGTACTATTACAAGTGTTGAATTATTATGAAATATAAGCTTTTGAGATTACTGTGAAATCTAAATACATTGAAACATCTACAAAACATTCAATGTTTCAATTAAAGTAGGGGTTAGAAACTGAATTACATATAAAGTACACACCAATATTGATTTTAAAACATTTTATTTAATGTACATTTTCAAAATCAACCAATTATTCACTATCAGTTGATAAGTGAAAGCAAAACATACAAAAGGTCCATAATTGTGGGCGGCTGTAGCTCAGTGGGGTAAGGGGGTCCTGCAACCCCAAGGTTGTCGGTTCGATCCCGCTCTCCCATTAGTTGCAAGTCAGTGTCCTTGAGCAAGGCACTGAACCCCAGTTGCTTCCTGGGGCATCACTGCAGCCCACTGCTCATAATAACTAAGGATGGGTTAAATGCAGAGAACTAATTTCCCCTTGGGGATTAATAAAGTATATTTCTTCTTTATAAATATTTACCAGAAGTGACAGTGCAGATAAAGAACAATCTTCCAAATTTCCAATAATCAGCCAGATCCTCGGTGCATCTGGGAAAAAGGAAGAAGGACAAACAAATTCACTGGAAAGTCCTGAGAAAGTTGGCTTTCATTTCTTCCATTCCTTTAAACAAACTTAAACTAACTATTTTGAAATTGTCTGTACCAATTGACATTCTGTCAATCTGAACAGTCAGCTTTGACAATGATAGTAATTAAATGATTACCTATTTAAAGCTGCTAGAACTTCCATCAGAAACATGTGAATCACGAAAAGAAGAAAGACGTGGATTCACAACAATGGGCACGTTCACAGATGTATCATAGCAAGGTAAACACACTTGTAGCTAAACAAAAAAAGAAGCTAATTGATACATCTAGATCAAACCAACCACCGATAATTATATTGTGACATGTCTGAGGGTCTTTTCCTCAATGCCCTTTAGAAATAAAAAAGGGTAGATGATGATAATGATGACGACATGTCTTTGAAAAGTATGCTAACTCTCGGTGGCCCTGAGAGATCAACACACTGCCACTTAAGAAAACACATGCAAAAGACAAAACACAGGCAAGTTAAGATTAAACTTTAGCAATTTGACAACACATGTCCAGTATTTAGAAAACATGCAAATACAGAAAACAGAAGTGTTTCCAAAGGACAATGGTGATGAGCACGGTTTGAACATGTTTGTTGCTGCTAGTTTGAGACTTGTGAAGTTATTGAAGTGACGTCGGTCTGTATACCATCTGTTTATGTTGGGAACTGACTTTTGTTGCTGCTTTACTCTGCACGTAAAGTGACCGCTGCACGCAACTCATAGGACTTTGCAGACGAAAAGCAGAATTAAATCTCATATGACCTCATCTTCAAAATTGAAAAGTTACGTTAACTGTAGCTTGCATAATAACCATATAAGCAATAACTTTATGGTGGTGATAGTAGTACGGTATGTTTATTTCAGGTAAGGTAATAGTGGTCTGTTTGGGGATTTTCAAGGAAAGAAGTCTCATGGGAATGCTTGGCTTACTGTACTATATACGCTGTATATTTTTTGTCTAATAATGCCTACATGAATATGATGCAGGCTACAGGCTGTCTGTCCACACTGTTAAACCGGATAGTACAGTTTAAAATCTGTCAAATCTCCTCAGAAATAATCAGAATGACTGATATAATTCAGCTTTTCCGCTCTGCAAGGTCCTGCGAGGTGCATGCAGCTCACTTTCCGTGAGTAGAGCAGTAGCATATTGTAGGTCCACAACGTAAACAGATGATACAATACCCGATTTCAATAACTTCATGAGTAACAAACCATAGCAACAGCAAGCCTGTCCAAGCTGTGTTCATCACGATTTAGTGTCCTCTTGAAACACTTTTTCTTAATTTGCAGCGCTTTTCTGTACCGTGTTGTGTCGTCTGAATTTGCAGCGCTTTTTCTAAATGCTGCACATGTGCTGTCAATTTGATGAAGTTGTTTTCTTAATTTGCTTGTGTTTTGTCTATTAGCATGTTTTATTAAGTTGCAGTGCCCTGACCTCTCAGGGCCACCGTACAACTCAAAGGAAGGCCGAAGGAAAAGCTCCTCAGTTTTTTTTATGGCCAGTGCAAGAACTGTCTTAAAAAAGTGCTTTGCTCAGATCATTAAAGTACTTGAGAAATCATATCTAATATTAATCACAATGTAAGGTTTTGCAATAGTGGTTCAAATGGACTAATATCTTTTATATATGCTGCAGTGGATACTTACGTGTGATGGACTTTGGGTGTTTCCCCCCGTCAATGTTGTTCCAATCCTTATTGAGCTGAAAAATATAAGAAAGTTTCGTGTAATTAGCTATTATCAGTGTTGAAAAGGGTAATGTGAAAATGAATCAGAAAAAAACTGCCACCACATATTTCGTGCATGCAGAAAGTATTCAGACTTTTCACTTTTTTCCCATTTTGTTATGTTGCAACCTTATGATAGAATCATTTGAATTAATTTTACCTCATCAATCTACACTCAATACCCTGTAATAAAAAGAAAACTGGATTATCACATTGACATACGTATTCAGACCCTTTACTTGGTACTTAGTTAATGCACCTTTGGCACGGTTAAAGCCTCGTCTCTTCGATAAAACGCGACAAGCTTTACACACCTGGATTTGGGGATGTTCTGCCATTCTTTTCTGCAGATCCTCACACGCTCTGTCAGGTTGGATGGGGACCGTTGGTAAACAGACATTTTCAGATCACTAAAAACAAATCACAAACCTATAAGTGACCATGGAAGGTGAACTCAATTTTAAGAATCATATCACCAGCATCACCAAGGTGCCTTTTTCCAACTCAGAAACATTTACAAAAATTAGAGGCTTTATTTCCCAGTCTGACTTAGAGTAACTCATGCATGCATTTGTTTTGAGCAGGCTTCTTAAATGAACACAACACATTTTTACAGTATGTATGTGTGTATTGTTTCTGTTTAAATGCACATGTTTGCTGTTTTATATTGTTTTTTGTAAGAACAAATCCTATCTCTCTCTATGTCTTGTCTGTTTTGCTTACCTGTCCCTGAGTGGAATTATGTGCCCCACCATCCAGTGGTATCTTGTCACTCCTGGTTCTTCAGCCTTCTCATGATCTTGCAGGCCATGCACTGCTCAGGGTCCAGTGCTGTGTGCAGTACGGTTCGAAAAAGTGAAGAATACTGTCAATTATATCCATGTCACCCACCCTAAACCACATTCAAGTATGTTTTTCTGGTTGTGAGACAGAATCATGCCAACAAGCTAACGTTACCTGAAGCTAGTTTACTTAACTAGCTAACCAAACTCTTTGTAACAGTCCGTTTATCCACCTATAGCATTATTTAATCCATTATGAACTGTATTAAACACACTAATTAACTGATTTTAATGTAATAACATTACTTTTAAACATATAAAATGATTAATTTGTTTCCATATGTCTAAATGAAATATGTTTAAACTATGCTAAACAGAAAATTACATTAGGTTGTTTCAGAAAGTAACAGTGAAAATGTTTTCTTACCTGATGTCTTCAATAATTTTGCAGGATATCAATTCACGTAACTTTGCTGGTCACCACATCCCGTATGATCCTTCCTCTGTGTCCCAGTCTTTCTTTCTCCGTTGACATCCCACAAGTTAAAATCGCAGGCATATGTAAAATACTTCAGGTAATAATGCAGGTAGGTCAACAGCAGACACTAGCAGACCTGCCGAGTAGCGCCTGCCCCGCTGCGGCTTCCGCTCAAACAGACGTAATTTCAAATCCGAGGCGCGGACAGTTCTCATTGGCCAGTTCTCTGAGTGACAGGCAGATTATCCAATCATGTTCAAAGCAACGTGGGAGACAGCCAATAGCAATGGTTTTAGCGTGGTAACATAACAAATATAGAAAAAGATGACTTGTTTTGAAAGAAACTAAAGAAATGTCTGTATTTAGTTGTATTTATAGGCTGGTATATTCAATTAACTCTTTCCATTGCAGTGTATGAATACAAATGAAATACTATATGGTAAAGTTGTAATAATACCTATAGGTTAACACAAACACACATAGACACATGGTAGGCTATATATATATATATTTCAAACTTAGTATGTTTTAAGGCCGGTTGAGAGGCGACGGTTGGTCATTCAATTCCTTTGTAGTATACTTACTAGTCTACAGTCAACAGAACTCCAACACATTGATCCATATGTCTACATTGAGTCTACTCAGACGTCGTAGAATAATATTTGTATTATTACTATTATTTCCCCGGTTAGCCTCAACACAAGAACACACAAGTAGAGGCCCAGTGTTTAGTGGTTCTTTAATTAAAGAAAATGAAGCACCCAAATATTTTTAACAAGTTTTAGTGCCATTCCCTGCACAATAACCCAAATGAGGACTGATGACGGCAATTGAGATGGAACAATCAACAATAATCACTGCATATATTGCTTATCGCTGGATTGATATCATGGTGACATTCTATTTACATTCAGATGGCCCATAGTATGACCCTCTTGCATTTTAACAAATCCCTGACCTTTCCTTTAGAACCACCAAAATGCCAACTGTGCAAACATGACAATGTCATTTCCCCCGAACTGTGTTGCAGTGTTATGCGGCAGGTTGGTTTAGAGTTCAGCCTTTGCCCACAGCAACACTCATTTGCCAACATGGCCATTATCCCATACAGGTTGCAACATGTTTTCAAACTTTTAACCGCATGTAGCAAGTCAATCCATTGCCATTTCCCTCTTCTTGTCTTTATTCTTCTGCATAGCTCAAATCCAGCAGATCCAAGGTGTTGGCCAAAGTAGTTCGCCATTAGCCATCCTTTATATGGGACAATGTACATTTTAATTGTTCAACTGCTCACTGTAGACAGTGAATGTCTTTAAAGTATGTTAGTTGTCTATGGAAGCAAGGTAGATTCAACAGTAATTGTGCAGTTTGATAATGCACTACAGCATCATCTCCAGGCTAAATTGGCTGAGTATAACGTCAAAACGATGAAAAGGCTGATTTAACCCGTAAATACCATACATTTTGGAGGCACATTCAAGACTACTTGAGCTCCAGGCTGAAAAGGTTGAATTAAAGGCAGCCAACAACGCCGTTCTCGGATAAAGAAACTGCTGTCCTCAATTCCCCCGGCTAAATGCAGTCTTTGGCTGAATTACGCATGCCCAAGACAGCATGCACTGCAGCAGCACAAGGCCTACTTTCTTAGGGCTAAACTCCCCCTCTTTCACTGTGTGGATGCCCAACGGCATGCACTATAGCAGCACTGGGCCTCAATCACATGGGCAAAGGTTACTGTCTTTTGCCAAGTAAGGGCGCAAGTAGCAAGCAACTATGGCAGAATCGGGCCTCCGTCGTTAGGGCAAACCCAGTTAATTTAACCGGCCTGGAAGTGTCCATGTGGGCATAAATCTCTATAATACAGGCCAAACTCACCCTCTATTTTTTACTTGCACAACTTGGAATGTGGAAATCAAATGTTTTTAATAGCATTGTCATTTTCAATATTTTGAACAGTAAAGGCCTATTCCAGTTCAATGTAACACAATTAATATCACAGATAGCAAACTGACTCCCTCGGATGCGTCATAGGCTCCGGATCAGTGGCTAGATGTACAGCCATATTCATTCCATTTGGATCCTTCCATAAAGCAGCTCATTTGGCCCGGATCAATTACTTTACATACCGACATATATTTAATATGCATCAATGGGGAAAAAAGAAATGCAATCGGAAATAATATCAAAAACAGTTTATTAAAAGGACATCAAATTATTTCTTGTACATGTATGAATCATATTTATTTATAATTAGTTCGAGACAATATATACACACATACATATAGAGTAAAAACTATAGCTCACATTAGAACACAAGAGCTACAACTAATACAACCATAAATACCGACCACCTAACCCAAATACCACAATTCTCCCAGAGAATGGGTCGCAGTGACCTCAAGTGAATGGTGGAACTTCCAACTGAGAACTGGTGTGTGTGTATATATATATAAAAATATAAATATATATTATATATAAAAATATAAATATATATTTTTAATTCTGTTCAGTGTGGGGGATGTCGACAGTAGCACGCCTCCTGGAGCTACCCCGGTTTGCTGCCAGGTTGAACCACCTAATGGCATGCTTTAGAATCTGTTCATCAGTGGATGCATGTGTGGCATGATTCTTTCTGACGGCATCTGTAATCACACAAGCAGATACAAAATCTCATGAATCCTCAGTGCAACATAGAGCAGAAATGCAGTCTAAAATCTAGTAGCTGTCTGGCACTTAAGGTGTGCTATGCTATATTTAGAGCCAATATATCATATAACTATTATGTAAAGATATAGTCGAGTAACATTTACCCAAGTAGAGAATAAAGTTGCAATTCAAACATTTTATTTAGCACCGTTAAAAAGATCTGGGAAAGATGGTTATTCAGAAGTTTGAACACTACTCAAGACCTCTGGGTGAATCCAAATTGTTTTCATTAAATATGAGTTACTTACGCAGGAGCAAAGTCTTAGATGTCATTTGACTGAATAATTTTTTCTCCATTCATTCGAGGATGTTGGCATCATGTCGTCCGATCGTTGCCAGGGAGGAAATCGAAAATGGATCGAAAAAGTACGATTCATATTTGATACTTTACAGAATGTTTGAAAAAACATTTCCATCAAACATGGTATTGTCTAGTGTAAATTACATACAATAGATTTTAATCAGCTTTCGTGAGATTCTTAAAACAAAAAACTCACCACTCATTAGAATGTTGACGGGATCTTTGAGCCGTAGCGCAAAAAGTGCCACTTCCTCCATTGTGGTACACGGAAACGAGTCTCTCACCTCTGTAATTGTCTCCAGCATGCCTAGGATTTGAACTGGAACAGCTATATAAAAAACCATTCGAAAACAGTTAAAATGTAACGATTAAGAGATTTTACATAAAATATGGAAATATCAAGTTTTATACAATTTCATTAATGCAATCATAATAATCATATTCACTTGGATTCAATGTGACAGTGTGTATTGCATGTCTTGTATCCAATTAACAATTGTTAACATTTAAAAAAAATTAAATGATTAAAAGGTTCAATTTGAATCCCATAGCTGTAGCATTGAGGTGTTGCTCACGCAGCAGGCAATGGTGTCTGAACCACACCGCCCTCGCCAGGTGGGCGTGTCCCCTGGCGTCCTGTCCTGCTGGTGATGGAGTACATGGAATAGTTAGGAGGAGGCAATGATTGGAGGACAACTGTCCCGTTAGTGGTTGGACCCTGTTTTGTGGGGGAATTTTCATTTCACTGTCTCCATCCGAGTCTCCATAGAAATGGCTAGAAAGAGATAGAAAAAAACTAATTGGTCATACTATAAAAATGAATGACAGACGCTTTATTTTATTAAGGTAAAAGTGTTCTAAAGAATAAAATGTATACATATTTACTCACACCGGCATTGGCTTCCTCTTTTTAGGAATTGCCTCCTCTTCTGACTGGAGATCTGATGTGTCGCAAGACATATATTTCCACCAAGTAATTATCTAAAAATTAAGTCACATAAACACAATGAAAAAGTACAGAATTATAAACAGAACAATGTGATTAAAATGTTGTTTCCCCCAACATATATAACAAAGTGATTTTTTATATCCGTTTAAAACGGCCAATTAATACAATTGACGTCACGTGTCTGCCAGTCTGGTCCACAAAGCTGGTATAGCTTTATGGCACTACTGCCCGTTGAGTTAGTCAACAATTCTATGAAGTGGAACATCCTGAATTACAGAGGAAAGAAACAAACAGTGTCACTTGTCACAGAAATATAACCTTCTGTTCCAAGAACTTTGAAAAAAATAATATTTTGCAACTATTAAAGTTCTTTATAACCAGGAGTATGAAAATTTGTGTTTGAAAACACGAGGTATACCGTAAAAAAAGATTAAACATTGAAGAGAAGAAACTTTACTTAACAGTCAAAGTTGTATTCAGTTTCCCATCAATCACAGTGATGTAGTCAAAACATCTTGACGGACCCTCCGTCTAATGGTGGAGCTGGAGACAGGCCCATTCTTTCTGTTCATTTTATCTAAAACAAACCAAAATACAAACAATGTTTGAAATGCATCTTTTCTTTCAGGAAATATACAATATTTATTTGTTCTCAATTGTATTAATTTGTAGTGCTTATATAGCATGTCAAGTCATTTTTATAAAAACACTGTTACGGATGCGTGGTGTGGAGGACCCAAACGCAGCAGGAGTTTCACTAAAACTGAGTTTATTCTCAGTACAGGAACACAGACAACACCACACGGGAACTGAAAAAGACGATCTGTCACCAGACAAACAGAAGGACACAGATTAAATACACAGGGAACGAGACACAGGTGGAAACAATCAGGGCATGTCTGGAAACAATCAGGAAAGAAACAGACAAGCACAGGAGGGAAGAGCAGGAAACAGGAAACGAGACAGGGACTTCAACATAAAACAGGAAACACACAGATCCTAACAAACACTACGCTATTAAGATAGTATTTTAATGAATTAATACAAATCTGGTCATTATAAAGTTAAACAGGTTATACGGTTCCCTCTCAAATGTGTCTTTAAGTTGCTGTGAAAACATTTCCTTCCAAAGAATGTGTGCTTACCTGAATTGTAGAGATGGCGATCAACAGTGTTGTCACTTCTGTACAACTGTGAGGATGACATTGCAAATTCTAAGTTACGTGTTGAGAACTCAATACATGCATAATTAAATTAAAACAGGTCTGTGCTGGCGCTCGCTAGCTGTCGCGCTGGCGCTCGTTATTATTAGCGGGCGGGCTGCGGTTTGGCGCTTCTCAGCTCAGCACGGCAGAACCACTGACAATTCAAGAAGATAGCTCCATGAGAACCACACATGGTAGTTAGCTGGACCAGCCCTGGCAGAGGGACACGTGCAGTAGCAACATCAGCTTATACACCATCACCAACTGTGTGTGATTAAATACGATTTTTCTTTTAAAACCGGGATGTTACGGTAATAACTTATTTCGTTGAAGTCTAACAATACCTCAAACTTCACAAAGCAATGAGAGCTGCAGTTTTGAAAATACCAGTTTGAAAAGTCGAAGGGCAACAACAACGCTGTCTGATGGTGCGCGAATCGTGGCATGACAAACCGAAAAGTACAGGGCGGATAGGATCAACTGCTATCTGGGATGCTTCGCACTCTTCTGTGGTGGTCATTGCCATTGTGACGGTCTTATTTCTAGTTGACACTAAATCCTATATGGCAAGTTTCTGCTGCACTGCTCTCTTGAGGTTGAAACTTTCAAGCATGTTACATTTATCCAAAAGCGACTTACAGTTAGAAGTTAGATGTCTCGGCCCGGGACACCGACACTGGACAAATACTCACGGTCGCCCTATAATGCTCCTATAAAGAACAAGTATCAAAACCTATTATTTCTTCTACTTTGTACTCTTCAAAAAATGCAATATGTTTAATGTAATGACAAAAGTTAGCTACATTTAGATTCAGATTTACAGAGTTTGAATGTAAAAGTACACATTAATATAAATATAATATGATCTACCTTAAAATTACAAAGAAAATCGTTAAATTGTTAGTATGGACATAAACCTTCATATAAGGAGCTCCACATTTAATTACAGGTAATAATTGTTGTTTTACATGAATTTGTATGTCATTTAAGAAAACGGTAAAAAGACTGTATTAATAATACAGTCATTTTTCTTAAATGGGAAAAAATGTTATTTTGTATTATGAGCATAAAACTTAAATTAACAGTTGGGTTGTTAATTTAAAGATAATGTCTGTAATTTCACAGAGTTTTGTATGTAATTTAAAAAGAAAAAAATACTGTAAATATTTAGAGTTATTTACCGTAAAATTAGGATCTTTTTTTACAGTGTAGCTGTTTCATTTGTTTAAAGCATTTGTAATGGTGCCTTCTATTGTTTTCATGAAAAGTGTCTAATTTGTTGTATACAGGACTGTCTCAGAAAATTAGAATATTGTGATAAAGTTCTTTATTTTCTGTAATGCAATTAAAAAAACAAAAATGTCATGCATTCTGGATTCATTACAAATCAACTGAAATATTGCAAGCCTTTTATTCTTTTAATATTGCTGATTATGGCTTACAGCTTAAGAAAACTCTAAAATCCTATCTCATAAAATTTTAATATTTCCTCAGACCAAGTAAAAAAAAAGATTTATAACAGCTGAGTGTTTGTCAAGGCTCAGGAAACCCTTGCAGGTGTTTCGAGTTAATTAGACAATTCAAGTGATTTGTTTAATACCCTACTAGTATACTTTTTCATGATATTCTAATATTTAGAGATAGGATATTTGAGTTTTCTTAAGCTGTAAGCCATAATCAGCAATATTAAAAGAATAAAAGGCTTGCAATATTTCAGTTGATTTGTAATGAATCCAGAATGCATGACATTTTTGTTTTTTAAATTGCATTACAGAAAATAAAGAACTTCATCACAATATTCTAATTTTCTGAGACAGTCCTGTATAATCACTAGTTTGTTCTGCTATTTACTCACTCCAAACACAAATTTCCTCATATGGACAGCAAACTGCTCTAGTGGTATAAGCAGTGGGTAGAGCACTTTCCACTCAGTTGGTGCTGTTTGAACATATGGTTATGTTACTAAGCAGCAAATATCAACTTTCATAATAATCACGCTGCACGCGTACTGGGATTATGATATCTGTTGGCTGCGAACCACTAAGATCACTTTAAGATCTTTAAGATGACTTGTGGCTCAGTTTTACACTTCATCAGACCTCATATGGGTTCTCCAGCCGAGGTGTCCCACGGTCATGTTTAAAATGAATAGCAGGTTTGAACACTGCAGCCCGTTATTGATCTGACCAAAGCATTGTAAGTCTGAGTTTCCTCCGCAGAGCTGAAAGGGAACATTTGAAGCGAGGCAAAGGAAGTTGTTGAAGATGAACCAGATAGAGCTATCGATGCTGCTGGACCCTAAAACCTGTCTGTTGAAGTCGTGCCATTTTTTAAATAATTCCACACATGGCCATTGATTATTGTGTGCAGTAATGGCAAATCACACAACCATCCTCATTTCTCCTTTTGTATTGCTTTGCACAAATAACCTGCTGCTGCTTTTTCCCATCCATTTTCATGATTGGGAGCTTGCATGCAAAGGAATTACAGTCTGGATGCAGCTTACTGGCTATTGTATCCCTAGACCCACTGGTCTTTTTTCTACCTTATTCCACTTGACCATGACAGTGGTGATTCATGAATAAAGACCTAATTCAGTAAAACTCATGAGCTACGACCAATTTACACTATGGCATTCGCACACTTTAAGGAATAGAGAAGGGAGAGAACAACTGGATTCAGTGGAACTTAAGTGGAACAAGAAAAACTCACCTAAGCACAATTCTAATATAAACAACACGGCTAATACAAGCCACGGCTAATGAGTGGCCAGATGGTGTGATGGCTGAAACCTCATTAGTAATTCTACTGTCATCCCCAGAATACACCCTCACATTTCCCAAGTGAACAAAGCTGTTATGACGAGGGAGAAGGATTCGTTTCTTTATCAGTTAATCTGTCATGTAATCATTATGTTTATAAGATGTTTATTTTATTCAGAGATCCAGGTGAGATCTTAAAAATAGCTTATTTTGTCTTAACAACAGTCCAAAGATTATCTTTATAAAATGATATAAATGCAGCAACTTATCACTACTCAAAAGCCAGACCTAGTGAATGTTTGACATTTGGTCTCGATAAATAACTTGAATGATTAATCAATTCTGATCACTGTCACCTAACTAATAAATGTCTCAACATCATGTGTTTTTGTTGCTCTCTCCTCAACTCGTACTCAAAGGAAGTAAAATAAGAAGACAGCAAAAATCAGCTGTGAACCCAACACAGACATGTTCTCATATGTCAAGTTGAGCTATATTGTGCCATGTACACATCCAGCAATGGAGCAACATTAGCATTAATTTAGAGTTGCGTTTATGTCGACCCGATGGATTGCTCTGTTTTGGTGTCCACCGACTCCTGGGGAAATATCTGGCTATTCATCTGTTAGATGCTCTGCTATATCCACCAGCTACTCGTAAACCTTATCTACCTGCTGTTTGGTGCTGAGAAGGTGGCGTACAATACAACTTGTCATTCAAAACAATGCTATGAGGGCTGTCAGAGTGAACCAACAAGTTTAAGTGTTTGCCATATAAGCATATGATGCAAAGTAAAAAGGAGGTAAAAGCTCTCAGAGCTACGGGGAACTGCAGATTCAGGACTAAATTATCTGTCATCACTAATGTTTTGAAGTGTAGTAAAATTAGAATTTTTGCTCTATCCATTTCTTCTTCCACACATTGAGTTGCACACATGATACCTGTTCCGCCTGCAAAAAGTCCAGGAGATGAAACTTGGCATAAGGCCCCAGGTTTGAGTACCGTCAAAGAGAGACATAAATCCCACTGAAGGCTGGGAGTGGCTGTGGACCAGCAGTCAGCAGCGCTGCCAGCTTGATTGACACACCGGGTAAGAGGCTAATGTGCTCCTTCCTCCTTGTGTCTTCCTCATCTCCCGCCCTGTCCCCCTGCTCATTACCTCCACGGCTGCCTCGGGAGGTGTGCTGTTTTGCTGTTTTTCTCGTCCCAGAAGGCATTAGAAAAAGGGGGAAATGTAGCGACGAGGACGGTAGCGGGAAGACACTCATCATTCTAAACTCTTTGAACATCAGGTCTCTATTACGTGCTTCAGTGAACCCCATGTGCACACAAACACACACTATGTACTCTTGGCATGCCTCGACAGACATACAATAGTACACACTATGCCCTTCCGAAGTCACACACAGACACACACACACACACACACACAGCTCTTTATCTGAGGGACTTCAAATACTGCTAAGCCAGCTATCTGTGGGTGCCTCAACACCGTGAGCGCCACAATGTCGTCCCCCTAACTCTCCCCATGCTGTCTCTCCTTCAATATCCTTCACCTCCTTTTCCCTCTGGCATCACAGCTGCTTTCACAGCCTCCTTTTACATTCACTTATTTATTTTTTTCACCAGCGCCCTACAGTCCTCAATTTCTTCTTATAACTGCGACCTCCTGCGCCCTTTCAGCTCTCTGCTGTTTTTCCTCGCGGGGTGAAAGCTGAATCGTGAACTTGCCCAGCATCCATCATGGAAGCGGTGGTATGAGATATGGTATTCATTGTGATGTTTTTACATTTGGCTCTTGTTTATGATTCAGTAGCAGTGGTCTGGGAATGATTTCTCAGGCGGTCTCCACTTTCTGCAGAGGTGTGCTCTTTCACTTTTGGTACAAAAGCAGCTTTACATGCGATGAATAAACAAGCAATACAGAAACGTTGAAAATTGACCAAGTTATGCATATTGTTATTCCTCAATAACAAAAGGGATATCCTTGGGAGTCCTGGCAGTCTCCCCTGACCAAGAAAAACCCTCCAAGTAGCTCTTGAAATGAAAAAAAAACAAAGTGTAATCAACTTCATTCTACTTATTTCCTCGGAAATGCTGCGTTTGCTTAGTTTCCATGGTGACCGTGGTGGGCCTGCCATGGTGACTTATCGACACCCGAGGAGCCATTCATCTCTATACAGGCTGTTGAGAGGCAGAGCAGCTGGTACCTCAGCCCCCACAACCAACCCCGTAGGAAAATGTTTAGGAAACACTTTTCAGCACAGCTCAGGTCTCACTAAACTGGCCCTCAGATTGTCACAGGGATGATTTTCTTTCTCTTTTTTCGACGAAGCATTTTTGGTACTCCTCTTGTTGTGTACTTTCTACTAAATGGAGTTATAGCGCAAGTTCAGACAGGAAGTCCATACCTCAAACCTGCCATTTATTCCTAATATGTCTGCTAATCATTTCTCGCACATACTCACTCATTGTTTACTCGCTGTCATCGTGCGGCGCAGTCAATCATGACACCAGGTGCGCAGGATCAGCTGGTCCCCTCGATCCAATAAGCACAGGGAAACAATCACATGGTGAGCCTATCATCTTGCTGCTGTCTCATTTAAATATGACTATCTATCTTAACTTCAATCATGTTGCTGTTATGCGCCCCTCCACCTCTCCATCTCCGCCCAGTCTTCACAGATCCATCAGCTTCATCATTCTATCAGCTCATCAGCCACCACCAGGTCTGGACTCCACGGGGGGGATCTATCTCGTTGCTGATCGGGGCAGTCGGGCCGCAATTACAAATCTCCACTTAGAGTCTAAGCGCCAAAGACTCTGAGACTTCATTTGATATCATCTGTTAACAATAAACATTATCCTTTCTTCATCCAACTGGTCTCTCCCTGAAATTACCTGTTTTGGTGCGGTGGAGACAAGTTCACCTTCAGCCCAGGATCTCCATCTCCAGGCCGATCACAGGGTCTCCAGAGCATCAGCAGCAGAACAAGGAATTGTTTTTGTCAGGTATAAGATATTTAAAAACGTCTACGACGGAGACTCTGAGTATTTACAGGAAAAGAGACCGATAGAGCGGATTATTTAGAGGTTTAGAAGGGTAAAGCCACTTGTTAGCTATACCTCATGGATACTCTGGGACAAAGTAGAAGCTCTTCTATCCTATTTCTGCTCCTCTGTTGGACCGCCTCTGTTTTTATACCTTGTCTTCTCCTCTTTCTCGCTTTGCGTTTCTCTTGTGTCATCATGCTGTTGGCGTTACTGTGGGCTGGGCTGCCTGCTGTCTCCCCGCACCCTAGGAAGTGATGAAGACATGATGATATTTCCTGCTTTTTGATGTGTGTTTGGGCCTCCCGCATCTTCTGCTGAGCCACAGGAGTGCTTCAGTGCTGACCACAGTAACTCTGCCTGGCTTCAAATGCATCAATCCACCTTAAAGTTCAGTTCCCCTATTTCTGGCATTCATAATGAGGTTCATCTTTAATAGTATATTCTCAGATTCAGTTATTAAAGTTTAAGCGAAGTATGTCATGGTTTCTGCCCGTGGCAGGAGATATTTCTGCTATTTTTAAGAATTTTTACTTGAATTTCTTAGGATATGCGCCAAAGTGTTTTCCACCGCATTGGTTCAGCCAAAAAATATATTAACAACTAGAGTTAGAAGAATGAAAGCTTATATCTTTCTTGATACTCGTTTTATCTGGAGCGCCATCAGCAGCTCAACATTGTAAGTTGTCCAAATGCTCCAGCCCCAGCTGTACATTGTTTTTACCGCTAATTTGTTAATGTTAGCATGTCGACATGCTAAACAAGAATGGTGAATATGGTAAACATTGCTTAACATCAGCACATTAGCGCTTTTTTATTGTGAGCATGTTAGCATGCCGATGTTTGCATTTGGTAGCCTACTACTAACTTCACCAAAACACTAATTCTGATTTGAAACAGATGAAATATAGCATGTTGGACTACACCTAATTGTTTAGGATTTAACAAAAGTTCCTCTGTCTATGTACCTTCAGCATAACCCCCTCTAACCGTAGCGAGTGAAATCTTAGCTAAAAATTAACAACCGTATATGTTCTATTCTTTCCATTCATCCTGTGCCATTCAGTTTTGTATCAAAGCCATTCATAAAACCAGTAAATCAGTGAAAAACATTCCTAAATGTGCACTCAACTGGAGCGTTCCAGCTGTGTGTTGATGCCTTCGGCTCCCTAGTGTGATCTTAATCAGCTTACTGCCATTGGAGGAAAATACATGACTGGCCTGAGGGCATGCAGAGATGAAGACACTCATTCAGAGCATGTGCCCCGTGTCAATGTCAGAAAGCCAAGCAATGGGCCAAAGGATCAGCATCTGACACACCCAGAAGGTCCTTTTCCCTCCTGCTTTTCTCTGTTGTGCTCTATGTGCTGATGTGGGTCCGTTTAGTAGTCAGACATGTATGCGTCCACAAAGTCTTGAAAAGACGGGTAACTCTGGACATTTTCTGGTTTTTGAGTTTGTATGGAGGACAGATCCTCCTTTAGCTGTCAGTACGACAGCTAAAGGAGGATCTGTCCTCCATTATTATAGGATCAGGGAAGATTTTGGTCTGTTGGGTGTTGACATTTGGTTGAAGCCTTGCAAATCGATAGGATGACTCTCAGGTATTGACCGCTGTGTTGAAAGGCCCAGCTGTCTGGCTGTATTTCAGAGTACAAGGTTGTGTGTACAGTGCAAGTGTCAACCAAGAAACACCATCGCCCCAGCTCACTGGTTGTACCGATGCTTTTACCTTATTTCTGATATTTGCTGTTTCGCTCCCTTGGCTCCAGCTGATGTTGTGTATTTATGTCTGGATCTTCTTCTTTTTTTCTTAACTTGGTGCTACTTTTCCACAAGCTCAGCTCTTTTCTTTATGTGATTCACCTTCAGTGACTCACTGGTACGTTTAATTCCTTCATACTCTTCATTGATTATGCCCATCTGGGGTGAGAAATATGCTTGTTCACCTCTTCTCTGCCTTCATCCTACCTCAGTGTCCTATCATTTACCCTTGCTCCCATATGCCTTGTTTCCTCTTCAGTCTCCTTCCATATTTCAAGACATTCTTTTATACAAAACAAATATACAGTTATAGGACCTCTCCCACGCATATGTATTTAATTTTCAATCAATAATGGTACGTGAATCAGCCACCGGAAGTCCTTGGACCCAGACTTACCGAGGCTGGACGCTGCTTCTGGAATTGACCCAACTAAAGATTTTTAAAGTATACCTGTTTTGCCATAAATCCCCCTTAAGTAGTTTGACAGTATCTAAAGACCACCTAGCACTCTTAAGCATCCCTAGTCTTCACCTCCTGCTCCAAGGTATTGAATTAGGTGCCTGACATGCGAATAACAATACTAATGTTGATGGATGACTGTTGATACAAGGCAAAGTAGCACCGGCCTTTGTCACGTTTACAGTGTTGCTATTCTCGCCTTTTTGAGTGGTTACTTTCACCCACTCTCCAGATAGTCTTGTGCCATTTGGATCACACTAATACTGCTATATAACTGCATTTATGTCGCCATAAAAGTCATGTTATGCCACACATAGAAATCATTAAGCTTAGCATTATAAAGTCTGAACATTTAAAGGCAGATGTAAAGGAAAGCTCACTTCTAAAAATACCAACAAGACGACCCATCTCACCACTACACAACACACTGAGAGAGAGTAAACAGCCTGAAAATCTCGATTTTAATCTTCACTGGTTAGGATTTGGGAATACGGCGAGAGATTAGGAGGTCTCGTTAAGACATATATCTGCTTTGTGAATCGGTAAAAGCTAATGCGGATTATAATGTGACGTATTAAATCGGGTAAGGCAGTGAATCATCCACCCTCGGATGCATGATTCATCTCCGCTGGTATTACTTCAATATGTATGTATTCCTTTTCTTCACATGTCACAGCTGACAAAACCCTGGCCTTTAATTCTAGTTAAGATGTGGAATTCTATCACATGACACATTTCCAGTTTAACCTTTTGGGCACATAGGGCATTGTCTCTGAGAGCATATTAATTCAATTGTAAAGTAATCTCATGTACAAGAGTGCATACACAGAAACATGTATATGCACAGACACCCTCGACTAAGAAATATTCAGATGAAGACAGATAAAAAACCAACAAGATAACATTGTGCACTCAGTTTCATTTCCACTCCTTAGGCAGCCCTTTTGACAACTTGAAAGATCTTTTTCTCTCTCAGGCAGTTGAAGTACAGGGATTTATTCATCAAAAGATTCATATGTATCTGTATTTTTCTTGACGTAACAATCTATTTTACATTACAATTTGTATTTTGTTTGTCTCATGCCTTAAATGAAATTCACTCCCTGCTCATATCTGTAAGTTTACCACCAGATGTACAGATGTTCTTTCAGCTGATGGATCTCCTCGGAGTTGGTGGAATGTGCCAGGAGAAACAGCGCACACTTTGGCAGCGGAAAGTTGTGACAGAGGAATGCTGTTTACGTTTAATAGTTTGAAAGTTTGATAAATATTCATTTAAAAATGTTTTCATTTTGCTGTGTGTAAAAGGTTTATTCAGGGTGGTGTGATTTGTCTTGCTGAACTCAAGGAAATTCCCCAAATTACTATTTTCCTAATTGAAAGCCGAAGTCTGTCTTCTTACAAGGATTAAGTCTGGTGGGAGGTATAAATACAGCCTCCTGTCTCTCTGACTGACAGGTAGACCCCCCCCCCCCACACACACCTGATGTGCTGCTACCATAATCCCCTCTGACGACACTGACGACAGAATTAAACAGCCCGGTAACGTAGCGTCAGCTGCGACGTCCCATCTGCTTCTCAATGCAACAATCACAAGCTTATGACGATGGTGAATCAATTAGCATTGCTGGCATATAGCAGTTTAAGCTAAACAGGGCCAAAGGCGGGCTCATTAAAACGGTTGTCTGTTTAGCCTTCTTGATAGAAGGCCAAGCAAAGGCTTAGAGTTGTTGGGACTCTGTGGATTGCCCGGCGTTCATGGCCTAATCTGGAGCGATTGGCTTTTCTGTCTCCAGGCAGGAACAAGTGGAAGTGAACATGGATTTAAAAAATGGATGCTGCTTCATCCACCATCTTTTATATTAACAATGGCTCAGAGGCCAGTTGTTATAATAATTGTCATGTGAAAGACGTCATCTGTTGTGACAAAGCCACAGACAATTATCACACAATTTTGTATCTGCCCTCAACTCATATTTTAGCATCTTTTAGCTCATTGATTTAGATTGTACACCCTGCAACTTGTTTTGTTTCATTCTCACTGATCTTGTGTTGTTTTACAGTAGCAGGCAGGGTGGTGCTGAACAAATTACAGTAACGCTAATACTTAGCCATACCTTTAGTGTGCTAACTTAAATATTCCCAATAACTTTGTTTGGGGATTTTTCAGAATTGTCCAAAATCCTCTCTGGCGAAGAAAAATCCCACACATATTTGAGGATGGGAGTATGCATCTTCATTTGTAATTGATAATGTTTGTGCCTGTTTTTTCAGGTGTAGCCTGCAGAGACATATGGTGTATAAGATTCCTCCTATTGGTCCTCAAAGGGCCTTGTGCTGAAAGATGCAGTGCAGATAACATTAATGCCCGCTGCCTGCGTGTGCCTATAGTGCGTGTGTATATACATTGCATGGACATCATCAAGCAATAATCATGCAAAGCACTTGCGATTCAATTGCTAAGTGTAGGGCACCATTTACAATACATTAATAACCATCTCAATAGAAAATGTCAAACAAATTTATTTCCTTGTCCTTTTGATTAAACATGAGCTCTGGTTGAGCTCACGTTTTGCTGAGACAGTTTTCTTTTCTACGTGCTGTTGAATTGTCTGATAATGAAATCTCCAATCTCATTAGCTAGATATCTTCCCTCCTGCTCTGACAAAGCACTCATTGGTATTTGGTGGCACCGACGAGGCACTAGTGTAAATAATGGAATTAAGGGAGATGCATTTTTATATGAAATATTGATTCGCAGGACATCTACTTGAATTGCAACAAAGTGCTCGCAGACATTAACAGGGAGCTTTGGCTGAATAAAATAAAGAAAAGAAAAATTGAGAGTAAGGACAGGAAAATACCACAAGAGTGAAAGAGAGAGAGAGAGAGAGGTGAGCGACAATGTATCAGAGTAACAGACTGCAGCAGTTGGAGAGATACAAGCCTATTATGGAGAGCCATAGACAGCTTCACAGGGATGGTGCGTTGGTTAAGGTTGTGGCTCTGGGACCATAACAGACAGTTGGATCCAATCCACAAGATTTTACAGATAGCGTCAGGGGTTGTCTCCTCTCTTCTCCTGCTTGCAACTGCAGCCAGACTCCCTCACGATGTTTGTTGCTAAGCCACATACTGTGGAAGACTGAAAATGGGAAGAAGAAAACACACACTCAATGCAAGGCACACGCTCCACCCTAGATGTGTACAGTAGCACAATATAAACCCTTTGCATTTCCATAACCATGAGTGGATGTACAGTAATGTCCCATCTTACATCTCTCTCCTCCTTCACGTGAGCTCTGTTTCACCGGACCAGTCCTGGTGGTGTCTCTGGTTTTAGTGTTCAGAGTGTAGGTGACAGCTCATATCTGTGTTTATGTATATACTAGAAATGTGAGCATTTAACTGCCTGGGCCTAAAGTGTGACAGGGCAGAATGTACAGTGTGCAAACAAAGCCAAGTCAAGGTGTCAGATTCAGTTTGGGACCGGGACACTGATCTCTCTTTACATCCGGGAATATACAATCTGGAATTTGCGGCAGTGATTTACTGTACCTGCACCCATAATGTATTGATGCCATAAAACACCAGCACATAAATTCTTTAAATTCCTTTCATTAAATTCTCCATTGTGCTGCTTCATCTATTTTCTCTTCTTTTTCTTCCCTTGATTTTTGTGGCCTCTTTTTACTTCCAACCACATCTCACCCACTACCCTCTGCTCTCCTATCCAGTACAGAAAACTGCCCTGTATATTTACCTCTTCCCCTGTGGAGGACACATGTAACCTCTATCCTCACAAATAGTATGCAATGTTTGTCCTTAGAGCTAGTTAATATTTCATGCAATTGAAATAGAGTCTGAATTTGTGCTTTTTTTTATGTGATCCAGCTCGTGTGTGCCTCCTCCACCCCCGAGTGAACTCTAAATGACAAAACCACAGGCTCGTGCAGCAAGATTGCAAGTCAGCACATCACCCAATCTGATGCCACCGTGTAAAACACCTTGGGTAAATTAGCAAGTGAGCCGTGCGTGCGACGGTACTAATCTGGCATAAACACAGAGTGTGCAATTTAAATGTCAGTTTCCATCGCGACAAGTCCAATTTAGGGCAGCTACAGAGAAGTGAATGGATATCACTTTATCATCCTGATAACTTAATCCCTTCTTTGTGTTGTCATGCAAGAGACGGAGATGGAGGGGATGGAGTTGGAAGCTGGAAGGGTGTGTCTTGTGTCACCGCATACTTCTGGTGATTCAGGGAGGTGATGTAGAGCGGTGCAAATTAATGGACGGCGTCTTGTATTTATGCTCTTAGTTAAAACAGAATTGTTGTTTGCTTGAAAGTGAAACTTGTCTGGGGTTAAAGTTGATAACTACAACACACTCCCACGCAACGACTTCCAAAAACCTAAACAACCCGGTGAAAGGGATGTTTACTTTATTCTAAAATACACTCTTAGGCTACTGGGATATGTGTACACGGTTGTGTTTATGCATGAGTGTGGTGCACACATTTCTATCGCTACTTTTAGTGCCACTGATTAGCATTTTATCTCTTTTTGCTGCAGTGTTCATTTGACTATACTATAATCACGCAGGGCCATATCATTGTGGAGCATATTTATTGCAGCACAGTAGAGGTGAGGTCAACTGTAGCACAGGAAACAAAATGTCCATGTGGGGATATAAGATATAAAGTGGGAGAGGCGTGGCGAGAAAGATCTTAGGAAGCAGCAGGAAGTGAGAGCGAATGATGAGAGAAGAAAACAAGATGGTGGGGTGGAGGGCGGGGGGGGCTAATGTGTCCTTCATGGGGTGAGGCTGGACAGAAACAGCTCAGCGTGGAGCTAAATCGACTCCATTACAGGAGCACCAGTAACACCACCCACCCATCCCATCCATCCCAGCCAGGCAGTTACAAGTCTCAGAAGGAACGATGGGAGATTCGCTGTGGTTTCTGTGTGTTTACTGCTGCTTTGCATGCTTTACACCCGGGGGAAATAACATTTCCACTGGCGCTGGTGTAGTTTTGCCTGCAATGGAACAAGCAGGCACAGGTTGACATGTCATGATTGATAAGCTGAGATCATTTTCTAATCATAATTTGAAGATGTTGCATACATGTGTATCTGGAGCTAACCTTGTGTGCCATTGTGTCTTCATGTCATTGCTTATTCTTATCTCGATGCACTTCAAGTGTCACGGAGAACAGGAGCAATTTCTTTACAACAACTTCAACCATCACTTGCACAAAAAAGCTGCAAGCCAGGATCAACAGTCGCACACTGGACTCCTATTGGCTCGCTTCCAGTGTCAGATTGCTTTTGCACATGCTTAAGAGAAAGTCATGCTGCCACAAGTATGGGAATCACATGTGTTCTGTAAAACACTACACGTCTATGTTCATTAACTAATCCGCTATCGATACGGTGACAGATTGTGCGGTTTATATAGATCTCTTGTGTCGCAAGTTATCTCCTAATCTGGATCAATACACTTAATCTAAGGATGTTCAATTTACCTGATTTCAAATGTCATTTCTTTTCCCCATTCCGCCATTCATTTTTGCTACTTAATGCTTCACACTGTGTTTCAACTGTTGACTCATACCAATGGGGGCTTCCTCTGAGTTTCACACCCTCCAGTGTTATTTATAGAGGCAAAAAAGACAAGAGGGAAGATGTAACCAAGACAACAGTGGATACTTTCACACTGAATTTGGCTGAATGGAAAAGAAAGCATACAATTATGTCTCTTCCCGTGCTGTGATACAGCTGCCTGATTATAGAGACCGAACATGCAGAAGCTGGTGAATCCATCCTAACAGAAGCGACCGTAGGACAGAGTGTGCACCATGTCAAGTTTTTGTCTCCGTCTCAAAACTACTGCTCGTTTATCAAGTTCGAGCCGAACTTATCTGAAGCGGTGTTGCTGTTGGCGCACCCTGCAATCGCCGTTGTCAGCCGTTGGCTTTGCACTATAGGGATAAGCAACATAAGCAAGGTAATGGGCAATGAACGAGGGCAGGAAATATAGTATGCACCAGCGAGCGAAGGTTGGAGGAGTAATCCTGCAGCTGTGTGGAGTAGTTAATTAACAGGAGCACTTGGCAGATCGAGCGTGTTGGACACAGAGCACAAGATGGCCAGGACAGTGGGGATTGTGCAGCTGCATTCTTTCTGGCCCCTGGCCCAGGCATCGGTTGGTGCTCACAGCCTCCTCTCCACTTCCCTGATCAATCCCTGTTCCTTCAAAGCACATGCTCTCTGTTCTTACCGAGACCGATTTCCACCTGTTCTTTTTTTTTTTCTACAGTAAATAAAGTAAGTATAGGGGATAAAAAGGAGGGAGACCCTCTCATGGTTAATGCAACCAATCCATGTTGTCTATTTGTCTCATCTCTTAGACCTTTTCCATTATTTATGCATTTTCCAGAGGGATGGTACAGCTACTGAATTCAGCCAGCTGGTCTTGATCCATGAGTGACAGCCATAGATCAGAGGTGTCCTTTAGAGGCAAAGCTTTGCACGAAATATCCAACTATCCCTCATAGCTGGAAGCAGTTCATGTCCTGAGCATCATATTTCAAATTTGAGCCATCCTACCATGGATTATTCCCTTGAATCTTTTGTTCCCGCATGATATTTGATACCTCTTAAATCCTATTCCTCATGTTTGTCTCGCTGTCCTCTTTTGTGTTGTCCTCTTTTGTGTTGGAGAGAGTAACAACAATAGAGAGCATGTTATGGGTTTGTATTTAATGGTGAGCACTACAGTAATTAGTGCATCAGAAAAATACAGAGGGACATTCTGGTCTTTTCAATTCACTTAACCCCCATTATCTGTACTGATTTGATCTGGTCCCTCCTTCCTCTAATTAGCAGGGTAATTATCAAACAAAGCCCAAAGATACAGGACTGGAGCACAACATTTGGTAGAGCAGGATGACTCTGTTATCATAGCTCTATTAATTAAACACATCCTTCCTCAGCGTTGTTCCCTGAGTGAGTCTCCTGTAAACCTCCTGAAACTTCTCACACCTGCAACGCTGTGTCTCTTTTGCTGTGCTATCATTGCCTCTACCTTTTCTCATTTGCTAATAACACAGTGACCCTGCTGCAAGAGTGATTCTTGGGCCCCTATCATTGCAGGGCAGTACTTCATCACCACAATTAAAGCTTGATGTTTCAGGTCGCTAGGTCTCCCGCTCTGGAGGAAAGACACTATATGTTAAAGGAGGCTCATGGGAAAGCAGGCATTGAGGAAGAAATGGAAGGAGGGCGGGTGAACATTCAAGGAGTAAGGGAATTATACGTCCTTGCATTTATACTTTAACAGTATTTGACAAAGAGGGTTATTTAATCGGTGGACAAAAAAAAAAGAGAAACTGGCTGATGAAGGGAAAGGGGGAATTAGAGGGAGAAGTGAGTACGTGAAGGAAAGAAAAAGAGGTAAAGCAAAGGACTGAGATCTTTATTGTTCAGGTGCACTGTGCCTAGATCTGAAACGGGCTGACTCGGACGTCTCTTTGGAGTCCTATGAGGCTTATTTCCTGAGAAACCATGAATGTCGGGATGGCACAATGTCTGCCCTTGTAAGTTTATTTAAATTAATCCTGCTTTTATACAAGCTAGTCAGGACGGTCATTTGAAACATTTCCATTTCTGTCTTCACAATCAATCGCCTCACTCAGCCCTGCTTTGTTGCCTGGCAATTAAACTTTTTTGAATGCATTCAAAATATTCACTTGCATAGCTAAACAGCTCATGAAATACAATCCATTCGTTGATCCTATTTATGGTCATGATTGTTTTCAGAAATAACTATTAAATGTATTATCTCTCTGTATAGTCGTCATTGTTCCTGGATTCATACGGAATTCAATTAATTTTATTTTGGGAAGCCCAGAATCAAAAATTACAATTTTGCCTCAGAGGGCTTTACAATCTGGCTGCACGGTGGTGTAGTTAGTGACTAGCACTGTCGCCTCACAGCAAGAAGGCCCCTGGTTCGGATCTCGATCTTGGCAGTCCTTCTGGGTGGAGTTTGCATGTTCTCCCCGCCACAGCGTGGGTTCCCTCTGGCTTCTTCCCACAGTCCAAAGACATGCAATTGGACTCTAATGTGTGAGTGTGAATGGTTGTCTCTTTATGTGTCCTGCAATAAACTGCCGACCTGTCCAGGGTGTAACCCGCCTTCGCCTAATGCCAGTTGGGATCGGCTCCCTAAAAATGATAAGCGGTTCAGATAATGGAATGGCTTAACAATCTGTCAACATACGACGTCCCAGTCCCAGGACCTCACATTGGATCAGAAAAACTCTGCAAAAACTGAAAAAACCTTGCATGGGGAAAATAGGGCAGAGAGCAACACACAGCTTAAGTCTCAATGCTAACCGAACATGTCCAGCATTGAGTCAAATTACGACTTCTAATGGACAAGCTCAAGGAGTATTTGATGTCCCCAGAATTCTAGGACTATATAGTTACAACCAGCAATCAAGTCGGTTGCTAAATCAATCAGGACTGAAATCTTATGGTTTCTCCATTTAAGATATGGATTTTATTGAAACTGATAAGCCTTGCCTTATTAATGTATATCTCTGCATCCAGTGGCTAAATAATTAAGCTAATTACAGACTTGCATTTTTGACAGAGCGTTTTTCCATTTGATTGTCAGTCATACATAGTTTAAAGCAGAAATATAAGGAGAAACATGATCAAGCCTGGATAGTCTAAATATATGTATATGGTGGAAACAGTCAAGGATGTCCCTGTGGGCACTATGTCCCAGGTTATATTTTGATGTCTCGACAACGGGACTGACTTTACTCTGCTCTACCTGGCCTATGAATGTGGCAGATTCCCCCTCATCCTTCTGTGATCCCGCCCACACAACAGCAAGCCAAATGGCCGTTGGCAATGTTAGCTTTTTCACATCCATAAGAGTGTACAAACAAACAAAAACAAAAAAACATCAGAGAGAGAAATAGAAGAGAGTGAGATGATGGAAATGAACAACATGAATCACCACCTACAAGATTATTAAAGAATAAAGACAACCGAAAGAAAGAAATGATGAAGAGAAAAACCTAACTGGATAAACAGATAGAAAGAAAGAAAAGAAAGGAAGACATGAGACAATAGAATACAGTAGAGACAGCTTAGTCACTTGGCTTCTGTCTGAATAATCAGATATTGTTTTTCATGTGGAGCAAGCTGTTCCACACTGCCTCGGGCCATGTGCAAAAGCTGAATGACTGCAAAGAAAGCGCATGACACGCTAATGGACTTCTTTTGGAGTGTGAGGAAGCACTCTGAGGGAAGCTGTAGATGTTCACACTGTTTCCTGGTGACATTTGCATCATCATCATGGCTCTTCATTAAGTTGATCTGGGAGCCTTACCAAATAGCAGAGGGGCAAAGATATAGACAGTACAAAGTGAGCTATATATGGTTCTTTCTATACTCTATCTGACTGGGAGTATTAACCTGTTTTCAGTGAGATGATGTTGGCGGTTTGAAAAGCAATCACTCTTAGATTATTCCCTTCTCTTCTATATACTTCAGAGAACAATAACTCTATATTACATGACCTAACCAAAGCTGGGGCTTACACACATACACAGAGCTACACAGAGATCTGCACAGCATTACACCCACACCTCTATGGAGAAAGACATGAAAGCTCCTATATACTGCAGAGAATCACAGTGATATATAGTATATGAAGAGATCATATATCCTAACTGTATGCATAAATCCCACATGCCCCTATAACATTTCTCCCTCATGTTCACACACCAAGGTGAACAGACACATAGATGCCACCTCACCTCATCAAACCTAATAATATTCAGACATTTTTATCTAAAATCCCCAGGAAGGTCAAAACCAAGTGCTGTGAATTGTGTGCGAAGATGCTGTTTTATCGCTCACTTTGAAAATACTTTCTCTTTCAATTGAAAGTCAGATTTGTATACTGCCTCTCCCTTTGTCCCCCGACCTCTCTGACACATTGAGATCACCATCCTCATGTTTAAAACCAAGCAATGAGACAACATTGTATCCTCCTCTTCCAAGTCCGACAATACTGCAGTTCATCAGTTATGAACTAAGGCAGGGGTTGGACGTGATGCTGAACAGCTGGATATGATAGAAGAGAAGAGTTGGCAAATGTGTTATTCCACTGTTATACATTCATTTTCTTTTCACTACAGAGTGCAAATCAGATGCTTCACAACATATCTTTTTTTGGCGAGTTTGAAATGTTATATGTAATAATGAAATGTTAGAAATAAAATGGCACATTTCTCATAGGCTTAAGCGGTTTTGCTTTTCTCCACTTTTTTTTACATCTGTTACAGTTTTTTTCAATCGTTAACAAGCGCTTACCCATACTTCAGATACTTTTTCTAAACTCTTAACACAGACTCACACCTACAAAGCACAATTGGCCAAATGGATAATTTTTTTGTCAAAAGCACATTTTGTTAAATATATACTAACTCTTCATTTCAAAATAGAACACATCTTTTTCTGCAGACACTAACTTTACCAAAACACTGGAAATCTGTCTCAAAATGAAATTATTCTGTCAAAGAATAACTCTTGTTTTCACTTCACAAGGTCCTTCCAGTCAACCAAAGTACACCAGGTTTCAAAACACTGGCTATTGTTGACATTACAAAAACTGCATAGACTTTTATGTTTCAGTTTTACAGGTATTTGCATGCAAAACATGCAATCCACTGTTTTTAAACTACATTTCTTGGTTGGGAACTGTATGTCCACATGTAATGTTCACATTCAAAAGCATTCCAGTAAAAACCAAATCAGTTTTTTTGTCTTTACTGTTTACAACAGGAGGTACAGTATAAATACTGTTTACAGTATGATGGAACAGAAAAAGTTTTACAGTATTGCTTACAGTGAACAAAATATCCAAGAAACACACAAGAGCATTCTGAACAAAAACACAACGGCAACAAGTCCAGATACAAAGGGGGGGAACTATTGTTCCTTTAAAAAAGTTCAATCCAAACTGTTTAGTTTTTTGTGTGTGTTTTTTTACAAATAAACTATGTTTTGGGGGACGGCTGCAATAGATGATTGAACAACATTCGGTTAGTCAATGTAGACCGCCCACGTCTGCCACATCTCAACCTGTCATAATCAAAACTTAAATTCTAATCAATCCAAAACTTGCTAAAACATATTTCTCAAAAACATTCCAAACTTACCTACCATCAGGAGGAGATGGGGAATCAATTGTTTGTTTATTATCAGCTGAGATATATTGTTTTAGAACTGATATCATTGCAGAAGAGGTTTTTAGACTGTATCTAAGGTTTGGAATATTGTGTTTGCCATTGTGGGATGTTGTGTGTTAACATTCGTAAATAATACAAAAACAATCCATCATTTTGTTGGGAGGTATAGCTTGTCTGTTAAGAAAATGTAAGCATTGTGAAAATGTGTTCACTGACTGCATATTGTTTGAAAACGACATGAAATGTGTGAATGGTATGGCCACAAAACACCGATGCTGTGCTAATTGTGTTTAGAGTTTTGAAAATGTGACCACTGATTGGATAAACGCTTGGTAGCGCCTGAAAAAAACTGTAATGCAAGAAGTTAACCGCCGCACACTCAAGCCTGACTCAAGCTCGTACTGGACTATCAGTCTCTCCACTCAACACAGAGACCCCAAATTTAATATCGACCCTCCATTAAACTACTTGGAAGACAACAAACAAGCAAGCAACCAAATGGTCAAAGTAAGTTTGTGTTCCTAAGATTAATAGATGGAATGTGTTTTAAAGTGTAACGTTAATGTGTAATGTGTTAATAGTAAGGCAAAGTAAAACAAAGTAATGCACTACTGTCTCTGTTTCACAGTTAACACTGATGTGGTTTGAGCTGAGATGTTGCTTGAACTTGTTTAAGGTTAAAGTATGTAATTAGGCAAATTTGTATACAAACATATATTAATTTAATAGAAGAAAAAAAAGTATAATATAATTTTTTTTCACTTTTACCCTTGAAGGTATTGCAAGTTAAGAGCTTGTTGGGCTTTTCATCAAAATATGTCTTGCTGGGTTTTAGACTTGCAGTATTTCAAAGCAATCCTTACTTTATTGTGAATTTCTAGTCTGTTTCTTGCCGGCAGTCATCCATCCATTCTCATCCGCCTAGTCTGGGGTCGGGTCGCGGAGGCAGCAGGCTGACCCAGACCTCCCTCTCACCCGCAACATTTTCCAGCTCATTCTGGGGGATCCTGAGGCGTTACCAGGCCAGATTGGAGATATTTTCCCTCCAGCGTGTCCTGGGTCTTCCCCTGGGTCTCCTCCCAGTTGGATGTGCCTGGAAAACCTCTAAAGGGAGGCGTCCAGGAGGCATCTGAATCAGATGCCCGAACCATCTTTGACTCCTTTTGACGCTGATGTCCGAGCTTCTCACCCCATCTCTAAGGCTGAGCCCGGCCACCCTAGGGAGGAAACTTATTTTGGCAGCTTGTATTCTCGAACTTGTTCTTTTGGTCACAACCCAAAGTTCCTGACCATAGGTGCCGGCAGGCAAAACATTATTAATACTGAGATTCACTGTGTATCTCCTGAGACCTCTCACAACAGTAAATTGCAGTGAAAGAAAGGACAACCTGTCTTTTTGCTGTGATAGTTCTCAGTTGCAGCCCTCTTTGGAAAAGCCAGGTGCATGTGATAAGGTATTTTTTATCATCATTAGGCTCAAATTGTGATTGAGTTACTTGTGACTGGGATGCAAATGCAGTCATCAGTAGAGGCTGAAAATTGCAGAAGAGAATTTACCAATGAGTTCATATGAATGATATCAAACATGTGATGCAGTTGTCTAATTCCTTTCATAAGGCTTGTGTCGACTCTAAGTAGGCTCCTATAGCTGTTATTAATTTGAGATCCGGCTATGGAGAAATGGTGGGGAGAAAGTTACAGTATGAGGACTGTTCTATCCCATATTTCCCTCAACATGGAAACCATTATTCTCTTTCATTTGTCTCATAAGGCATGCATGACAGTCCTGTGATCAATGGGGGCTTTATATGGGTGTTCACATCTACTTCATTTCCCCCTTTCATTCCTGTCTTTACTTAATACCTCTCCTTTCTCCTGTTTCAAAATGTCCTGACACTATTTGTGTATTCATGCTCTGTTTGACAGAAAGAGGTGAGCATCTGGTCAATGATGTGTCTTTTGCACTGTTTTGATGACACTCAGGAGTGTATTTTGGGCAGATGGCTGCCAGTCACCTTGTAGAGCATATATTACATAAAAAGATAGATTAGTCAAAAGCTGTCTTATATTTTGCATGATGAACAGATTGGCAAATCAATTATTTGCTATGCCCCGTGTTGGACCTATCAGTATAATCCATCAGTGTAATTTGACAGTTTAGGAACGCCGTGGTGCCCGAGGTTCGGGAAAATTCAAATGCAATATATTACAGTTGTCAAATGAATGAGGGCTGGTCGATAGTCCAACATCCAATTTAACTTTGTAGGCTAATAAAATGAGTCAGTTTTCCATCCTTTGACTTGTTGTTTTGTAGAAGAGGCTCCTCTGCTAAAGTAACGTTGACTACCTCTCCCTTCCCGTGACCTCAAATCTCCTGTGCATGAGAGAATGGGTGACAGTAATTAGCGACCCTGTTCAGATTGGGGTGACATTATCCTCGAACTGATTTGCCGCAAGATGATTATATGACACGCTGATACACCTGAAAGGTTTCATCGCTGGACCTGAGCGGATTTTGTGGGTTCTGCCCATAGCCTAATGGATCTAGTCTGAATAATGCCCACAAACAGTGTCTGAGGTCCAGTGCTGTTATAGCAGTTTTGTCATTGAGCAAAGGCTTGAGAGATGTATTGAGGTTCAGTATAGAGCCTGATACATCACAGAAACAACACAGTATACAACATTACTCAAACCTGCATACCACCTACATTGCTGGCTGTTAATAGAGGTAATCATCCATATTGTTGTTTCTCAATAATAGGAGTTAAATACTGCGTGATGTGTGTCTGGCAGGTTAAATGATCGAGAGGCCCCGCTGTGATCTCTTATTACTATTAAATGTTGTAATTTGCTGTACTCTACATGAAAACCGTCATTAATGTGAGCAGCTGAATGACACTTTGTTGCTGATGGCAGAAAACAGCGCAGAATAACTAACTGGATTTCAATTCTCTATTTAATAGATTCATATGCAAGCGTACATAGCAAATGCATCATGTGTTCATTAGGTCATCATCACACAGGATAATCACATAATGCAGCCAGACATATAATCAAAACAACACATTCAAAGACAGAGTGCAAAGATAATGCAAGAGTACTGTACATAGTGAAGCTCGTCCCTGTCTCATCAGTGTGTCCCAGGAAATATTGACTTTATCACTGCACCACTGACGGCTCCACCCACTGATAACCATCAGCTGCATCAGCCGCTGGTCTCAAGCACGTCTCACTTCATTAACAAGGCCATTATCCCTGATGATGCTTATCACAAAGGGACAGACACTGAGCATGGACAGATGTGTGTGTTAAGGTCTACAGGGGAAATCATTTTTGCTATTTTCAAGGACTTGATGACTTTCATCTTATCCAGATCTGAAGTGTCTATTGTGTTTGCCTATGTGTGTGCGTGTGTGTGTGGTCTTGTCATGTTGTGACATATAGAATGCGCCAGCACATTCAACACACAGCACAGCATGTGTGGCACCGCGTGAAAGGATCTGGTAACTGAGACAGATAGTTTGTCCGTTTCATATGATGAGATCCATTTCAGGAAGTTAGAAAAGCAAGCCATCATCACAGCGCGGCACCATTGTCCATCTCCACAGCAGATCCAGCCCAGTACCCAGCACCGGCGTTTGATTCAGCGCAAACCAATTATTATTTATTCATGGATTTTGCCATAAGAACATGATTCATGGCTCTACGTTACCCAAACCCATGCAGCGTGCATGGAGTCTGGCAAGCTCCCAGTAACTGCCTGCTTTCATAAATCATGTTCTGAATATGTATTGATTTACTTTTGTGGTAGAACTTTCCATTGTTTTTACATCACACAATTTCACATCCTCCCCTGGTGTGCCACATCATGTACCGGGAGTAACACAGACCTATGTGGCAATACCTTATTTGTTGACTTATTTGTTAAAGCAGCTGTTAACTTTTTTTGTTATGTTGTTAGAAGAGATATAGCATGATTAGATTTGTGTATAATACAACATTAGGATGTGTGGGGTGGTACAATATGGATTTGTTTCTGCCGATAAGATAACCAATAATTACCTGCTTCTCATGACTGATAGTGATACCAATACAGTAAGTGGTCATTTCACATTTTTGTATTTTAAAAACAAGTTCATCACCCACCTGTAGTTTATTTTGCACAGATGAGGTGTATGATTTGGTATTCTATAGCTCAGACAACCAATTATAACTGACATCACTATTGTTAACATAACAAAAACAAAAAACAGTTCTGACTCTTTACATTTTCTTCTTCTTTTTTTCAAAAAACTTCAGAAACATAGATTAGCTTAGTATTTTTCCCAAATAATGCAAAGTACTTGCTTTGACACACTCTGTCAAATGACACTTACTCGATACTCAATGGAAAAAATAAAGGTTTCTATAGAACACAATGATTACTTACTGTATGGCTGCTTAGTCTACAGATAAAACACAATGACAAAATAAATATAGTAGACTGTTATGCTTAATAAATACATGGAAAGGGGTTGGACAGCTATGCTACTCTCAATGCATGAGGCAGGTTTTTTTTATCATTTGTCTCTCATAGAACATAACACACAGATCAAGTGCACTGCCATAATCAAACTATGAAGCAGGGAATGTCTGTCTGTCTATAAATGTGTGAATGTGTCATTCGCATGTCTCAGGAATCGTTCATCCGATCTACTTTCAATATTAATAGACTTTAAATAAATAAGAAACCAGCGCTCAGGGAAGTGGGTGTGAGGCTTTAAGTGATGGTGGACCGAATGTCTCCAAGCTTTGACAGTTGCAACGGAAATCAATGTCTAAATCAGTATTCAAATGTTTTATTTTTTTTTTTTCTAAAGGCTGTGTATATGGGCGCCAGTGTTTCTGACTCAAGTAATGTTGGCCGGTCTGTGCATCTTTTCCTTTGAACCAAATGGTATGTTACTGGAGTTTCTGACAACAAGGCGAGCACAGAGTCGATTTGGTTTTCATTTATCTGCTCTTTTTATCGACCGCTAATTTATTGAATCATGTATCAGCCATCCCTAAAAATGTGCATTAGCATTATCTAATCCACAAAAATGTTGTTGTGGATATTAATGATGCACTCTGGTATCCCTGTGAGGAAGCTGCTAATTGTTAGATATTGGAGCCTCCCTAAAGTGTGTTCTGGGAAATATAGATGGTAAAAGCTCTTAGAGATCCCTGCTATCACACAGGAAAGCTTTCTCATTACGAGTGGCCCTCCTCGCCGGTACAACTGCTCAATGTGCTCTTCACTCAAAAGCTAAATACACTATTAGAACAGATGCACAGAGGCGAAGAGCATTATCAGTTAGACTGGATAAACTCACAACTTCAAATATATGTCCATTATTGATTGATCATTTATTACATTCTCTTCCGTTATTATCTTGATGTGCATTTTCCAATTTTTGCTCTGTTATGAAACCTAAAACCTCAAATTAAAAAGATATTTTTATACTATCAGGATATTAGCAAGTTCCTTGTTCTTTGGTTGCTGCAATGTAAAGAACTATTTCTATTTGAATTTAGAAGTGACTTGAGGCATTATTGGAGCAACATTGGAGAGTTTACATTGTTCCTCTTTCGGTCCTTTCAACAGTTTATAAAAAACAATGTAATTTTTTTATTTGGGGCAGGGGGAATGAGGTGTGCTGTCTCCAAGTTTATCATGCCTTTTATGTGTTCTGTATGAGAAAGACTAGATTGACAGTTAATAAGAGGGTGTTGGCATCCAGCATGCCCGTTATTTTTCTGAGACTTGACGTAAAGCAACACCCAACATGTGCACAATGTCACGGGTTTGTCTGCTGAGCCATTCATAGTCGGTTTGTAATGTCACAGGTTTGTCATGAGGTAAGGCTCAGGTGCAGAGAGACAGGCTCCAGGTTTGAGTGAAACAGAAAAAAACGTTACTTCGGAAAAAGGTAAAACATAAAAACTCTGGCTTGAAAGCAACTACAAAAAACACTAGGAATCACCATGCGAACAAAGACTGAGAGTGAGACATCGAAACAGAGACACTACGAGACTGAGATGAAGACAACAAACCGACAGGAGACAAGGGAAGGACTGGCACAATACAAATAAAAACAGGTGTACGGCATGATACAATCAGGGAGACAGAGGCGTGGCTGAGGGCAGGTGAAGGGAATTAACCAATCAAGGAGACAGAGGAGTGGCTGAGGGCAGGTGAAGGGAATGAAATAATCAAGACAGAGGAGACACAGAGAAGAAACAGAGGAGACATACGGCGTTTCTCAATCAGCGTACTTGTGCATACTTTTCTCTACTTGTGTTCTCGTGGACTCGTGAAACGTCATCAGTCTCAGCCCGAGTACATGTTCCAATTCAAAGTGCGCTTCTCGCAAAGCACGGTCAAAATGCCCGGATGTGACTTGATCCTCCCACTTTCCGGAGGATGCATCAGAGGAGACTTGTGCGTACTCTGGCCAGCATATATCCCAGAATGCATTTCACCAGCAACCGGAAACAGTAGCGGAAGAGAAAATAAACTACTGACAGTTGACTTTTTATAAATACTACTGTTGTTGAGTCACGGAATGTAATTTTAGGATGTTTTGTTTATTTGACTGTAAAAAATAATTTACAGTGAATAATTAGAGTAAACTCAGGAGCAAGAACAGCTGATGTGGTGACGTCATCAAGTCAGCTGCTGTTCCAATCGCAGAAAGACCGTCCTCCCGTTGTCCCGTCCTCCGGAGTCTGGACTCCCAAGACCAGACTCCCAAGTCCAGACTCCAAAAGAACACAAGTCTGTACTTGTGTACTTTGAATTGAGAAATGCCGATAGAGGAGACACAAAACACAGGAGAGAGGAGAAACAGAGGAGAAACAGGAGAAACGGAACAGGGCGTTACACACAAAGCAAGACAAAGTAACCAAAACCTCATGGTGTATCGTAACTAATTCCCATTCACATCTGTATTTACAAAAAACATGCAAGTATACTTGTTCTTATATCCACATATGTAAATAGGGTAGATAGGTGCTATATCGGAAAGGTTAAAAAAGAATATATATGAAGACTTCCTGTGCCCCCACCCCTTTCTGAGATGTGACACAATAGTTGGCACTGCTCTGCCATTTCCACCTTCACACAGACAATGGTGCATGACATCCATAATTCATAAGATCATTATGCATGTACAGAAGGATACTCACTCTGATTTCTCTTTAGAGGTGTAAGTGTGTGTGTGGATGCTAGTGGGATCATCTCTGTGCAGCCTGTCTGAGTCAGTGTTGTATGTTCACTCAGCGTTTGACTGAGGTTAATCTAGTTGGATGGGATTGCACCACACAGTGTATGCATGTGTGTGTTGGAGCGGCGTTTGTTGCTTTGCTGTTTCGTATAAAAGATTTCAAAGAAATAAGTTGGGAACTGTACATAGACTAAAAATGTGTTTATTTCACAAAAGGAAAATGCTTCTAATCTTCCTAAAGATGAATACAGGCTTAAATACATTTCTTTGTTCTTTAGGAGTCATTTATAAATGTGCCATGGTTACAAAATGTGTAATTAGCGGCTTTTACCCTTTTTACCCAAACAATAAGGCAATCCCTCCGGTTTACTAGCAGCAGCTTGATCCATTAAAACAGTGGTCCCCAAACTACGGCCCGCGGGCCGGATTCGGCCCGCCTCCCCATGTGGACCGGCCCCCTGAACAATACCAGAGACGCGTTCCGATTTATTATTTTTTTCACCTGGCCCGCTGCCGTTGAGATTGCAGTGAGACGCGGAGAAAATGTGGAGTGGTGCTCTTTGCAATAGAACATCTTTGATGGGACGTGTCGCGTCTCGGCCAATCAGCGTTCAGATGTCCACAGCGTTTGGGAAGTTAGGTTAGCTTGGATGTTAGTCCGCTACATCTGCTGCCGTCACGCTGCACGGTGTAGCAATACTAACAAAGTACCCGTACGTTAAAAACGATGTGATTTAGCATATTTTTAGTATCGATACTTCATTAAAAGAGCGATCAGAGCGCACGCGCTGCTTCGCTCCGTTAAATGCTGTCTGCACGTGCATGCACTCACAGCGAGTGGCGCGCGCATCCAGGATTTTTCCTGGGTCAAAATGAGTCTTCGGTGCACCGTCTACTCGTGCAAGTCGGGCTGTTGAGTGAGTGATCAGCAGCTGGCCGCTCGGTCCATTCGCGCACCTCACAGTTGCGTATTGATCAGACAAGAAGACACGCTTATCTACTCCAGTGTTATCCCTACTATTATAACAGGGTGAAATCTCCACCCCCCACTCTGTAATTCCCCCCCCCCATATTTTTAGTATCGATACTACATTAAAAGAGCGATCAGAGCGCACGCGCTGCTCCGTTAAATGCTGTCTGCACGCGAGCGTGAGTGATGCGCGCGCACCACTGAGCCGTGATGCGCGCGCATAGGTGAGCACACTCACTTCTCACTAGCACCCCCCCCCCCCCCGGCTGGCCCTCCAGCAGACGAGGCAAACGTTATGTGGCCCTCACAGGAAAAAGTTTGGGGACCCCTGCATTAAAAGATCGGTGTCCTCCCTCCTTTAGTGGAACAACACCTCAGATGAGACTGTCGCCAGTTATAGAAGCCAAACACCAACAAAGGGACTGGCTCGGGTGTCCCTGAACCAGTGGCAGCGATGCTTTATCGGTGCGCAGCAGTGAGCTTCTTGGCAGCTACTTTGATATCCTACCACTTCTTCTTGATTTGCGGATGCTTTCAGCTCAGTGAGCTGGAAATGACAGCGCTGCTGTGACGTTATGGCACCTAATAAACCTTATCTTATGACAAGAAAAGTATGGCCTGTAAACTATGAACTATAACGAGCGAACAAATACAACCTCTGCTATAACCACCCGATTCTCAGTTCTCATTTACAAGAAAGAAAAGGCTGATGTATTTAATTAAATGTATTTATTATTAGTATCGACAAAAGGTGTTTCATCAAGCTTTTAGACTTTTTAGTTGAAGTTGGAGATGGGTTTTGTTCCTCTAGTGATTATTTTAAACTTTAATATTGATCCTAAATTACATGTGGGGGGCCGTATGGAGGGTTTTATTAATACGAATATTTTTGAAGGAATGGTTTGAGATTTGGTGAAATGCTTATTCACTTTCATGGAGTGTAAAATGCTAAATTAATACCACTCTCCTGTCTCTGCGCAAAGTATGCTAGCTACCTTCCCATGCGTTTCAGATAATTTTACAAAACCCTGCTCTTGTGTTCCGACGGGGATTAGCCCCATATTCAGACACTTCTTAAACCCTGGCATCACCGTCTTGCCTCAGCAGGCAGCTCCACACACATTACTTTGCAAGATTAAGACGTGGCTTCTATGGTTTATTCTCACAGTTCTCTGAGCCTGAAACCAATTCAATTAAAGAACAATTGCAACCCTAATTGTATTATAATTGCCATTGAATCACTGGCTTATTTGCAGAGCCACAAAGATGTTCTGGTGTGTTTTCCGGAAAGCTGCCCACCCGCATAACATAGAGATTGTTCCGGAAGTTTTGAGTGGATCGAGAAAGACCCACTTGAATTGAATTACTTTGCCATTACTGACCACTTAACAGTGGAGACTTTGGTTTTCCCCGACAGAGTTTCAACTAGGTTATGAAAGTCTGATTAGATGATAAGCACTCTATTCCATCCACTTTCCAAAGACAGAAGTTGGAGACAGAAAAATATGAAATACACATTAACCACCTATGTTTACTGTTGGGACTTAAAATGATCTAATGTAACATAAAGGTAAGAACTGCAGGAAACATTGCATAGGAAAGTATCAACGTTTCATTCATATTATGACTAAATTTCTCTCGAAGAAGAAGGTTAGCAGAATGCATTAGAGCTGTGGTTTTTGTTTGATTGATGTTAAAGGATGGTGGTGGCTGGCGGGCTTCATTATGTAGCAATCATTATGTCAGTCAATTCAATCTAAGGGTTTCGATTATAACCCGCAAATCATCAGATATAGGATTGTGAGCATTTCGGTTGCCTCTCAGGTGTCAGCAAGGCGACGGTGAGCCAGCGTCTCACAGCTAACAGCGCTAACAACCACAACGGTCGTGACTGAGCTGAGCTAGCATTGTTTACCTGAGTTTAACAGAAAGTGGCTGCTATGCTTCTGTGACGACTCTGTCGGTCGGGGCGGCGTTATCAGCTGAAGCCGCTGTACGAGAAGTGTGCAGAGCGGCGGCCGTGAACGTGGGGCTCAGCTACCATGCATAAACATGCACTAAAATCATGAGTGGCCATTAAATCTATTTCAATAAGACAAAGAGGAGCTTGGATAAGAACACACACACAAGAGCAGAGCAACTTTGTTCTCTACTCAAGTAGACATTGTTTAACTGTATCTTTATAGCAAATTGTTGTTTGTTCAAAATAAATACAGCCCCTCTTCCTACGTGGCCACTGACCACACGAAAAAATCTACTCTTAATCTACTCTGGCGACACTTGTGCTAAGGGCAGTGTAATTTCTGTCAAGACCAAAGATAAAAAACCCTTTCAATGATTAGATTAGATTAGATTCAACTTTATTGTCATTACACATGTACAAGTACAGAGCAACAAAATGCAGTTTGGCATCTAACCAGAAGTGCAACAGAAGTATCATAATAAATACATGATATACAGGTTATGCGGAGATATAAATATATATTTCTGGGGTTGCTAAACTAGTGCAAATATTCAGTGTATATTAACTCGATAGTGCAACAAATGGCATAAAGTGTCTACAGTGCAGATAGAGTGGTGTATGATGATCAGAGGGGGGTAGAGTTCAAAAGAGTAACAGCTCTGTGGAAGAAGCTGTTCCTCAGACGGCTGGTCCTTGACTGTAAGCTCCTGAAGCGCCTGCCTGAGGGCAGGAGGGAGAACAGTCTGTGAGCAATGAGCGAGAGAGTTTCCATCAGCAGGTATGATCTGCAGAGAAAAGTGTTTTTTTGGCAGGTTAACTGCTGATGTTTCCAGTCTGGGCTCTTGTCCTGGATTAGTGCCTTTATGCTGAAATGACATTGCCGCGCAGGTCAAATCCTTGAAAAGAATTGAGGTCAATTGACAAATAACAAAGACCTTCAATGGTGTGCACTGATAAGTCTAGTTACCATGGTGATAAAACTTAATGGCCCCTGAGTTCTGCCATTTTCTAATGATTTGGATCATGATAAGATTAAATCACAGCGCTCCATTGTTGAAGGGACAATGTGGTACATGAAAGATTTCATTTGTTGTCATTTTAAAGACACAAGCCAAAAAGCATTTAACTGGTCATTTGAAGGTCAGGAACATGAATATATAAAGGAGAACTGGAGAACAGGTTTAAAGATGGGCGACTGTGGTTCAGTGGTTAGCAGGTCCGTCTTTTAATCAGGGGGTTGGCGGTTCAATCCCCTAGTCAATGTGTCCTTGAGCAAGACACTTAACACAGAGTTGCTCCCTGTAGCTGTGTCTACGGTGTGTGAATGTAACATAATTGTAAGTCGCTTTGGATAAAAGCGTCAGCTAAATGTAAGGTAAAAAGATGCCGCCCCATTAATTTCTTCTTTGAAAGTTGCTCACTGAGTGTTGAATGCACTTTCTTACTGCTTTGTTAGACCTCAATGATACACATAATGAGTATCTTTTTGAGTAACAATTGGTCCAATCCTAAGCAGATGAGAATGGATGCATGGTTTGTAAGAGAGAACACATTCAATTTACCTGTAAGAGGAAAATAACTCCTCTCCATCTCTTTATTTACGTGGAGCTATTTTGCTCTCATAATTAAAGCCAATAAAAGCAAAAAAGCATCACTGTGTTTGCACATTTCTCAGTTCCCACGGAATGAACCTGCTACTTTTCCTCTGAAGTGATTTATTCATTAATTAGTGCACTTTAGAGACAGAACTTGTTAGCTGGTGTGCGGGAATATCATTTATTTTGAGTAGGCCGGGGCCGCTGACCCTTTGCTTACTGCACGGATGATGTTTGCTCCTCGCTTGGAGTAACACATTGTTCTCTTCAGTCAGGTCAGCATGGAGACACACTTGTTGTATTGGTTATATAAGTGCTGGTTTTGGAGGATGAATACTTGATTGGGGCCCTGCAGAGTGAGCGTTCACATGAGGAGGCGGCCAGTAGGCGGGGAGCAGCGAGCTGCATCGCTGTCCAGGGGCTGGCAGTGTGCCAACAGAGGAGAGCTTTTACTGTACCCACTCTCCTACTCGTCCAGCTACTCTCCAATGTTCTTTTACGCTTTTCCTCTTTTCGCCTCTCTTATTCATTTCGTGGCCCATCATCGTTCTTTGCTCCTACACTGTCAGTTTTCACGACTCTCTGACTTTAGATGTCTTTATTGCTGAGTTGCATATTCGGTACCTGTTGTCAAACTCTTGCGTATACTCAACGCAAAGTCAGTGTTTTTTTTCCAAAACATTGAACACATTTGACTTCCATGATTCAAGAGGTTGTGAAATCTGCATGGTGGAATTATTGGATGTGTGGATGGGTATGTTTACGTGACTGCATGTGCATCAGAGCTTGGGAGAGACGAGGAGGAGTTCGGTCACATGTATGATGGGTTTACGCATATCTTTTGAGATTGTCTGTGAGTAAACTGAAGCCTGTTTACAATTACATGTAAATCGAAAGAGTTACTGTATGTAAACATGATTAACATATCAAACTGTGCAACGGATCCGAAGACGAGGAATGCTAAATTAATTATAATGAAGAGATTTAAATCTTGTGGTGGAGGGCAATCACCCTGCAGGTCATACAGCCTTATGTGAGAAAGGAGTGGCAAAGTAAAGCTTTCTGTAATTATCTTTTGATGCTGCCCAAATAATAAAGGGTTGAGCCATGCAGAGAAGGGAAATGAGCCGCAGGGCTGCATTCAATTGAAGAATAAGTGTATTCCTCCTGACAGAATGTCTCACTATATTTGTCAGCAATTCAAGCTGAATCTACGTCATCGTGGATATCATTCTTGAAAAATTACAATTGGGTTGTTTAATTGACTAGTAAAGTATTAACTGGTTTCACCCTCTCAAATATCATCTAATATCGTTGGGGACTCATATTTTGACTCTTCCAATTCAAATGGCTATCTTTTGCTATTTTTGGACACTTGAAAGGACAAACAATTAATCAAAATAGCATTATGCTTTACAATGTCAAACACAGTTTTTCCCATTTCAGTTGTTCTTATACAATTAGTTATTGTATTATTAAGACTGAGACCGGTCAGATGTGAGTGTCCAATGCTGAGATGGTGGAATGACTCATTGGTCTAAAAACCCTGACTCTCCCTCATATCCTACTAACTTCAAAAGGAGGGCTCATGGAGAGCTCTCCAAGTCATTTTCATGATTGTTATTTTTTCCATTTATGGCTGACAGAAAACTGAAAAGTGAAAACATAAAAAAATCACAAGCCAGACAGATTAGGTTGTGGTTAGGTGTAGCTGGTGTACTCAGAGAAGCAAGGTTAGATTGGGGCTGCCGGAAGGTATTTTGCTCCCTTGACTTTCACTGTGGAACGGTTGGAGATGTGGACAGCCACAGTGTGATGCATCTCTCTCTCTCTCTCCTTTTGTAGGCAGCTTCATTTAGCTGTTTTATTATTTTTTCCAAAAGTTACAGCCTTCTAGGAAGGGGTGCAGCTGTGTCCTGTGTGCTGGCGCCTTTTCAGCTCTTCTCTCTCTCCGTTCTCTCCAAGTCACCCGCTTTCCCCATGGGGGAGGTCATGGACAGATGAGGTTTGGCTCACCAGTTTAATTCCTCCCTAATTGTAGCTCCCGTGTGGATGTTGGGGGAGAATTCTCTCACAAAAGGCTAATGATAGCTGCAAGGATGTAGAAGGACAACCAGTTATTCATCTGTGGGCCTACCCGGTCTGCTCAGACTGGTAAATGAGCAACAAAGAGGGTCCAGAAACACCAGCCTCGGTCACACGGACCTTCACTGAGCAGACAGCCGCTGGCCATATGGAGAGACTGGAGAATCAGCACAACAATGGATAAACATGCACGGACAGAACGATGTAGGAAGTGAGAGGGAAGAAGGAAAAAAAGGGACAGATGGTGAAAGGTCAACAGCATCAGCGCTGATATGAATTTATAGTTTTCATAACACATCGGTTCGCAATAAATGTTGCTGTTGTGTTGTCGTCTTGAATAATCAGGATTTTGTGCGAGAGTGTTTTATTCTGAAACAACCTTATAGTCTCAATTTGGAGTACAACTCGTTGATGAGTCCTCCCGAATCAATTTCCACACAATACATATTTGTTAAAGACGGAGGAGTGCAGAAGTGTTTGTTTTACTTCCACGGAGTGAGATACTTGATTTGAATATTCCTTTTCGAAAAAAGCTTCCGCACACTCAAATCTGGGCAACCATCGTTTTAATCAGCGAGCCTTCGGTCGGAGACCTTCTTCAGGGCAAGAACTGCCCGTGCCTTGAGGAGGGTCTCTGGCCAAACACTCTATAACTCCAGCACCTAAGTCTGATACCGGGTGAGCAGTGTTTTACCTCTTTTTTTTACTTGACATTTAGTTCGATTTGTGAGTAAAATGTGCTCCACTTGTGCTGTGGCATTTAGCCGTTGCCATAGTCGTGTTCCGTATTTACCGACTGCGGGCCACAGTGAGTTCTTGACAGCTGTGTGTGTGCATGTAAGCCAGGGTTGGGCTTGTGTTCGCTTCTGTATTCTTGTGTTCAACGCTGAACTGCTTGCAAGTAATTTGAGATGTGTCAAATCAAGTTTCAGGAACGTTATGATTGTGTGTCAGTTCAGAGCTCTCCTCTGTCCTTGATGATCTGTCCTCTAAACGACTCCTCGAAGCCACTTCCTATATGAATATGAATATCTACATCAAGAAAAGGAGTCAAATAACTTTCTGGTATCGGAATTAGGAGTGATTGATTTTCTTTATCATTTTTTATTAATTTTGTCGGAAAGGGATCATTATGTAAATTGAAAGGACTGCATTCATTAAAATGAACTGTCAACATGAGAGGAGAGACCCATTAACTGGTAGAGCAAATGTTTCTTGTGAATGATTTTCTGTAGCCCTTACTCCAAAATTGAGTTATTCTTAGCTTCGGTAGCTCCGGGCAACTGTTGCCATGCATACATATCCATAGATACACTTGGTAGCGCAGGCTTTCTTTTTTATTTCAGCAGTGGGGAAGCACAGTGGTAAGCAGGGCGAAAAGAGGTGATTGGTGAAATGAACCTAAGGGATCATTGATTCCCGAAGAGTGGGAGATATAGCAGTTTGTTTCCATTGGGTGTGGAACAATGAATTGTCCATAGTTTAACAGTAATGGTTGGATTGTCTCTTGGTCGATGGAAAGATTCCCTGGTGGTGTGCAAAAACATGAAATCAAGTTAGAAATTAAAATATGAGGCATGGCAAAACTGTATGGGAGTAGTTTTTGTGTACAAGCAAGTAACTTTGCTTATGTTTGTCCTCAGCCGTGTGCATGTGCATACGCACATGTAAGTGCATCATGCAGCAGCTTAGTTGTTCTTCCTGTTGGCAGATGTTTGAGAAAAGCTGCCCAGAAAAGAAAGCTCCCTCATGTAAACATTTCACCAATACCTTAAGCTTCTTATAGACTTATGTCATAGCTGTGTTTGACCTGCATGGCATCTAATTTACTTCTATTAATCTGCTATAACTCTTATCATCTCACTAGATTTCACGTTTTAATGATCGAGAAATGCAGCTGCAGTATAGCATGAGTTTGGAAGTTAAAGGAGGACATACGTGTGTAATAAGCTCCTCATACATTTATGTTTCCTTGAATAGAATTGGGTTGGATTACAAGGCTTTCTTTTCGATCTGAAACTGAACACTTGACAGAACTGTCATAATTGTTAAACCATTGCTATTCCGTTGCACATCATTTCTTGTCATCACATTTCAGGAACCCAGCTTGATAAATTATTGTCCTTGGGATGTCAGCTGTTTGGGGTAAATGTGTTATTACTGACACCAGAGCAACCCTGCGACCACACCTTTCAGTGTGTCTACTCAGCTGACTGCTTGTGCTCAAGTGCAAATTGATGTCGGGCTTGTTGACTTCCGACAACATGGCGCCGACAAGGACTCGCTATGTAATTGACCTGGAGTTTGCCTCAACTGCTTCTCGAAAGTAAAAAGACCGGAAGGTTATTTAATTTGTTCTCTTTTTTCTTTTTATTCCCTCTGTTTTCTTGCTGAGTTCCAAAGACCAACGTACCCTCTTCAAACTCAAAAAATACGATCACCCTTTGAGAGACAGAAAATACAAAGCGTTGTTTCCAGTTTAAGCCTCAGTTACCCAGTCTAAAGACATTCAGATTAGGTTGTAGGTTATTTTTTGGTTGGTTGTTCTCCCTATATAACTAGAGTGGACTTTATGGATGGAAGCTGTAATGGCTGATGACCAGTGATCATAAATGAAAAGGAGAGTGGAGGAAACCCTTCGTGTTAGCTTTTGCGGCAAAGGCTAAGACGGCAGATTGAATTTCCTCAGTTTTGCTTCATCTATACATGGATTTATCCTAAGCAAGCCTTAAGCCGGCATTCTTACCTCATTAATTCTCGTTCGGAAGTGTGTGTGTGTATGTGTGTGTGTGTGTGTGTGTGTGTGTGTGTGTGTGTGTGGCCGGTGCATGCTGACAACATGACGTTCCCATTCTTCTTCAGATCAAAGCACAGCAGCAGCATTTGATAGAAGGTGGCCGTGTGGGAAGCAAATGGAACTTGTCTCCGTCAACTTTTAAACTCATTGATCGGCTCCTAATCAATTTGATTATTTGGCTTTCAATTTTATGGTGTGTGAGCTAAGAGACATTCGGAAGAGGATGAGTAGGCGTTATTTCCCTTCTGTTCTTACACTGCACTACGAACAAGTGACCAACCTTCTGTTGTGAAGTGAGTAAATGGTTCATAATCAGAATTATTTGGGTTTTTACTTCATTTCTACATGCACTGAGAGAAAAAAGTGTCTCTCCAAACAAAGAGAAACATACTCGGTTAGTTAGAGTCGCATGGAATGCCACATGGATGTTCAACAAGCACGAAGGCGGAGTGACAGTAGCTGCATTTGACTCCTAATTTAATCTCATACATGAGAGGTTGGAATGTAATCGTGCAAAAATTGTGTTATGCCACAGGCAATATGCTCTGTGTCATATCAGATTATGGTTTGTTTAAGATATTCTCACTTTTGACAAAGAGAGTATAAATTAAACATCAGTGAACTTTGTGAATTTGCACTGAACCATCTGCAAACTGTCTTGACAGTGTTAACCTTTGAGGGAACAGAAGCTTAGTGTGTTAGCACTGCAGCACTGTAGCTCACCAGCTACAGTAGTAACTGTAGTAACTGTAGTAACTAGCCCTATGTGAGTAGTACCTACATTATAAAAGTTCTAGAGACAGGCTTCATCTATTCCATCTCTTTTACTTGATTACTCTTCATCAACCGGGACTTACTTTTCTTGCCCGATAGCCAAACTTACTTTGAAATAAAAAAATTAGCACATGAAGCAAAGCAAAGTTTGACTCCTCTTACCAATTTAAAATGATTTGTTATGGCATTATCAGGGATCGCCAAATTAAAAATCCCATTTATTTTTCACTTGCCTGATTGGACAACGGCATGAGACATTCCATTTGCCCAAACAGAGTTTACTTGCATTAAGCATTAATGTTGAGCCATGGCTACCTAGATATTCTCCTTCTCTCATCACCTTTATACTGTTCTCACCCTACCTAAAGACACAAAAGAAGCACAGTTCAACATCCTCATCCTTCACCTATGTTCATATTGCTGACTGTCCCTTCTTAATCACTACCCTGCAGTTATGTCACTGACAATCTGACCCGCCTCGACCTCCTCACCTGTCATGTACTCTTTGGCCTGCGGGTTCATTTCACCTCTGAATTACTCTACAACCATCTATCTTCCAGCAGTCTCCTTATCAGTAACTGTCACTCGCTGGGCTTCCACAGGCAATGGCTATATCTTTGTGATTATGCTTTTGAGTAAACATGACCGGACCACACACACACAGGCACGTTTCTCTACACAGTATAATATCAGAGAGATGCAAATCAGCACTGTGTTCCTGAAGACAGGCAAGTCACCAGGAGTCTTTTCTTTGTGTTTACCATTCACAACCTACAAAAGAAAGTCTTCTGTGACTTCAAAGTTTTGTTTTTAACTGGAATTGTGTTTTCTGCTGTTGGAGATAATGGGTTAGGGTTTGACAAGCTTATTGTAAAACCAGACAGGTTTCTGCTGAATTTATACAACCATGCATTAAGCATCATAGCCGTTTCTACTCATTATATTTATTGCTGGTTGGTTGCGCAGTATTTATAACCATCACATTTGATTTAAAGTACCAAATAGAGATATACAATGTTTTTGAAAGAATAAAGACCTCTCAGTATAAACAAACCGACCACTTTGAGTGCTTTGTTTTGCCATATTGTGCCTCAAGAGTTAAATACTGATACAGATAGGCACCGGTGATAAAAACCAACATATGGGGAGGAACAAACAGTTATGCTACAAATCTGTATTCATGACAGTTATCACTTCTGTGTTATATTATGATTGTGTGGTGCTGGGGTTAGAGGGTTGAGCTGTGTTTGTCTGTCTGTCCATCTGCTCTGACAAACCCTGGAGCGATGATATGTCTTGGCAATGTGCTCTGATATTTAAAGCTGCATTAAGCTATATTTCTGAATCAACATCGAGTCAATTGACACCCTGTAAACATCAAACCAAGGCAATACCAGATCCTATTAAGCTTAGGGCTGCCACTCCCAGGGCAGAAACCCACATAAACTGGTGGTGGTGGAATGCTACCTAAGCTGATGCTGTGTAAGGGTTGTTTACTGTAGTTGTCAAAAATGCTTAGTGCAGCTTTAAAATGTATGGATATATATATTTATTATATATATTTCTTTGCATACTGATATGATTTTCAATGTATTTTTATTCAGGATCTGCAAACTAAAGAGACAACTTCTGTCTTCTGAACCCCCTGCATGCTCCGAAGCCTGGCATCACCAGCCTAAAATAAAAACCTTTAAATGTCAAGAAGTATTGTCATTAAAAATCACACCATATATATATATATATAGATAGATAAACATAGATAGATATAGATACATAGATCGATAGATATATAACAGCTTTTTTTTATGGCTGTGTTTTATTTTTCAGTGGAACTTTTTTCAATGCCAAATGTCCAAAAAAAGCTGCATTAACTGGACTTATGGAGTTTATTTCAGTGGAAGAATATCTAGATGGTATATTTATATGTTGTTGTATTACCCTAATTAATGGTGGCAAGCAAATTGATGATGATACAAAGCTATTTGATAATGACTTTTAAAATATTGACTTCATTATTACAATGTTCACTTACTCACTTATAAACCCAACATATATGGAAACTAGTAAGTGAACCTTAAGTTAAGATTTTAAGTTTTGTCCAACAACTATTTCCAAGATAAAGCGTAACTTTGGTATTTCCCCATGGCTTTGTGCCTCCACTTGCCCTCACGTTTGAACTGATCAGAATTTGGAGGACAAAAGTCACAGTGATCTCACCAAACACATTGTTGGCCATGAATCAAGAATGAATATGTTAATTATGACATGATCATTTCACACAAATGTAGTATGAAATGATAAAGTCATATTATTTTGGACATACATGGACATGTAATATTGCAATTGATGGAGGCATATTGCTGTGTGGCAGGAATTCTTGTAGAATTGGTCCATTATTGAGAGAGTAAGCTGCAGTCAATAACTAACTCACTAACAAGCTGCAACTTAATTGGTTGGTTGATTAACTTTACATGGATTCAAATTGCTTTTTTACCACTGATTGTTCTAAGTGTCTGACAACATTATGGAGAGCCCCTACTACTACTTCTGAAATCTCATCATCAAAATCAGTTGAATATTCAGCCATGCCATTGGAAATCCTTTGATAACACTAAACTACTCTTTCTGTACTCCAATCCAACAAACTGTGACAGACTCTCTACAACTTGGACTCACGTTTCCACCATTGTATAGTAGATAGTTATGGGTATAGTTATATAAGGAGATAAAGCACCCACCCAACCTTACAGCTTGTTAGGGTGTATTACCTCATCTGACATCACTGACGTCATGCTGTTGTTGAATCAGAAACTACGGAGGATAAATTGATGGTCTGGAAGCGACCGTCATCCAGATGCAGTTACAGGAGAAGCTGTGTGACGGCTGTTATGTATAATATATTAATGATACGATAGATGATACTGCTGTAGTCTGGACACCTTCTCCATCATGCTGGACTGGGGGCTGCAGAAAAGCGTAACCATGGTCACCTCATTAAAGAAGCAGAAGAAGAGAAAGGAAAAACATATCAGAAGAGACAACAATATACATAGCTCTACAAAACACCACTGACATGTGTACACATACACACTCACAAGCTCTCTTTGAGTTCATAACTAACTGCCACAGTATTAAATGTGAGTTATTTTGAGTAGTTGCAGGCATTGAAAGCGGTGAGACTTCAGGTCAGGGATATTTCTGGTGCTCATTGAATACCTTTGAACAAATATATTAGATATTTAAGAGAATGTGAACTTCCTAAAAATGAGCTTGCTGTGGCAATCGTTTCCCACAATTGCTTTTTTTAAAGCATATGAAAAGAACCATTTGTTGAATCATTCCGGGGAAACACTATTTCTCTAATTGTTTTATCTCTCTTGGACCAAAATGGGGAAAATGTAATACACCCACTTTGTCATTGTCCCTGTAATAGCTGGGGCAGTATTGATCACAGTATTCTTTCGTTTTTTGGCAAGAAGTACCGGTTTCTCACTCTGGAGAAGAGAGCACTCAAAAAGTGTTGCCCCAAAATATACCATCCTTCAGCCTTCATACGTTTAACCCGACAGACTAAAAGAAATTTGCAGTCCAAAGTTCCATTTTCGGGGTTTTGATCTTAGAAATGGATGTGAATCTCATTATCTGATATGTTGTCAGACCGTACAAAGTGAGGTCATTGGTTTAATGTTGATGTGATGAGCCTGCTTCACATTTGCCCTACAACTGGTAAATAATGAATTGGGTTTGGAAAATCAAGATGGATGAAGTTTGAAGGTATGTCTATATTTCTGACAATTCTTGGATTAGATGGAAGTATAATCAGCCCCTGCTGTGAAATGAGGAAAAAGAAAACTGTCAATCAAAATAATTTTAAAGAGATGCTAATGAAAGGAACTTTGATGTGATGTGTTGTAATATATTTTAACCATGTTACAAATATAAAGCAGCTGTAGCATTTCACTTAATTAATAAAGTCTTCAATGCCTAAAGCTTTCCAATGACACTGTAGCACCAGCAGAGTTTCATACAGATTAAAAAACCACACAAAAGTCAGAATATACAGTAGGACAGTGCAATCAATGACATCACCCAAACCTCCCATTGGCAGCGCTCGTATTTTATGATCACAGTCCCCTTGTCAAAATGTATTCTGTTGATGATTCCACAGATCTGTCAATTCCCAGGAAAGGGTTATAAAGTTATCTAAACTGCTGTCAGAGTAAGTTTAAGGAAATACATATTTATACTACCTTTCCTCTGGAAATGGGCGACACTATGTCAAGAGATGCTACAAGGAGGATTAACGTGTTTCCTACAGAATTGCTGAGCAATTCAATACGCAGCTCTTCAATGAGATATGATTTTTAGTAGAAAATCTATACGGGGCGGTCAATGTTTTTACTGAACACTGGACTACTTTTCCATTGTCTCTGGTGCCTGACATAAAATGTATTTGTAGTGTCACAAAATGTTGAGTTACTGCTTGGATAAGTAGAAACATATTGTTCCTCTCCCACACTGAGATGTACAGAGTCAGTGTGTAATAAGATAACCCAGCGGCAGTGAGAAATTCTAAATGTATAAACAATAATGCATAAGCCATATGGTCATTTGAAAGTGCAAGAGAGGAGGATGCAGAACAAAACTGTTCAGCCCTCCTCCAGTAGCTGGTTAATGATGCTTCTTTATGCTGTTTGTTCAGCCCAGTCTGTGGATGATGTGAGGGCCGGCACGGGGCGGTGGGGCGATATTGACACTGCATGTGATCATATTTCTTTGTGTGTCTGGGTGACTGGTTGCTTTAAGTATGCAATTCAATCCTGTAGTTATTATTTTTTAAACTCACACACCCATTTTGTAATGAACTATACTCGCACTTGTTAGAACTGCCAGTGTTAAAAAGCAAAAGTCTGAATAGTCATTTAGAGATAGTGTGCTAAATATAAAAGATGAATATGACTCTTAGCTTATGGCCTGCTAATTTTGGACATGCCCCACATCTTTATGCCAAGCTAAACTAATATAATGTTCTCCTGGCCTGAGCCTCATATTGAACTTATCGATATGTTCTGTACGTTCAAATATATGAACGTGAATGAATATTTGTGAATGCATTCTGCTTGGAGGATGTTGTGTCCCTGCAGGCGTTCCTGCAATTTATTACCTTTTAGTTTCATGAGACATGAGAGATAATATGTGGTGATATGAGAAAAATGTGTCCCTTGCAATCTATTGTTGAGTACTCATATATTTCCATAACAAATAAGCGATTGCATAATTCAGTAAGAAAAATGTAAAATTACTAAATATACAAAAGTACAAAATGTGACCAAAAGATTTTCATAGTATTTCTCAATATCATACTGTGCAACCTTTTTATAAAATGATGCATGTAAAAAGTACTTTTGACTTTTGGGTGCGTGCACACCAAAATTGCTCACAGAGACATCCTATAACACACACTTATCTCTCCACTCATGCAACTAATTGTTACAGGCTGGGCCATGAGGGAGTAAAGGGAAGGTCACCTTGTCTTTGGCCCCAGCTGATCAGCTGTAGTGTTGTTTTTTATGTGATGCCACACTCTCCAAGGATCCTTTGCAGCCTCCAGAGGCAGATCAATACTCCAAATCACTCTCATTATGGCATCAATGGGCATGTGTTTGTGTGGGAGTCTTCACGTGTGCCATGCAGGATTTATATGTGCCCAGGATGTACTTTATTTTGTGTGTATGAACATTTTGCATAAGATTAATCGAGGTTTGTGCATTTCTATATGTGTGTGTATGTGCATGCGTGTGCGCATGTATGTGTATGTCTTTGTGTGTGAGTGTCAGAAAGAGATTGTACATGCATGTTGATACCCCACTTTGGTAATATACTTATTTGCTGACCTTTACTTGGACAGAATGTACTGAATTAAAGGCCGTTTAAAGTTGCTAAGATGAATTTGTCTCACTTGACATTTCAATTTATTCCGAGCTGTTAACATGGTATGAAATTAGGATTTTCAGACAAAATGTCATTTGTATAAGTCATGACATTTGACATTCTTTGATACCATTCTTAAGTTCATCAGCACATTTTTTGATGTTGAATAAATGACAATCAATTGACACGGATATGGAAGCAAGACACTTTCCTTTTTACAGAAGGTCTATGTAAAGTCTGTGTGTAGGTGAGATTGTGTGTTTGTGTTTGTGTGTATTTGTTTAAATGTGGGTGCATGTGCTTAGGTCTCCATGCACTTGGACTTGTGCGTGCGTGTGGACACACAGCATCACATGTGAGCTGGAAGTTTAGAGTTCAGAAAAAGCAACTAAGGTCAACTCAAAAAACTCAGATTACAAGGTGTGTCTCTTCTCTCTCTAGGATTTCTTTTTTTAATTTCCCTATTCTTTTTTTTTTTCAGTTGTTTTTGATATACTTCATATGCTGTCTGAACCCCGTCCCACCGCCATCTGGGAATATATAACAATAATGAATAGCAATGAATGCAGAAAAATTTCAAAAGATCAGTTTCAGTCTCATTGTGGATTGTGTATACGTATGTGGATGCCATGATATTCTGATGATATTGATGATTTTTTTTTTTTTTTTTTTCCACAATTTTTTAAACTCTGTTAAGAATAAAATCAAATTTAGCACATCGGTAATGTGGAAAAGAAGCATTTCATTGTATTTTGTGGACTAATTGATGATACGTTTATGTCCCTGGTGATGTTTTTTATATGGCTCATTGTGTCCTCATCTCACACACCCAGACACACAGGCCTTGTAATTTCTCCTGCCAGCCTTTTTTTAATCACCTCTATAAATGATAAACATAATTCTCCAATCCTCATGGCGAGAGGTAGAGGAAGATATGTTGCAATAAACAATCCAGTGTCACTATTTTTGTGTTTCTTCATGTCAGACTTTCACAGTGATATGCGTAGCTTGTGCAGGTGGACAGGGCTGTGGGACTAACGGTCGAGAGATTGTGGTCAGGAGGGGGTGAAAGGAGGAGAAAATCTTGCAGTCAGCAAAGCTAAATGAAAAGAAATCCAAATCTTTAAATTAATCTGCTTTGCTCCCCGTGGGCAGATGTTTGAGAGACGGCAGCAGGGCACAGGTCAGAGAAATAAATAGACAAAGAGAATCAGAACTTCATCGCTGTCTTAAGTTTTTATGTACCACTAACAGAAATAATAATCTTTTCTGCCCTTCCAGTCACCTTGTCTACATTCTTGTTTCTTGTTTCTTATATCCACACCAACCACCTGGGTGCTGTGGTACAAATAACCCACCGGTGATGCCAGTAATGTGTCTTTGTGCCCAAGAAAATTGTTCATCCATGACTGCTTACAGTCTGTTGAGCACTGAGACAACCAGGATCATTCGACGTATTAAATAGCCATGTCATGAAGTTTTAATTTATATTTTTTAGAAATAATATATTGGCAATAGTATTTTTTATTTTTTTTTAAACAAACAATCATGATACGAAACACTTAATATTATATGGATTTAATATCAACATTTATTGTATAATTAATATTCACATATTAATATAAAAGCATTGATTTTCTTATAATCTCATAATGAAATTGAGATTCCTAAAGCAGCCATTATTATTCCCATATTATACAATATACCAATATGTTCTCCTCTCTGCTGCTCTGTGTATTACAGTGTGTTCCCTGAAGTAAGGCGCCCTTTGATAGCATGCCTCTGTGCCACGGCCTAGGTGTGACATTGATATTGTTTCTACTGGAAATATTCATAGATCTAGTCAACCATATTGAAGGTGTGAAGAAAGTGTCTTGAGTTGAAAGAGCTTTAAACTCTAAAGAGAGACAGATTATGCCGGTATTTTCCCAACTCATTGCAAATGGAAATGATTGATTTGGCCATTATATTTCTTAGGGAATAAAATTATGTTTTTCTGACCTAAAAGAATCTCCTTTTAGGGTTTCCAATAACATTGTCTGGTTTCTGCCCTCTGTGTGCTGCATTCTTATTGTGGATAATTATATGGATCTCAGTGTCCATACATCTGTTCAATAAAGGCCTTCCTGTCTGGGTCACAATGTAATCTTAAATCAAGTAAATCTACACGCTTCATCCAATGGCATCATTATCATATGTTATTCTCACTTGCATGTTATGTGAAATCCCTGTTTGGTATCCAATTGATCATCGTACAATTATTGCTACATCCAAATGAAAAATTAATCTTTCATTACAGATTCAATTATGTCTGCATTAGCAACACATGCTTGGTACCAGTGGCGGGCCGTCAGGGCCAGCAAGGCCTTCTCTGCTGGCCTAAACATCATCAGAATATATATTTTTTTCTAAATATATTTCCCCACAAATATGTATTCAATTATTTCCCAGAGTAAGAGTTATTCTCTTAATTTCATAGCGTTCCTCTTGGTTGCGCTGCTGCCAGCGCCAGGTTGAGATTTGGAGGGCTGGTCTTTATGTTAGATCTTTTATCCAATCATATTCAGCCATCGTGTGTTGCCAGGGGGCTAACATCTGCCCTTAGGCCTTCAGAATCAACATTGAAGGCGCTGGTAGCTTCAAGTGAATGGGAATCACGATGTTGTGTCAACCAATCAGCTTTAGAGTTGGCTCCTCTAGGCCTTCTCGAAGGCCCCGGAAGCGGCACAGGAGCCAGCTAGCAGGCGGAGTGCTGCAGGTCTTTTGATTGGATTACCAATATTGAGAGGCGGGTCCTATGGGCAGGTAGATGCAGAACCTCAGAACTAGGAAACTGAATTCGATAAAGGAATTAATTCACGGACTACAAAGCTGTTTTTTCAACCCACAATGGCGGAAGGAGGAGAAGATGTCGATTTGGTCGAGCATATACTTGAAATCTGCTTTGGGTGCGACAATGCCCTGTTTAGTGAACAAACGAGTGCAAGTTACTTTTTTTCTTCTTTTTCTCCGTCCCGATGCGCGCATTCTGCAGCGGGCGAGACGGAGAGCCGAGAGAAATGACATGCTGTTGTGTAGATACGATCAACATCAGACGGCTGTTTAGTTTAATAAATGAACAAAGACGTGCTATAGAGAAAATGACGGGGGCGGGCCAATTTTTTTTAATGTCATGCGATCTACCAATACTACGCCGTGATCGACGTATTGAGCCCTGGTCAAGATCCATGGCATCATAATGATAGTAATAAGAGGTGGATTAATTCGGGTGGGACTGTGTAGGACCTCACTGAAGGCCCAGGCCCCAGGCCCACGGCCCGCCACTGCTTGGTACAATATGGCCTTTTTAACCTAAATGCTAAATGTCAGCAGGTATGGTGTTTACCATGCTCGTCTTAGATTAATATGCTGACAGTTTCTTCCCATATGGAGTATTGATTGTGTTGCTTCTTACACAATAAGAACAAATACATAAAATGCACAGAACAAGAACAAAGACAGTCGAGTCCAATAAATGAACTGTTATGGCACACATGTAAAGATGTGCCTTGTTTCAGTAAAAAAATAAGTTCTAATGAGTATAAATTCACATAAAACAAATACGTATAATAATTTTAACAATTGAAATAGAAGACATACAAAATGGGAACAGGAATAGTGCCATCAGAAGCATAGTGTATGTCACAGGTTTGTTGTGAAAGGAAGGACAGCTGAGGCTGAGGGCAATATCAATAGTTTGGAAGGTGTTTTGTCATAAAACACCTTAACATTTTTACCTGGCTGATGGCGTTCGGAAAAAAAAGCTATGGCATTATTAAATAATCACCATTCACCCTGAGGGGGCCATGAATGTTTGTACAAAATGTCCTAACAATCCATCGTATAGTTGTTGAGACATTTCAGCCCGACCACGCAACCAACAATCAGACTGTCGGGGTCCATTTAGATACTTTTGATACTTTTGGGTTGTTTTTTCACTTCGACTTGGCACTGATCAAATATGCGCATTTGACTTATGACTAGGGATGGGTATCGTTTGGGTTTTTTCCGATACCGGTGCTAAACCGGTACTTTTAAAACGATACCGGTGCCTAAACGGTGCCTGAACCGATACTTCTTTTTTTTTTAATGCACAATGAGGACATTAAAAACCTCTTTGGCCATATTCCCTGTAGAAGCCGTTATCATGGAGCACCGACACACAACGGATATCAGACTGTTAACATACACAATATATGTTCTCCATTATATGATGTGATATGTATTGTCATGTGCAGCCCTTATAGGGTTAATCCTGTCACTGTGTTGATGGGCAAAGAGAACAACCAATCAGAGGGACTGAAGATGACACGTGACAAATAAAGCTTTGCTTCTGACAGCGAGAGTTCCACTGAAACAAAGTGACGCCCCACGGTCTTTATTCCTCCGTCATTATATTCCCGGTAACACCGGGTATACAGCCGGGACCGCTGGACATCAACACATCTGCTAGCAGACTGTCACGCTCGTAGCTCGTAGCTAGCGCTAGCTACGAGCTAGCTTAAACATGGTTATAATGGCTAATTTATTATTTCTTGGCCTACTTTTATGAATGCAAGACTTGCAATCAACGTTTCGGTACTAATCTGAGTTCCGGCTGCTCGTCATCATCGGTCTCCACGTGTTCCCGTCGCGTCCAGCTTGACGCTGGTGTGCTCCACACGGGTTCACGCCGTCACACAAGGCGCATGCCTCCGCTCTCAAAGTTTAATGATAGGCTATCGTAACCTGCTGACAGGGCGGAGTCACCTGAGAAGTTCACAACAATAGTTTTTTTCAATTTCAATCGGCTCAGGCACCGGAAAGAAGCACCGAAATGTGCGTTGCGTTTCGGTCCGGGTAATACCGGTTGTATTGTAACCGGTACCACATTGGCACCGGGTTTCGGTACCCAACCCTACTTATGACTTTCTAAATTTGACTGTTTTTGAGTTGCATATTTTGGAGGTTGTTTTCAGCCTCGATGTCAAACAAACATTGGACATCCATGTCAGTCCTTCTCCCACTCATGAACTGTTGTCCTGTGTACATCTCAACAAATACCTGCGCAGGCAGCCTTCATTTTGGTTCACTTTCTGGAATTGGGATGGATTCTGTTCTCACTGAACTTGCGCTCGCTTGGAAACCGTCTCCGACCGGTTCACAACTACCCAAACAAACTGCACCAGGGGTTGAATTGCACCAGAGTTCGATCAAAACAAACTTAATGTTCACTTGTGAAAGCGCCCTTAAACTGACACCGCTATCCCTTGAGCCAAGCAGCTTTTAGCCATGCAAGCTGCAAGTACTCAAACTCCAGCTTCCCAGCCCACCATATTTTTCAACCACTTACATCTGGCCCCTCCGCTCTGTGTGTAGCTATGTTGTGCTTGCTAGCTCCACAGCTTGCAGCCCTATTAGCACAAACAAATTTGTTCTTGACACTAATTACAGCTTCGCAGTGCAGTGGGCTAGACAAATGAAAGGCAGCAATCTCCCCATCACCGAGGTCTTTGTGTAAGCACGAACCGTGACAGGTGTGGGGGAAGAGGGAGGATAACAATGGATCCTATTCAGGCTGCTGGGTTAAAGGTGGCCTCTTCAAAGGAAGGAGGAGGAGTAAAGGATAGAAGGCTGACAGAAGGGAGGTTATCCAGAGGGAATGTCTTATTGTCTTTATAGAGGGTTGGAAGTCAAAAGGCGCTTCCCTGGGCCATAATGCTCCATCACTGGAGAGGCTTTGAGTCTGTGTCCGTATCTATCCTCCCCCTGCTGCAGCTGTACTGCTATAGATTCCCCCTTTCATTGCATGTTCTTCCTCTCACAGGCTTTTATAACTAACAGTAACAGGATCTCACTATCTCAGGATGTTTTTCATCGCTGCTGGGTGTGAACAGTCTGCGTTTCCTGGTATAGTTTCCAGTCTGTAGAGGTGTATCCCCATGTGAAATGATCATTCGCTCAGTACTTCCCGAGGAGCAGCGATGTCCTGTGTCTATGCAAGTATCTAAAAATGGAAGAATTCCCCTGATGTCAAGTTCCTCTCCACCCTCCAAACATCCAGTGTGAAGGCTAACGGTGGCAACATGTTGGCGTCGGTAATGGGCTCACTCACAGGCCTTACGACTCTAGAGTAGTCAGGATGCATCTGATGTTGAGGAAGGTGTGTAGGCAGTCCCGCCAACGCTGCTGCAGAACAGCAGAGAGAGCGGCAGGCAGGAGGAACTCTGCAGTGTACATACACATACAGATACTAACTTGTGCTGCTTCACTCGCTCGGAAGAGAAAAGCTGTGAGAGGGAGGCTGTGTGTGTGTGTGTGTGTGTGTGTGTGTGTGTGTGTGTGTGTGTGTGTGTGTGTGTGTGTGTGTGTGTGTGTGTGTGTGTTGGGAATTGTAGATCATAAAGCTGATGCTTGATGCTCGGGCTTGTTTCTGGTCAGGGATCATAAGCAGGCATCTAGACAGTGGCTCCTTCCAGAGGGCCCGCATGCTCGGTCTGGCCTCTTATTTACAGCTGAAGCTGGTATAATGTCGCACACGGGTTGTTGTGATTTTTTAGGGCTGTATTTGTTCTATTTAAGCTGCCAAATGTGTCGTATTTGTCACAAAGGCATCAGCTGGAGTTACAAAGAGTTTAGCGATCCCCGTGAAAGCACTTTTAAGTCATTTTAATATACATTTCTGGAAGCGACGACATCTGGCTGATCTGAATACTGTCGATACTGTAAATACCGACCTTCAGATGGTCCGAGCGGGATAAAACAAACACTAGAAATAATTTGGAACGGCCTGTTATCCAAGATTCACTGGACGTACACACTGCACTTGAAACTGACAGCGATACTTTGAATCACCAAATATGGCGTGGATGCGGGACAGACTCTTGGGGAGATTCCGTGGTACTCCCACATGTACTTCACTCTTCACACTGTATTTTGAAGTAACTTGTGACTCCCTGCTCCTCCCGACCAACTTTCACACACACTTGCGGACGAGAGTGCATGTCCATATACAAACAGCACAAAGCCCATGACAGAAAGTCCATCACGCCTTCTGTAAACCTCATATTCGCAGGTATTTGGTGATGTGGCTGTACTCCCTGGTATTTACAAATTAAATAAGAGACTGTGGACATTTTCTTTAAAAGTTATCAGTCCAAGCCTGTAAGTGTGTGAGTTTGTGCGTAACACATTCCAGCTATGGGACTATGTTTGCCGGAGAGAGGGAGTATACTCAGACAGTTCTCTTCTCTTCTTTCTCTGATTCCTGACACAGTTCCCTCTGGGGATTGTTGTTTTGCTTAATTTATACATCTGCACACTGTAATAAACACACACACACACACACACACACACACACACACACACATAGATGTGCACATAGTCTTATTTCAAATATGTCTAGTACATTTCTAGTAAACAAACAACTATTGGTCAGTCTCTGTTAGTCCCTCTAGCATTCTGATCCAGCATCCAGCCTCCATTTGGGACCCATGAAAAGTCTTTTAACATTTACACTGTCAACAGTCTACCTGCCCAAATTGCTGACCCAAACAAGCAGCTCCAAATACATATAGAGCCAGTTGAGGGTATTTGTAACATTTCCTTCCAGGAGGATTAGCATTATACGTCTGTGTATTCATTAAAGCTACAGTAATTGCACACTTGGAAGATATAGAGAAAGTCCCAAATTAATAATGAAGAGAGATTGATTTTTGAGGAATTAATGTTTTCTAATTCTATTTTAAATGGTCATTTGTCTCTGATTATCAATTTCTATTCTCTGAAGGTCCTTAAAGTTTACTTGAATGTCATTGTGGGAAACAAGCAATGTACCTAATTAGAAAAAGTATTGCAGAAGTAGTGAATGCTTCAGCATATGTATGTGTGTTTCATGTGTGCAGGCTACATGCTTACTTGTGTTTTTTGGCACACACATGCAGTAAATAAGCATTCAAGTGCCTAAAATGCTGCAACCCCGTGTTCTACGTTCTCTGGCCTGCCTCACTTCCCAGCGTAGCCTCACACATCATCACACAGACATCAGAGAAAAATAATCGTGCTTGTTTATTCAGCAGCCCACATTGAAGCCAAACAGTTTCCGGCGCAATGCAGAATATGAGTGGTGCCACTTAATATCGTCAATATCTGCCTTGTTGACGTTATTAAACTTCACTGTGGCACACAGTCATTATGGGGTGTGCTTGACAGATTGCTCTTAACCCTCCTACACATGGCTTGTCTCATTTCGTGTCCCGAACAGAGACGTCGGAGAAAACAAAGACAGTGTCACACTCTGTTTGTCCTTCATCCATCCGTCAGTCACAAGTGATGCTGTGTTATTTGGACGCAAGACACGGCTGTTAGGGGCACATTCATTACATGACACCCGAGGCATAATTAAGCTGACTATTTTTACATAGCATGGTGAAAAGAAAGGGAGGGGAAGCAGAGGTGGATGGGCGAATGTTTTTTCCGACTTCTTTCACGTCGAGTTCACGTCGTGTCACAGACGTGTTCCACTTTTCTTTCATCACAATATTTTCCTGTGGGTTCATGTTGCCTGTCCCTGATCATACCCCAAGTGTAGTTTATTTGCCATAACCACAATATGTTACTAACCTTGTCCGTAGTTCCCAGATAGTATAGAGTTTTTAAACCGTTCTCTGTGGATGTAAAGAACAAACTTCAAATTGTATGTAATCCATGGTTCTGCAGAATCATTCTCCTTTGTGGACACACTGTGACCTAACCTTCACCACGCAACTTTAACCTTTAGTTTAGAAAGACAAACTGTATTCGATAGTGAAGGTTTTTGGAGGGTCGTCTAACAGCACGACTCGAATCGTCTTGTTTACTCCCAATATGTGCTGCTCTCTGACGGGATTGATAAAGCTGTGTATGTTGGGTAGGTGGCCCCTCTGTTTTTGTGGGGTTTAGTCATAGGTTCGATTTCCAATGGGACGAGGAAAGCCATTGAATGGATGAATTTGGAAGAAGAAGAAAAGTGAGAGCGTAGCGGGACAGTTTAATGAGACAGAGAAAGGAAGGGATAGCTTGAGGGAAATGCAGTGTTGAAATATAACGTTATATGGGGGCCAAGATTAAAACCGCTGTTCATGTAGCAACTGTTCTTAGAGCCTCAGTGACATCAGTGTGTGGTCTGTTGTCCCGAAGCCTAATTTAGCCACATCAACTGGCAGCCACGGGATCCACTGTTCCTGTTTGTCAAGCAGGAACCCCTGATGCCAGCAATGACATCATCATTCAGATGCACAGGAAAGCTTTTAAACCAAAGACATGCACTCAAACACACACGCACACACACACACACACACACACATGCACATACATACATATGCATCAGCACACAGGCATTCAGGATCTCTCCAGGAATATCATCTTCTCGTGTTACGATTGTTGTCAATGTTATTTGTGTTACACTGGTGTCATGTCACAGCCCAGCCAGTGTTTCTTCTTTCCTCGAGAAAAGAGAGCAGTCACAAACTGAGAGAAACAAAGTCGTGATATGTTTCCTTTGCAAGAAAGTCATCCTAAGAAGGGCTAAAGCTGCGATTTGGGGAACACAAATAAATCTCATTCATTGAACCACCAATCCCCGTAGTACACCTGAGATTGTATACCACTGCCCTAAATCCATTATTCCAAACACACACCTACCAGTTTATGCGACCACCATTACCAACCAATCCCCATTAAATCTGATAGAAATTTCAGATGGGCTTTTCAGACTAAAAGCCACACGCTGGCAAGTGACTTGACTTAATGAACAAGAATCAATATTTTGCATTGATTGTGGGATTTTCTGAGAGTACAGTGGGCCTCAATGGGCCATTCTAGCAGCATACATTTTGTATTTTAACTGGAACATGAAGCAGAACAGTAAGGTGAGATCAACACAGGAAGTTAGAGGCTTTTAATGCTGCTCATTAGTACTGAGTAATGGGCCAGTCACTAAGAGCTGCGTTTACTGTAGTTTCCCATTGTCATTCACACTCGTACCCGAACACAATATCACATTAAGTACTTGTATTATTCTCACACAGACAATCCTGTTGATACTCTATATTGTTCCATACCTCACTGTACTGTCAACATTGTGTAATAAAGGCACATTTCAAGAGTATCAGATCCTATAACAAATACCCTGTAACTATATGTGTACCGTATTTTTTGCACTATAGGGCGCACTAGATTATAAAAAACAGTCAGATAAGTCAGTCGATCAAACTTTATTAAACGCTCAACATTATTCAAACGTTAATGAGCGTATTCATTATGGTGAAGCACAGTATTGTAACGGACTGAGGGAAATGTGAGCAGACGTGAAGCTGGTTTTGGTTTCACGGCGTAGTTATAATGACTTCAGTAATGTACTATGCTATTTCTCATAATAAAATGTGAATGAATGTAACCGTGTAAGCCAGGGGCAGAGGTGTACACTCATTATATTGTATGTGTGTGTGTGTTTGTGTGTATGTGTGTGTGTGTGTGTGTGTGTGTGTGTGTGTGTTTGTGTGTGTGCATGTGTGTTCTGCAAGAGAGAGCCTGCTGTTACCTAAGACTTGCCCCAAGCATATCAATTGTGTTAACTTATAACTTAAGTGTCGAGGAGAGCGGCTATGTTTGTTTGCTCAGCGAAGAATTGCTTTGCAAGGTGTGAGCTCGATGTGCACCACTAGCGAGCTGATAGAGAAGGGACTTATGTTCTTGTATCCACGTATAAATTATGAAGAGGAAGAGCTCCCCTGCTGTCCAGGGGTAACTCTAACAAATTGTTTACCTGCTACTTCACAGCTGAGGTAACATGTTGGAAAAAAGAACAAGATAAGTGACACCAGAAGAGACAGAGACTATTATTTCTCCCGCTGGCAGCTAAAGCAGCATCACAGTGTGTGTGCTGTCCAGCTCTTTGCTTACTCTGATTTGCAGGGCTGGGGGAAATATGTTAAAAATAAAAGTTTAAAAAGCAGGCCAATTACTGCAATAATGAAAGTTTGAACCTCTTACTAATAATTCTCAACTGTTTCTCATACTCACCAAGAGCTGAAACCACAGTCATAAATTATACATACTGTAACTTTTTTCCTTTTAAAAGAATGAACAAATCTCTAGCCTCCCTTAAATCAACATAATGCGGCAATTATGTTTATATACAGTATATATATATTTATATTTATATATATTTTTTTATGTCTAGAAGCTGTTACATCAGAAACTAATATATTCATATATATATATGCATTTATTTATGTAATGAATAAGAAACAGCTGCAAAATTAAATGCTTATCACAGAAATTCCCCTTCTCTATAAATTGACCTCATTGGCTCTAAGACTGAGTCGATATTTAAAGATGCTTACATATTTAAAAGGAAGGATTATTTCACAGGACAAGGTCTCTATTTTACAACCTTTATTCAAGCCAAAGAGGAAATGCTCCTAGCTGCTTCGGAATCAAGATATAATATACCATGAATCCCACATTAGACAGTTTTATATTGTTTTCTCTCCGTGGTATGTATTATTAGGCTTATGAAATGTGATTGTTCCCGACAAAATAGTAGTGTTATTTTGTATTAGTCTATGCAATAACAGTGATTAATAGACCCCGGCAGTGCATTGTCACACCAACAAAATGAATTATCATCTGACAAAAAATGTGTGATTGTTTGATCAGTGGTTCTCGAATGGGGGTACGTGTACCCCTGGTGGTATGTGAAGGTACTCCAGGGGGTTACGTGAGATTTGTGATAAAATATCCATTCTAAATAGTTTTTTTATACATTTTCAATAACATATAAGTGTTAGTCCAGAAACTGAATTATATATTAAATCAGACACTGATGGCACAGCGCTGTGTATTACATCTTTATTTTAACCAAAAATGCTTTGCGCTGGTTAGGGAGTTCTTGGCTGAAAAAGATATTTCACAAAGGGCTACATCACTGAAAAAAGGTTGAGAACCACTGGTTTATATCATGATTTCAAACACCTTTAAACTATGAAAACGTGATACACAAATATTGGGTGTTATCTTTTTTTATCAACAGAACGTCTTAAATAAAAGCCAAATACAGACTTCATAATAACTGCTGATTCACAGTATTTAGAGAGGATTCCCAGAGCTTCCAGAGCAAGAATATGTCCTCTGTAACCCTGATGATCTGAAAGTAGCAGACACCCTGACCTGGTACACTTCAGGGCCATCGTCAGCACCAGGCTCCCAATTAATCCTGATTGCATTTGGTTCTCAGGAGCATTAGCCTGCGTAGAGCTCATGTTCTCATGATCTCTACCCTCTAATAAGTGGGACCTTCCATTTCTGACAGAACTGTACACGTGTTATGTCCGTAGACTATATCATCTTTGTCAACACTGCTGATCCACTTCACAGTCCACTAATGGAGCGCAGGAGATTCTTCAGTAATAGGATTACGCATCCAAGAACGGCAGTGTGTCAAGGTGTAATTGTTTCTTCACGCTTCATTGGATTTTGGTCTGAGCACAAAATGCCACACACTGTTCAACTGAATCTTCCCAGCAGCATGAGGATTGATGATTTTTTCCCCCTTGTTTCTGTATTGTCTTGTGCATTCTGCTCTGTAGTGTCTTGTAAGTTTTTTTACACTTGTTGTTGCAGTGACAAAGAACGGATTATTATAATCAATACTTGTTTTTGGCTATTGGTTCTACTTTATAGGCTTTTATCTGATTCATTATCAAAATAAATGCTTAAAATCGCAGTAAATACCGTGAAATGGAGGTAAAATATTATCGCCGTGGTCATTGCAGACAAACCTGGTAAAAGCAGAAGATCACACATTGAGAAGCTGAAACTAAAGGGTGTTTGGCATTTTTGCTTGAAAATGATAATTATCATAATCCATGTAAACATTGCTGCTCTCCTCTACTCAGTTTAGACTTGGATTCTTAGACTTCCATTGGATTTCATTTAGATTTGTCAATGTACCACACAGCCTATGAGAGATGCTATGAGCAAGAGTGCAAAGGTCACGGTCAGCCACAGGGCTGGTTGGGAGTTAGTGTCTTGTAGCAGATGTTTGCCAACACGGGTGCTTAAAACGGGTCTTATGCATGAAGTGCAGCATCTCTTCTCACTTTTACATTTTTCATGTGTCCTCTTTCGTGCCACTCAAAGCGACTGAACCCCGGGGCAAGATGACTATATTATCATCAGCCAGTCCTTGGCTCTAATTGGTGTCTTTTGCCGTGTCTCCTCGCGTGTGTTTAACTCTCAGATTCTCTTATCTCGCACCACCACATGAGGCTGTAACAACGCAGCAGTGAACTTCACAGAGTCTACCGTTGGCGTGTTGCAACACCAGAGGCTCTACTCTCACCTCTACTCTGCCACCTGCGGGGACCTGTGGTTCTGGGTGTTGAGTTCATACCATCCAATCTCAGCATGATTCAGGAAAGTTTTAATAGGATTTGAAGTCTATCTTTATTTCAGATATTTAGAGCGGTTGTGGGCCGTTGCTTACTCCCTCTCTCGCATGAGAGGTGATAGGAAAATTATCTGATTGCACAACTAGCTTTTCAATAGCTCCCCCCCCCCCCACCCCCACCTCCTGGTGTTTGCGGAAATGTTGCGGCGGCTTATCGTCTTACATACACACAGATTTGTTAATCGTATACCTGCTCCGACACAGCTGTGCTCATTACCTGATTTGACTGGACCATAAGCCGGATGGCCACGCTGACTCATATTCACACTGAAGTGGCCAGCACAAGTGACAGAAACAGACACACTCACAAAAAAAATTGTGAAATGTGTTCAATTTAATCAGTCAAGTCACGATTCTGCAGTTCTGCACTATTAATGATGATCTAAATGATTTTTTAGTAATATTGAGATTGCAATTATTATCACAATTATTCATGATTTTAGGGACAAAATATTTTGATTCGCACTTTCACATAAATAAACAAAGCACGTCTTTCACTTACATGTTGTAATGCAATCATGCTAATGTTAATATATTTGCATCAACAATACGATTCTTCTTCATCTATGTATTTTCTTTTTGCTTGTCTGCTCTCAGTCGTAGAAAGCCACATCATCTCCATCACCTCCTGTTCGTAACGAAGAACTTCATTTGACATGAAACAGACTTTCGCAGGATCATTTTAAATGTCAATATCACAGTCAACCACATTTATTTAATTGTGGGAAACCAAAATCATAAAATTAAATGTTTGTTTTAGCTAATTATATATATCAACTGAAATATTGCAAGCCCTGAGCCTTGACAAACACTCAGCTGTTATAAATCATATATGTATGTGTTTATATTTATATTTAGCCATGCTAGTGGAATGACTGTAATGATGACTTTGTCCATCGTTCCAGACTGAAATAGATCAACCATTGGATGGATTGCCCTTCAATTTGGTATATTGGATTCCCAGATGATAAATAGTGTATGCCTATACAGCCTCACATAACACAGAACTGTAAAATCCTAGTTTTGTTATAACATACAGTATTTGCTAATCCATTATCATATCTGTAAAATCCATTCAAGCTACTATATTTTCATCCTCCCCCTTAATTCGTTGGTGCTGATTGCATGCGGTGTGTGTGTGTGTGTGTGTGTGTGTGTGTGTGTGTGTGTGTGTGTGTGTGTGTTCCTCATTTGGATTAATTAAAGGAAATCTCCTGTGAAGAGTGGGGGCGTCCCAATCTGGCCTTCTCAAGGACAGGCAACCTATCAATAAGACCCAAGCTTCCACCCCAACCTACGCACAAAACTACCACCCACTCAGATGTGCACATACACACACTGGCTTACCTCATTCTAACCCCATGGAAACAGTCACCCAGGGCCGCTCCCAGGCCTGATGATCATCACTCTCATATGCAGGGAACAAAAGCTGTGAATGTCTGTCTGTTATCACAGCTCTCTGATCAGCGCTCCCTGCTTTCATCTTCCATGAAGCGGCACTCAGCTCAACTGCTCAGTCATTCATACCACTTTTCTTTTCTCCAAAGTCACATTTGTCCTGTGGTTTGTTGGATGCTCTTTTGTTGCCGAAGACCATTGAGTCTGAGCCAGCATGAGTCATTACTAAAGTCGGCATCGTGGCTCACAGCGCGGGAGAAAGAAGCATGTTTTTGATCGATAAAATAGTTTCACTGACAAAATAAGTTGCCCAAAGCCTTGATGGGCACACAAGCTCTTCTGATGCTTTTCTGCGATGAAGCCTTTCAGAAACGAGAACCGGGGATTCCGTTCACAAGTTTCTATGGTTACGGGGAACAGCGTCAATATGTTGTTGACACCATGGCCCCTGAGCCTCTCTCTTTCCACGGGAGCAGACGTCAAAGTCAAGGTGTTGTTCGGTAATTGGGAGGAAGAGGACCAAACTGAAATTGTTATGAAACAAAAGACTTTGGAAGTTGGTGCAGGATTGAAAGCATCCGCAGTCATGAAGATGCTCTGCTACATCAATTCACATGTAACAGTTGTATCAAAAGGGGAGGTTTCATGTCTATTTCTTAATTAGTTTTCCTCTTTGTGGCTCTTGTTTCTCCTCCCGTGTCTATGTCACTCATGAATATATTCATGCACACATCATCGGAGTGCATCTCATAAGGAAACCCTGTGCCAGTTTGGTGTGTTTCTCGTGGTAAACATAGTTTGGGTTCAAATTCATCCCAGTTTCCCGGAGGAATGACAGAGAAAAATAGTTCAGTGTGTGTTTGTGTGAGTGAAGCTTTAAAGACGACGGATAGAGATGCAGACGCAGGTCTGTCCTTAGAAGAGATGCTAAATAACAATAAATCAACCAAGCCACATTGGAGAGCTTTGCAACGCAAGCACATAACTAGAAAGAGACTTTGTGAGACGTACAATTGAGATTGGCACAATGTGCACATTTGAAGCCAATAGTCAACAGACCACATTTTTGTAGTGATGGTGGATGCTGATGTGGTGCAGAATATAAATAAAGGGGAGTGCCATGCAGGCCTCATGGTTGTGCTTCATTCTTTATACTTGATTAGGATTAGCTCACTCCTCTGTGACCACTCTTCCTGCAGTCCCAAACGAGACAGAGAAAGACGGAAAGCTTGTGTTTTTAATTGTCTGCATGAAGGATAGAGGGAGTCACCACGGGATTATTTCAACTCCTCTTTTGCGCATCAAAACCCAGGAGCTTGAAAGGGGAGTTCTCTCTCCACCCCCAACTGACCTTGAAAAAAAGAGGAGAAAAAGTCATAAAAGGGCATTTCCACAAGTTGAATTTATCGCCACAGGGAGGAGGAGCTCCCTCTTGTGGCTATACCTTGTCAAGCTCTCCCTAAACCACAAGGGACTACTCAAGGGAAACTAATGACATAAATACAACTTTAAACATTGGTTTCCCCTGAACTGCAAATGTTATCTCATGTTGTTAGAATTCATGATAGGGTTCATTTTAGCTTTTTGCTTTAAAATCCAATGGACCAAGTGACCTCTCTTTACCCTGAAACCTGTCCGCATCCTCCCGCTGCTCGTGAGGCTTCTGTGGATGTCTCGTCTGAATGGTAAAGTCCCAGAGCTGCGTTCTGCTTGCACTCGTATGTGCTGGAAGACATTCCCATGGTTACAGACTTTGACTCAGACAGCAACGTGCAGTCATTGAGGATAACAGATAGAGGTACACGTAGAGAGGGGAGGAGGAGGAGAGAGAGGGGGATTCTCTTTCTCATGTGAGGGTGGACCGCTGAGAGCTGTGCGAGCCTGCTGAGTGTGGCTAAATGTGACAGTGTGTTTTAGAATAAGTGAAAAGGGGATTGTGAGAGAGCAAGAGGCATTTTAGAAGCATTTGTGCTGTATGTATTGCTTGTGTGTGTGTGTGTGTGTGTGTGTGCAAATGTGTGTGTGCATGTGTGTGTATATGTGTGGGAGGTGTTTTTCCTGTGAGGCTTACCCAAACTTATCTGTGAAAGAAAAGCACCCCAGAGAGATGGCAGGAGAGGAATTATTATAGGACATTTCTGGAAAGCACCACAAACACACACACACACACACACACACATGCACACACATGCACACACACGCCTCTTCACCACCTTCCCAGACTCTGAGCTCAGATGGATGATGTTATCAGGAGACTCAGCTTGTAAGAAATCCTTCCTGTGTCGTTATCTGCATACGAACAAACCTCCGGAGCAGCCGAGCGCCCAGCGAGTTATTTGCAGTACTTGATGAATATTAACTTTTAGGGTGACCGGGCTGTGCGTTTGTTCGTCCTTCTTTTATCTGGTCTGTGGCTTTAGAAAGTGTTGATTATGTGGCTTTGGTCGGATGATTAACACAGTGATCGCACTTAGCGATAATTACATTTAGCCTTGTTGACTGCTCTCTCTCTCTCTCTCTCTCTCTCTCTCTTGCTCTCTCTTTCTCTCTCTCTCGCTGTCACACATAAAGACACAAAAAGCTGCTCAGCTGTAAATTACTCCAAACATAAGAAAGTTATCTAGTGTGATTATGTTGTTGTCTTTTTGTGTTATGACTTTCAAAGATTCATCTTTTATGCTTGCAGATATTGTATAATGATCATGTGTTTGTCTAGTTTGCACAAATACTGAACATGCTGTCTGGAAAACCCCTCATGTGCCTGTGCATGTGCATAAGTGTGTGGAGGGAACTGGCTGTATCTCTGGTCTGCCTGCTGCTCTCTTCTCTCACGGGGAGTCAGATGCATATACTCTAGGTTAAAAATGTTATCACGCGATAAGGGCCGAAGGCTTGTTCTCCACATGCACAGAAACATATGCACACATACTTTTTCCACATCCACCACCATCGTTCCTGGCGGGGAAAGGACATGCAGCGAGGACATTGTTTACATTGTTTTCCAGTGTAAATATATATATATATACCTAGATCATCAGAAAGATTTATTGTGATGGCAAGACATTGCCAAAGCAATTACACAGCAACGAAGTAAACAGAATACAGAAGCATAGAAACAAGCAAACCTTCAGCACAGGCTGTCTCACACCTCATGTTCTTACAAATGTTACCGCGACAGAATTACTTTTATTAAATTGTTGCCCACTAGGAGAGAGATTACTGCTATTAGGAATTTGTTTTGTTTCATGAAAGACATTTGCTCCCATATTTTTGTAATTTTAAAATATAGTTTATGCGTCAGTGTGCCTCACATTTAGTTCAGCCTCCTCTCCCTCGCAACGCCACCTCTGCCTGCGAGTGCATATTCTCACTCCCTCCGTTTTCTTCCTGACATTTGTGTTGTGGAAGTCGCTGCACGTGATTTGCTGCAAGGTTACTTAGAGGGCAATAGTGATGAACAGATTACGGAGGAAGGACAGAGAGAGCCAGATAAAGAGAGCGACAAAGATTAACGTGATTAGACCAATCAAGACGTCATGAATGTCAGTTTGTTCTTTGCTTTAAATGCTTTGTGGCACAGTGTGCTTGACTTTCCTCACCGCCCTTCTTGTGAGGCTTAATTCACAAAACTGCTGAGTCGTCCACTGAAATGGCATCAGCATACTGAAGGGAAAAAAAATGTAATACGCCGATGAAGTCTGCAATCATATCTGTGCCGAAGACTATACTGGGAGTATGAATCTGATATCAGAGGAAGAGAACTATGTAACAGGATCTATAATAGAATAGACCTATCATTAGGTATCTATGTCAGTAAGCAGATAGCTCAAGGATCCTATCAGAGCTATAAATAAATGTATTGATACACTTGATTAAGAAGGAGAGTAATGGAATGTATCCCAAGGTTGAGCTCAGAAATGGTCTTGCTGGTGATGTAAAGTTTATCATTGGAGGCTTAACGGTCGCAAACATGAGACCGTGAAAGACATTGTTGGGCAGCCCGTTTATAAATATTTCAGTTTACCTGAGTGCTGGTTTGCTGTGATGCAACGGGGCTAAAAAAGAGTTTGTAAATGTATCTTTTTTTTTCCTCAAAGTTGCAGGTAGTCTGAAAACAACAACCTTCTGGTTTCTCCTCCTTACCACCGCAATGTGACTGCAATATCATAATCAAAGTCTGATTCTTCTCTACCCTGTTGCCAACTCGCAGCTCTCACACAGATTCATACACTGGCACATTTCCCTTTCAATTAGCAACAGCCTTAATTGGGATCCTGGTCGTATGTGTCATTTGAACCAACACTGACTTGGAAATTGTCAGAACAATGTGTTAATAATAAATAATCCTTGATGCATAATCGCTTAAGCAAAACTCATCTGTAATAGAGCGCCACACGCTGACCCACTCGGCTGTGTTGATGGTTCTAAGAAGGCGCTTTTGTGCAACTACTGGCCGGACGCATGACCGCACTTGATAAATATTTCATACTAGCCCACTTTTCTCCCTGTGGCAAAAAAAATAAGGAAGTAACGCACAAACAACTATAAATAAAGCATGGAAAACAGTGCAAGGCCTTTGAGGGGGAAAGTGAAAAGCCCACGAAAAATGTGTTTACAAGGATGGGAAGAAACGGTGAAACAATGAAGTTTAGTCAAGAGATCCAATAAAGTCTAGTACAGTGACCACAAGGGAATATACTCCACCAGGAACAGTGGAAGAATGTGTGAATGGTGGAGAACATTATTCAGTGATGTAGACAGGCCATTTTTATTTTTATTCTATTTATTTATTGGTTCTTCCTCTGTTTTTTTCTCCGATAGTATCGTGGCGAAGAATGAACTCAAGCACTCTGGAATCAAAGTGTGTGCGAGGCCTGTAATGCCGCTGATAAGAATTGCTTATTGATTAAGTTCCTCTCAAAGGCTGTCCAATCAACTGATTGTTGTGCAGCTGAATGAACCTCACACTCTCAGCAAATATGACATTGGCGGAAACCCTCTGTTGCATGCCTCTACCAAAGGAACTATGAAACCGAGAGGGACTAAAGTGTTTAAAGAAGCTTTGTGCCGTTCAAAAAAACAACAAGAAAAATTGTTTACTTGCTAAGTTTGTATGTCCTGCTAATCGTAAGGAACCTGAAATCAAATGTATGATCATGCTAATACTCCTGATTAAGGTTGCCCATCCCAGGACACTTAATAGAGTCTAAATGACTGATGACTAATTGCATTGTAAGTGACACAGTATGGTGATGCTGCATTATGCAAGACAAATAGGTTATATCCACTCCAATTATTGACTGCAGTGACAGCTGTCAGAGATATTATGAAAAGCTCAATAGTTTTTCTTGTAATGATGAGCCTTTGTTATTATGCACTAAACTCCCACTAGAGTTGCCAAATATAGTTGGCCAGATCAAAACCGTGTTTTCTTTTATCAGATATTGCAAAGATATTGTCCATAGACTAACGGCTTTAGAATTGAGGCCCAAATTGTTATAACTGTGGCATTCTTCCAAACCTATCTGAACAGTAACTGTGGGATAAATCAGTGGACAGACACCAAATATCACATTCCCCTTGCTTTTCTCTCTTTATGAGGTCTTTTGGAAAGTAGGCATAACAAAGGCACTCAACCAGCAGAATATGAGTGTGAGGGAAGATGCCTCTGATCGTTTGTTGATTAATTAGTGTGTCATACCTTCACTATCCAGGCCTTATGAATCTCTCCTAAAGTATGCGTGCCAGGTTCCCAAAGAAGCCATATTACATATTAACTCAATTCTATTATTAATTGCTGGTAACATCATTTGTGCACTTCATGGAGTCAGAGATTGCCATTTGGGACATATTAAACCTATTTTAAACCTATTTCCAGCATATGGAGCTAATAAGTTAAATGAAAATGCCCCCTAGTTTGTGTAAACATCGTGTGATAGGTCATTCAATTATGTAATTATTCTTTGTTTTAAAGCATGCACAAAGCTGTAGCTTTGGTGGGCTCATCCAACTGGAAAAGATACAGTCTCAGAAGATGAAATAGTGCACAAGTCCAGGGATCAATCCACATTACCATAACCATAATCGCCTGGATTGATTTTGCAGGAAAAAAATTATCATACCTGAGGAATGGCTCAATTTGTCCAGAACAAATTGATGACTCAAGGGAAAGTAGAGAGGATCAGTGGGGACCTCAGAGGTTGATCATGGTCCATAAGCGCTCTGAGCAAGGAGATCGATAGGGCCTTGCTGGCCATAATGTGATGTGTACAATCAATAGCCTCCCCATAGCGGACAGATGGGCCACTTGAGTAGGGTGAGCTTTTTATAAATTCCACATAGCATCTTTCTTTTCTCAAACTAGGGAATGACGGGGATGCAGGCAGACGTAGGGGTGTCAATGTGCGACCACAGGGCGGTCAGTAATGACAGGACAGTTAGTGGGAAGTTAGTGGGCCCATTGACTTTCTCCTGTGGGAACAAAAAAAAAGGCGGGGGGTGGGGCTCTCGCAACAGAGGCCCAAAGAAGAGGCTCAAGAGGGCTCTTAACTCAGTGGCTCCTTTGTCTTTCTGGATCAACTTCATACTCCCTGCTCAGGTCTCCCAGGGGATCGATTATTAAAGGAGCTGTAGAACTGAAATTGTGAGGTTGGGTGTTGGTGGATAAAACGCATTCACTCCCTTGATGCACAAAAGACATTCTCCTAAACTGCTGCCGACACTGTCCCAGGCACTATATTTTGTAAGCTGTCCCTTGAGGGATTCAACCAGCTGTTTTTTCTTTTTGTGAAGACACTCGTCAAGTGATTTATTTTTTCCCGATGGGTTTCATAATTTTCACAGGAGTAAAGACCAAAGTATTCAGGGAAATCCTTAGAGTATTGTATACAAATAAAAGTCATGTGACGTTGAATAATGTTCGCTCTTTAATCATCTCATTGTAAGTTTTAAAGTGAAGCCGTTTTAAACACAGTCAGGCAAAGCAATCTTTCGGTAGAATTGGTAAAGAGATGGTAAGAGCACCTGAATAGGAACAGACAACTAAAGAATGTCACACATGACCGAATCATCTGAAGACGTTAACCTCTCTAATCCAATCAGTCTCATGACTCGCCTGACGTAGACCTGACTGCATCCTGAGGTCAAAACCACACAGGGAAGATAGACAGATATTTTGTCACAGTTTTCATCCCAGTTATCTTACTCTTAGAACTGTTGTTCAAATAACTTTCCCAGACATTTGAAATTGTCCGGTTCAGTGAAATATCTTGTGTCTTGTTTCTGGTAGTTTTCCTGCTGGGTCACTTTTCAGGTCAACTGGCGTAGCTGCACTAATTTCCCTTTTTTAAGATAGCACTGCGGGTATTAGACGCTACTCTGAATGGCCCCGCACATGCAGATCAGGGGCAAAGATGACTGAGTCCAAGTAATGTATCTTCTTAACTACTCCCACGCGATTACTGCAGGTTAATGCAAGACACCTCAGGATTGCTCATCCACATGATCAAATGCCATTTGGTGGTGTCCATGAGCAAGAGATGCATGGGTGTGTAGGAAGGTGAGATTGCATGGTTGTGGATCAGTGAAAATATTAATCACTTTCCCTCTTGGTCTGGGATTGTGTTAGTGTTCAAGTCCATCCAGTGCAGGTTCATCTGCTCCAAAGTGAAAACAGTAGAAAATGAACTGTCTCTTCTGAGACAGGTAATCTTAATACAAAGAATGAGTGACCTTCAGCATGTGTTTTCATAAATCACGTATATTCTTATACTTGTATCTGAATAACTCAGCTCCACAAGCAACGCAATTTACCACCAGTAAGCCTATGAACTGATCACAATCGTTATCGCATGCTCTCATCTACTCTTCTACCTTTGAAGCTGACATGGTGTTCAGCAGCAGTAACACAAGCAAAGGTCCCCTGATCGGGGTTTGAGCCTCAGATGTGCTTGCCAAATGGTTCAGGGGTATGAGAACTGTGTGCGTACTTACTGTGACTCCAGCCTTTCAACTATCTGCCAGGCCCAGGTTGCATCACTTAGCCACTAATAGCTTTAACCTAATCAGCATGCATTCATTTAGTCATAACACTTCCTCTGCTGAGACATGACACCCCTTTGTCTTTATTTTTCAATCCTTAATTTCTCTGTTTTTCTCGCCTAATAGAGGGAATTTCTCTCTTCTATCTCAGGCAGCGGCACAGTGTTAGCTCGAGGCAAATTGCTAAACTATAGAAGTAGCCGAACACCTTTGAAAAATCCTTGAGCTCCATCCCTGCACGATATTCACTCATACGTGATATTTGTTGAATTTGGGAAGTCTCACAGGACACACACTGACTGCCTCCTGACTGCGCTGTGTAAATGTTAGTAGGATAATCAGCGTGTTCTGCAACTTGATGCAGTTTGTGATTAGTATTCAAGGTGCCTTGTTTTCCTATCTTGACTGAGACTTTTCCATCTTTGTTCATTAGATTTGAATAGGTTTTATGTTGCGTGGGCCTTTACTCAGAAAAGAGAACGCACTGTCGTTCAGCTGATTGCTGTGGCTGTGCATCACAGAGTGTAGGACAGACACCCTTCACCTGCGTGGGTTGAGGCTCCTGGCTGAGCAGAGTTGAGCAGTGGGAACAGGGCATCAGCTAATCCCTGCAGCTATATATGGATATATCTTTCCACTGGTAATAAAACATGGAGAGGTACTATATAAATGAAGGGCCAAATGATGAGAGAACTATGTAATTAATAATGTAATGTTAATATAATTAGCTGGATGAAAAATAAACAAGAGCAGCCAAACTATTTGGTTGCTCCCAAAAGGTGTTTGTTCACGTGTTCACCATATATTGCATACGCAAACTAATTTTTTAAACACCCAACCCATATTAGAACATCTTCTGTCAGATGTAATCTATCAACGTCAATAAATCCTGGTCAAAGTAAAGCGCTGCAGTTGAAGAACAGCCTCATGCTGCGCTGACCTCATGGGATTATGTAGGATATTCTTATCTATCGCTTTTACTGAACAGAAGGCACAGGAAACAATATCAAAGCAATACAAATTTCACAAGGACACAGAGACATTTTTAAAACAACTGGTTTGCAGTTCCTTTTCTTTTATCACTGAAAACAATACATTTTATTCTGAGACCGATAAAATTGATTTTAGACTGTTGCCAATAGGTGGAGCCACAATCCTTTCATCTATTGTAGATATGTCCACACACACAAACACACTCCTCTTCTTCCAAAATAGATTTATGGCCTAGTTAATTCCCCATTATTTAAATACCCCCCTCATTTAATTATCTATCCTGCAATGTTGCATTAATCCGAAGATTTAGGTGCTTTGCTACTTTTCTTTGGCCATTTTACAAACTGACATGCTATCTTCCTTTGTCCAAACATACATTATGGGACATGCATTCACATCATGCAGACACCTTTGATTATCCACAGTGTCTCCCATATCTGTAACAAACTACTGAACCATCACATGCTGATTGAGAAAGACCACAAAAGATCTATATCTTAAGTCAACATTTTATGGCTGAAGCCTAGTATGTATTTACAATAATTTGGAATATGTGTGCTATTTTGTAGTGTATTAATAACGGCAATAAAAGTCACATGAAAAAAGACACATTTATTGCAAGCCTGCTAATGTTTTATTCCTTTCGGTTCTCTCTTGCAGTTTCTAGCCATCATCTCGATCCTGTTCATCCTCCTCTCCACCGTCGCTCTGTCTCTCAACACCTTACCAGAGCTCCAGGTCACAGACGAGTTTGGCCATGCCAACGATAATCCCCAGCTGGCCCACGTGGAGGCCGTGTGTATCTCCTGGTTCACCATGGAGTACGTCCTTCGGTTCCTCTCCTCTCCCGAAAAGTGGAAGTTCTTTAAAGGCCCGCTGAATGTTATTGACTTGCTGGCCATCTTGCCCTACTATATCACACTCTTCCTAACTGAGTCCAACAAGAGTGTGATGCAGTTCCAAAATGTGCGCCGTGTGGTGCAGATATTCAGGATCATGAGGATATTGAGGATCCTGAAGTTGGCCAGGCACTCCACAGGGCTCCAGTCTCTAGGCTTTACTTTGAAAAGGAGCTATAATGAACTGGGGCTGCTCATTTTATTTCTTGCCATGGGCATCATGATATTTTCCAGCTTAGTCTTCTTTGCTGAGAAAGATGAAGATGCCACCAAATTCACCAGTATCCCCGCCTCATTCTGGTGGGCAACCATTACAATGACTACAGTGGGTTACGGTGACATATACCCACAGACTTTACTTGGAAAAATTGTGGGTGGTCTCTGCTGTATTGCAGGAGTGCTGGTAATTGCCCTTCCCATCCCCATTATTGTCAACAACTTCTCTGAGTTCTACAAAGAGCAGAAGAGGCAGGAGAAGGCCATCAAGAGGAGGGAGGCTTTGGAGAGAGCCAAAAGGAATGGCAGCATTGTGTCAATGAACCTAAAAGATGCCTTTGCCCGCAGTATGGAACTGATGGATGTGGTGGTGGAGAAAGGAGAAGAAAAGACCTCTATGGACAACCACCTGTCGCCTAGCCAATGGGACAGCTCAACCATGCACGCTTCCTCAGACACCGATCTGAAATCTCCGGTTAAAAGAAACCCTGAGCCGCAAAGCTCCCTTCATCGCATCACCATCAACACTACTGGAAGTCTCCAGCAGACAAACCGGACCCCACAGCACCTTAATGCGCTGAAACTCGAGGAGATGTATAACCAGATGACCAAGTCACAGTCCTTAACCAACCTCAACACTACAAGCTCCATGAGCACTCTGAGCACAACCATGACCGCCCCTGTCTCGCCGAAGAAATCTCAAAGTCCTGAAAATACATTAAAAGAGGATGTAGAGCTGGAGATGAAGGAGGTTCAACCCTCCTTTACAGATCATTTTGCAGGCTGTTCATCAGACTTTGGTGAACAGGACTCCAACTCAGATGAAGAAGATGCTGGGCCCTGTCGAATCAGACACCCCATGGCCCCACCCCACCTTGATTTAAGCCAACTGAGAGCCATTGATGACGACAGCTCTCCTGAAATCATACTCAAAGATGGCTTCTATGAATCCGCCGACCCAGGTGACGGATCAGAGCTCCTCATAGAGGAAGGGGAGAGCTTTAACAGTGCTGTGGAGAATATTCAAAGCTCTCCAAGAGGGAATAACCCTCTTAAAATAAAGGAGTTACAGGTAAACTTCACCAAGACTTCTGCTGAAGGCCCGCTAACACCGCCCAGCACTACCTCTGCTGGAGACATCAGCTCCAGCATCCTGGAAGACGAGACCCCAGAGGAGGAGACATCACCGCTCATCCGCAGTACAGAGGAGGAGACCTGCCTGTTGTCCCCGAAGAGGCTGCTGGTAGACACCCCACCTGGCGGTGAAGATCAAGCCACAGAGAACCACAAGGAGAAGCATCTGATGGCAGTGGCGGGAGCTGCAGTTGCACCATTGTCACCTAAGACAGCAGCACAAAATTGCACCCAAGGTGTGGTCGGGGCAGGCGGGGAAGACAATGCTGACAGCAACCAAAGTGGACACAAAGTAGAGAACCACATGTTTACATCCGATATCAACCTGATACCCGGGGATGGAAGCCTCTCTCCGACCTGTGAAACCAGCATGTGACTGTAAGAGAAGCTCAGAGGGACTACAGGTCCACTGCAACCTCAGCCTGGTGTGTGGGAGAGCAGGAAAGAAAAGACAAGGCTTTAGTTGTAGTGACAGATATGTTTGCATGGCATGACAAGTCCCTTTTACTTGTGTTGTTGTGATTTGGCTGAAAAAGAAACTGCAGTGCTCCGTGCAGATTTAAGAATGACTCCGGGGCTCAAAGAGGAGGCTCTTGAAAAACAGCGCGACTTCATCAACTCACGTTGACATTTTGTTCCTCCCAATGTACATAGTAACAGTCTCCTTTTTCTAGCAAAAGAAGGAAATGCACAGAGGGACGTATCTGTAAAAAGCATGCATTTAAAAAAGACAGATATTTTACAGTGCTTAGTTTGCTGAAAGCGCTCCACTGTAAATATGAGGACATCTAAAGCAATGACAATGCAAAGGCTGGCATCAGAAAACTGTCGCTGAAGGTACAAATATGTGTAATGTGAAAGGGAGGGATGTGGGGGGGGGGGTTGAATTGAAAGCCCTCAGACTGGGTGTTGCATCGTAGCGACCTATAAAAAAACATATCATTACCTTTTGTGGAAATGCAAAGTGTTCCCATGATGAATCTGTAATGTTTTTTTCTGTGTGAAAAATGGTGTATGAAACTGTAACGTTGACATTATTGCTTTTGGTTTTCATATTGACTGTTGAACTTTCAGCCGAGCATCCGATATTCAGTCTTTGAAAAACACCACCCCTAACACGCATACACTTATAGTTGCCAAATATGTATGTAACTAGCAAGGCCGGGAACTAGCAGGTACTACTGCACATATTTATTATGTGGAGTCAGAAGTTACAACAAGGTTTAAGATGTTTTATTCCTTGTTCAAGCATTTTGATTCCATCCAAATCACAAGAATAAATCGTATTTACTCTCTGACGTCAGATATATACAGTACATCTAAAAGTAGTTATAAGGATAAATTATAAAATACATAGGTCTAGAAAAAAAGTCTACGTTAGCTAAGTGAGATTCCATAAAACAGAGTTAAGACTATTTATTTATTCAGCACAGTAGATCTGGTCATATTTATCTATCATATTTATGCTTTACACTATAATTGTCTAATTTGGCAATTCAAAAGGGATAAACTACCACAAAAAATGACAATATTCCTTTTGAAATCAATGGACCAAATCAAGCACACTGACAGGCTTTTAACAATCTCAGCTGCATAGTAACATCTACAATAATAACATGTATTATGACAGACGTTATGGGTTTTGTTTTGTTTTTATTATGGTTTGTTTACCTGCATCGTGTTCATTATCCTATCCTCAGCGCCCTGATGTCGTTATTGACATTTCTTTTAATACTACTGCAAGTTTATCCCATTCTGCTGACAAGTTTAAGGCATATTTTTTTTGTATATCCGTAGTGTCTTTGACTGTAATTTATTGTGTTTTTTTTTGAACAAAACTATTTTCAGTCAAACTTAAACCCAAAGGAGTTATTGTTTCTCTTTTCTTCTTTCTTGCTTTTGTTTTACACTGACTGAAAATATCTGTTGTATGTTGCCTTTGACTCCAATTTTATTGCTGGAATATGTATTTATTGTTTCAGCATGACACTTGGATGAGTGTACTCGCAGTATGTTTGTGAAAGACACACACACCAGAATGGTATACTGAAAGTAAGTACTTGGGTGAGTTTGTTGTTGTTTGTTTTATTGATTTTTTCCCCCGCCCATTATTATCATGTTTTTATGTTCTCACAGAGAGGTGTGGAATGTGCAATACCGCATACTGCAATCTATGCAGGCCAAGAATTGTGGCACTTTATTTTCTGTCGATGGGATTTGTAAATGTACAGGCAGAAATTACTTGTATTTTTCAAATGTTATATCTTTAATACAAGGCAAAACAGTATTACAACTACCAGAATCTCAACAAACAATGCAAATGAGAATTTGACTTTTTCCTTTTCATATTATATGGCTGGCATATGCTGTCTAGCATCTTAATGCCAAATATCAATGGACCTCAAATTTGATTATCTGTGGAAACAGGGATCTAAATTGACCACTTTAGGCCTTTTATATTGCTGTTAGATTTACAAAATCTAACAAATGTCTGAGGAAAATATTAAAATAATCTAATTCCAATGGCCACACAGAGGATTTTATGTTTTTTGTGAATTAACGTTGAGAATAATTCTATTTTTTCTAAACCAAAATGGAGCACGACCACAATTTCCTGCCATATGGTGGTTGAAATGATGCGTGCCTTTTCATAACACTGCTGTTTATGAGAAGGTAGCAAGTCATTTTGCTTTGTTCATATAGCACTGTACAGAAAATTCTAATTTTATAGGAGAAATCAGGTCTTTATGTAATACATACAAGTAATGTTATTGAGTTCTCAGGTTTTCTATAACTCTCTGATGTTCCGATTGGATAGATTCTCTGTTTTCCTTTCTTTTTTTCTTTAACAGCTATTGTCAAGTAGTTACTTCTGTACTTTTTGGAAGGTGATGTTGTCAAATCCACATTGATGTCTTGGCTCCTAGAGTAAGGAGCTGCAATATTTCTCCCTCCTACTGGGTAATCCGTGCACCACCATTCAGTATCCAACTCCCCCATCAGTCTTCAGTGAGACAGAAAGTAGCCCCAACAAAGGGAGAGAAGTTTGACTGTTAGAGTTCAAGGTAGATAGACAGAAGGAGAATGTGTATCTGACCAGAGACGGACAGGAGATCCCTACTGTCGTCTGGTTATTTCCCATGCTGACAGCACTGAGTGCTCCAATCCCTACAGCTTCAGGGGCTCTAAGTCCATGGCATGCCCACAGGCACAGGGATCAATAGGTTGAAAGGAAAGCCAAGATTAAATGGAGTCCTCCTAAATGGTTCCATCATATCAGTGATCCACTGTGGTCCATATTTTTGTTTTTCTTCTGTGAATATGCTGTATGCCCAGACCGACTTTATTTAACTTTTGAATCAGAGATGTATGTGAGAGTTCATGGATTTATATTTGAAATGATTGATCCCTCATTGGAAAAATTAAAAAGCAGGGTCAGCGTAGGTTGTTGTGGTCGGTGGGGTTTCACTTTTTTTTAATGATAACCTTTGTGTTAAAGATATTGGGGTTTTTTTCTGTACCTGTACGTTCACTTTAACATGTTTCTTTTCATCCCTTGTTTGTAGTGATCATGTCTCCGTGATAGCCTCGAGTAAGCCTTCATTTTGACAGGTAGGGTAGAGAAACAAGGGATTTGGATTGATCCGATAAATCCCCTTGCGATGACGTTTGTGTGGATACTGAAATTAATTCTGTGAGCTGACAGTGAAACGACTGCTCCGTCTTACTGTCTCACACAGGCATTATCTTCTGTGACAATGGGTGAATGGGTATTGTTTGTGTCACTCATGTGTGCTTACCAAACCTTGCTCCCTGAAACGCATAAGCTTCATTGTTTCTTCTTAAGTCTCTGTGTATTCTGCCTCTTACAGTTTTGGATTTTGTTTTTTTCTGTTCAACTTTTAGAGAGCATTAGCCACATTCTGATCTACAGATTGTTTCTGTATGAAGCAACATCATTGTAGGCCTATGCATGTAGTAGTCCGAACAACGATGTGACCACAGAACACTTTGTTATGGTACATGTATGTCAACATTTCTGTAGAGCATTGTTCCCCATTACGTCTATTAGCATATGCAGAATAACAAATAAATGTGTATATAACTCACGTGTTTGTGTGTCTGCTGTTTTCTACTTTACGAATGAGCTGTTGTTTAAAAACTAAAAAGCATTTTCCGCATGCATCTTTCGCTCAATAAGGATAGTTGCATCATATGATAGAAAAATATCAGTTTACAAATACATAGAATTAATTAATAATAATTAATACAATAGCGTTTTCAGCGATAGAAGGTATGTACTGTATGTTTTTTTATGTCCAAAGGTGTAGACAGAGAGCAGTCTGGCGAGACCGGCTGATGATTGATCACTGGAGAGAAATGTATTCCATTGCATTAAATGCATCTAATGGATCTCCACATTGCTCTTATGTACCACTTCCAAACAGCCTTTCCAAGACTCAAGACCAGAATCTCTGGCATGTAGCATATTTAATATAATAAAAAAACTGAAGGAACCCGTGCACTATAAAAGAAAGTAAAGATGTTATGCATTATAATAATGTGTATCGGATTATTGTCGATGTCTTTATTGTATCTCATGAATGACTAGGATAAGATTACTATAACAGCATCCATTAAATTCCAATTGTCGTTCATTTTTCAAATATCCACAACTTGTCTAAGTTGTGCACTTTATAGAAAACAATGCCTCCAAGGTGCCATTGAAAATATATATTTTTTCCTTTTGTGTGTGTGGTTCTTTTGGGGAACCTATTTTATTAACAGTTTAGGTTTTCACATTGGGCATATTTTAACGTAAAATGAGCACAGATACGATCACCTATCCATGTCATTAACATGATCAATTCGTTCTAGAATTTAAAAATATGTACAAGCTTCATTTTGTGTCAATATTGTTCACTCAAAGCACTAAAATGTGTTCATCTCGTTTTATGGACTCGCTGCATGAAAAGAAATCTCTACCTGAGTGTATTAACATTCACATGTTTCACTGCAGCAGAAGACAGTAACAGTTTCAAAGTGAGAGCCATTGCTCCGACATCGTCCAGGTGAATTGGTCATTATTCCTCCCGACGCCAGAGGGCGCTGCAGGATATCAAGAGGCGCTAAATAAGCAACAGCGCGCGGAAATCAAACAACAACGACAACAACGTAGACGGAGAAAGGAATTGAAATATAAAAATCAAACAAACATGGATTCTGAAATGAAGAACACAAACGCGACAGATGCAAGTGATACAGATGAAAGTGTCAGTTTTGACGAAGTTTCTAATGTTGCTAAATTGTGGATATTGGACTTTATGTTTCTGGATCTGTGTCGGCAATTCAAGGAAAACAACTTTCATCAATTCAAAGAAAAGTGTTCGGCTTTCGCGGGTAAGTTTTCAAAGCTAGCAAAGCGTTAGTTAGGCCAGCGTGAAGTTAACCGACGTTAACTAAAGTTAACCGACGTTAACTGCGTATTCAACGTGTCTGTAAGCTACGCGTCTTAGAGAACTCGGACGAAAGAGAATCCAGCTCTGTTACATTAACAGTGGATTTAACGTAACCTAACGTTAGCTATATATAAGTGGTCATGCTGAAAGGAAAGATTAGCTCTGTTAAAGCGTCAATATAACGTCATTAATATGAGGAGATAGCTTCCATGCTTAAACTATGGGTCCTGCTTTTAAACCCGGGAGTCTCAATAACCGATAACAGTGAATGGTAAATTCCTGATCGACAACAATGTAAATCCATGTATCCTATTAATTAAGTCATAATGATGAATGTAACCGGCAGTAACACCTGGCACATGCATTGGGAATTGCTTTTTTGTTGTCGTTATCATGTGGTAAAACAATGACACCATCTTAATGTATTTGTTCATTACCTTCGCATTGAAAATGCCGGAAGGTTATGTTTTGATCGCCGTGTATTTATTTATTTATTTATTTATTTGTATGTATGCGTGTTATTCGCAAAACTCAAAAAGTATTGAACCGAATCGCATGCAATTTGGTAGGATGATTGTTTATTATCCGGGGACCAGTTGATTAGATTTTGGGATCGATCGGGTCAAAGGTCAAGGTCAAAGGTCATGAACAGGTCAAATCTTCTTGAATCACATGGAATTTGGTGGGATGATTGGTTATTATCCGGGGACCATTTGATTAGATTTTGGGATCAATCGGGTCAAGGTCAAGGTCATGTAAAGGTCAAAATCTTTTTTTTACCATAGCACGATACATTTTTGTCCAATTGGCATGCAACTAATGCCAAAATGTTCATAATTCAATGCCCAATCTTGTGATATGCGAAGGTATGCGCTCTACCGAGTGCCCGTTCTAGTTATGAATGTGTTTACCTTTTGATTTTAGCCACTTCTTCTACACCGACTGGAAATATCTGTGTAGAGAAACTGACGATATGTGCCTTCCTTACAAGAGTCGTGCATGGAGATAAGTTGGGTAAGTGGTTGCTGACTCCGGCCTCACTGAAACATCTGTCTACATCTGCATTTAAGTTACTGCTGCATGGATGTGATCATGTGAGAACCCACAGCAAGCATCCCCACAGAAACTAGGCTTATTACTGCTTTTTAGGGGGTCTGTTTACAATTTATACCTGAGGAAGTTAATAGATAATAGAGCTATGGGGACATGGTTTGCTGTAATAACTGTAATATCAGAAAAGTAACTTCAAGCTGAAATTCATGGTTTTAAAATGTATCCTGTGCTTCTTTACTCTGCATACACGCACAAGTACAAATGTCCACACACTCACGAACCCTCAACGGCCTGTTTTAACCAAATATTACACTGTATTTCCCCAGATGTTGAATTTGAAGAGGAAGCAGGTGTGATGCCTCTGATGTCTGCTGCCAAAGTATGGTCAAGCCTAGAGGACGCTGTGGAAGACGAGATGTTCAAAAACATCGCTCAACTGTTGCTTGTCCAGGTAATCACACCAATTATTTGGGGGGCTGTCATGAGACAAGATCGAAGAATGTTCAGGCATGGCTTTAAATATATCTCGGTGTGACTGAAAAAAAAACAATTAATTCTGGAAAACGCTGCAGTCTGCTGTTAAAGCCCTGATGTCACACATGCTTTGTCCTAATTCAGATTCTGATGCATTTGTCCATCTTCACAGTCTGTGGCTGTTTGCTTGGTGCAGGGCCAAAGATCTTCTGCCTCCTCTGCCCTCAAGTGGTTTAAGAATAACAGTGACTTCTCACAGGTCTGTGTGTCTATTACTGTATCTCTTCATTTCAATAGCACAGGGTTGTAACTGGATTATTTTCTGTCAAGAATGATTGACTTTAATGCTCAACAACTAATATATTTCAGCCCAACTTGGTAGTTAAGCTGTCGACAATAGTGACGAAGGGGGAAACCTACCACCCGTTCCTCACGAGCTTCAGCTTCATGCGCCTGCTTGAGTCAACCAAATCTTTCTTGGATGCCTACTTGGAGTTGGATCCCTGTGACTACCTCTTCAAGGTACAGCACCTGAGTTCAGCCGAGCACATTTAATGTATAGACAAGCTTGACAATCGATCCAGCTCTAACTGGCGCACAAATACATTCCCTGTACGTTTTATTAACTTGACTGACTGTTTTCACATATCGTACACCACTGGGCTATTTGGAAAGTACTGATGAAAAGTGGGTTGTGGAGAAAGGCAAAGCAAAAGTCTTTAACTTTTAAAGGGAAAATTGTTTTCCCATGTTAGGTCTGTTTAGTGTCTTATTTATGATAGTAAACATTTATATACGGCTAGCCCTGCACCACCAATGCCTATTTAAATCAACTTTGAATGGCTGAGAAATACAGAGTAGAACGGCTGCAAAAGCCATTCTGTATTAGAAGATGAATCCCCTCCTTGCTCACAAATTAAAACTATTGTTAGTAGTGCTGCATTTTATGCTTTAAAGTTTCACATCAATATAAATTAATTTGAACTTATAACTCCTGTCCTTTTACACTTTTAATGATCCCTGTGGGGAAATTCTTCTCTGCATTTAACCCATCGTTAACCATCTTTAGTTCTTAAGAATATACACTTTTATTAATCCCCAAGGGGAAATTAGTTCTCTGCATTTAACCCATCCTTAGTTATTAAGGAGCAGTGGGCTGCGGTGAAGCGCCCGGGAAGCAACTGGGGGTTCAGTGCCTTGCTCAAGGACACTTCGACTTGCAACTAATGGGGAGAGCGGGGATCGAACCCACAACCCTGCGGTTGCAGGACGGCCCTCTTACCCCACTGAGCTAAAGCCGCCCCCAACATGGGGTTCAGTTTCTTGCTCAAGGACACTTCAACATGCAACTATGGGGAGAGCGGGGATCGAACCGGGTACCTTGTGGTTACAGGACGACCCCCCTCCCCCATGCGCTACAGCCGACCCAATTGAAAGTAATTGCATTCCTTTGCTGCTCTGCTGTTTGTGAAATGGAGATTATTTTCAGTTACACATAATTTAATTGGCAAATATATCAGGTTACCAATATTTGAACAACAAACAGCAGTCCACACGTTTTCTCAGGTACTGCTGATTAATGGTGCTTTGACCAACTGGCGGTGCTGATGTGACGTTATCAGTCATAGTTAATTGACAATTTGTCATAAAAATTAGGAGGAAGGACCAACTGCTACATACATTAGAGTCCTCCTCGGGGTCTATGCATGAAGGTTTCAAAAATGATTTATATAAAAGCCGCTGACCAAGGTTGAACTTAGGAGGGTATTTTAAAGACAGGCCTCGTTAGTTTTGCTTTCACATTATAGCAATGCTTAAAGGAATACTTGGCCCACCAATTAATCATTTGTATATCAATTACTCACCCAGTGTCTGCTTGATCTGGAAGAAAACATTTTTTTCTTGCATGCCTCCATGTTGAACACTTTTTTTAATCAGAGAAGTCATGCTGAATTTAGGTAAATAGGGGCCTCTTTAAAATCAGCAAAAATAATATCAAAACATCCGTTAAACTCTAATACAACTGGTGGAGTATAGTCCAAGTTTTGTTTGAGTCGCACACATTTTTGCCTAAACCTTACTATTAATACACTTCAGATTTGCATGGATGAGCTGCACAGCATGTTTTAAGTCGTGTGAAAGTCTGTAAACCGATGTTTTGATAAGGTTTAGCTGTTGTTACAAGTGGTAAAAGGTTCAAGGTCACGGGTGAGGGATTGATAAAGAAGTAGTCATTTTGTGGGTAAATTATTCTTTAAAGACAAAGTTTTATTGTTTTAGAAGAGTATGAAAATGTAACATTTAGCAACTAATATGTGTGTTGTTGTTTGCCTCCTATCAGGAAGCCACAAAGGAGGCGCAGTTGTTAAAAAGGGAACGGTTGAAATGTCGGGAGGAACCCGTCAAATCAAAAGAGAACAGAAAGTAAGAAATAACCTTTACCCTCTGTTTTATTTATTGGATTTTGTCATTTGATCCGTTTCTCTTATGTAATGAAGAATATTTGTACATTTATGTCAATAGGGAAAATGAGAAGAAGGCGGTTGGTTTGAGGTCAGTCGACGTTTGTGTTGAAATGTCTTTTCAAAAAGACAAACCCCCCAAAAAAAATAAAAAGAAAAACGCCCCACAGGGGGAAAAAAAATTTCCCCCCAATTTTTTTAAAAAATTTAAACATTTTTACCCTTTGGGAAAAAAAAATTTTTTTAAAAATTTTCCCCTTTTTTAAAAAAAAGGGAAAAATTGTGGGTTTTTTTAAAAGGGTGGAGTTTTTTAAATTTCAGGGAAAAAATTAAAAGGTGGGCCCCCTTTTTTTTCCCCCGGGGGGGGGGGGTTTTTTGGGGGTTTTCTTGGGGGTGAAAATCCCTTTCCCCTTGCATTTATTTGGTTTAGGAACACTTGGGTTTTAAAAATTTTTTTTAAAAAAAATTTTTAAAAAATTTGTTTTAAATATAAAAATTTTTTAAAAAAATAAATTTATTGCAAATTTATTTTTTAAAAAAACAACCCCCGGGGGTTAATTTTTAAAAAATTTTTTAAATTTTCTTTTTTAAAGAATTTTTGTTTTTAAAATTAAAATTAATTGTAAAAAATTTTTTTTATTCCAAAAACCAAAATTTAGAAATCGGGTTTTTTACCGATCCAAAAAGGGTTTACGCCAAATTACTCACTTACCCAGTTCCCTGGTTATTCATATGATAAAAAATAAACATGCTTCCCTTTTCAAAAAAAGGGTTTAAATTTTTTTTTTTCATGAAAGCAAAGGGCCCTTACCTATTAACCCCACGGAAAGCTGGACAACATGACCAGTATAACGCACCAAGTTACAGTCTATCCGGCTGCATAAGCTCATGAGCGACTTGTGAGCTTAGATGCAGCAGTTGTCACATGGGTACTCCTCATATGCTACGCGAGTTTGACGGCAGCCTTAAATACGATTAGTCCTCGCGTGATAACAAGTTCAGGAACTACCTGATTGAGGAAATCAGTGACTGGGTAGTCAAGCTGAATCATCCGAAGTCTTTGACGCTAGCTGCATAGCATCCTTAGTGCAATAAATGGAATACTCACGACTTAGACATCACTAAGGAAATCATCATGATGCGATGATTATACATAAGACCATAATACTTGCACAACTAATAATTACATATATTTCTATTACAGCATTATTATTATGTAACTTGCCACTATATCTACATGAATTTTTTTCAATCCATCTACTCTATGGCAATTTGACAAAAAAAACTACAGATACGTGATGCCAAATGTCAATTACTGATTTTAACAATTAACAGAATGATTAGATTTACAATGAGAAAAGTTTTCTGATTAAATTAGTCTACAGGTAGCAAACTAAACATAAATACTTTGGATAGTCCATGGAACCTCTTAACTCAATAAAACATGGTATTCAAGTCTTGCTCACTTAGTATAGAAGTTCTAGCAGGAACTTTTAAATACTTTGCAGAAACTATAATGAGGCTCATTTATTCAGGCTATAAACCTCAGAATTCCATTGCTTCTAACATGATCTAAGAACATGATTGGTTGTTTGACGCATGTAGCGACTACATATGCAGGTCGACAAGTTACTGTGCGGTTACCAAGCTTCGGCATACCTCTCCACCATCTGCACACCACCATAGCCATCCAGCTTCCATGGATATCTGGACATACTGCTGATGACCGATCCATCTTTCAGCAACTCTGTGTCGCGTCATTCAACAGGGCCGCATTGAACCGGAGTTCACGTTGAAATCCACTAGAAGTTTCGTTTAGTCAACTGATGTAAACTGGACTTTAGCTATAACCAGTGAGCTATTATGCAGGCACATTGTATACAAATACATGAAACTTGACTATTAAGAAATTTATAACACAATTTATGAAAATTTAACATGAATTTATAAGAATTTAGCATATTAGATATTGCTGTTTACTACAATGCTATAGTAATTTTGAAAATTGCAAATTACTAATAACAAGTTGATACCAAAAAACTTTATTTCAAGTCTTTGCAGAATAATAATGTGTTAAAATGTTTATCAGTATTACCATTTCCACGTTTAATCATGAGTAATAAAATGTAATAAAATTTACATCTAAAATTCACGATTAAACCATCGGGAATATAGTTATCATTAATAGATCATTGACTATTACATGCATCACTTATAAGTTCACATGGTCATCAAAGCTATATTCAAAATGGTAATTACTCAAGACTCCCTAAGATATTGTTAAACACTTTGCACTAACGAACATAATAAACATGTGTCCATTGCCACAGAAGCGTAATACTTGGTGTCAGGGCCTTTGCATCAGTGTTTAGCATCGTGGCAATCAGCTGGTCACGGATGATTTTACAAGATTCAGCATTTCTTATGATAGCTATACGTCAATATATACTTATCATTGATTGATTACGCTCTGTTATCATTTCAAGTGGAGTTTCTTTTATACCTGCAATGACGACTACATTTAACAATATGAGCCTTTAATTCCAATGACAAACTTAAACAAGTTATGACTGATATGAATACACAGTGATCAAAATGCTCATGGACTATCTAAAAATGACTGCAATTTCTACAATTGTGCTATTAAAGTAATACTGAACTAGCATATAGCATTATAAGTGAATAGTATAACCTTAATAAGTGATAAGTAAATTTTGAAATGATTGTCAAACCTTAGATTAGCATCTGAAAGCGTTTACAACGATTACCAGATATCCAGTTTCAACATTCAAGCTTAGAGTCATCACAATCCAATTAAGTCGAACAATGAAATGTTCACATTTAGCCTTGAGATAGGAAACACACTATAGAATTGCAGTGAAATAGGCTGAACTACTGATGTCAAAAATTTACGTGTTTCACAAGGTGATGTCAAAATTTGATCTTTACCAGCATAATACGCGAACTCAACTGATTGCATTAAAATGCACTAATGAAACCTAACGTTCTATCATAATACATGACGCTAACACATCACATCATTGAATAGCTCAAAGCCTCGAACTTTGAAACTAAGATTCAACCAATCTTTGCAAATAGCCATAAAAGCAGCAATACTACGACATGATGAATCCTGCAAAACATTTATTGAACTGTATTAGCACCCATTGGCTAATTCAGTATACGCATGTTACAATGACTGGTAAATAGTCAAACTGCTATTCACTGATCAAGTCTGTCGTGGACATAGCTTCCCTTTCAGATAAGGTTAGAACTAGTGGGTATTCAACCTTGTTGACTACTGGCAATCCGTGACTTCTAGTCCGCTGCTGCAGTAGGACCATGGAGTCTACAGATTCGTGCGTATCTGGGATTCTCGCCTTAATATCTTTTAAACCAAGAGAATTATTACATATAATGCATAAACTTATATTTTGAAAATTAATAGAAAACATGATTAGAAATTCAGTTAAAATTCATGATTACTCCATACTAATTTCAATACATCAAATCGATAATAGCTATTAAAAAACGGTTATACATTGTTTAGACAATTGGAACTAGTTCAGTCAGTGATTCCCATTTAAAAGGGACAGGGCACAGAACATTCAAAAAGTTAACAATATACGTGTGATAATTTGAAATCAATTTTACTGCCATATTAACTTTAGCCATTTCAGAGCGCGATAATGTCAGCGAGAAATAACAATCACAGCTTAAAATAAACTCATTCTGACAACAGTAATAGACAGAATGCATGATCAATTTATCAAGTACACGGTCTTAGATAACAAAGATTAACAAGTGAGAGCATGTAATCAGCTTTAATGAAGCTTCAATAAGTGGCATTACGAGGAATCATGACTAACAGGAAAGAACTTCACATTAGCAACTATCGATAACAACGAATAAAGATGAAGTTTACTTTCAGAATGTGCTTAGAGGTTTGAAAACTAATAATGCTCTCATGCAACGAAAGAATGTTCATAGCATTAAATTGAACCGCCCAAGGATTCGTAGCTGGATTAAGAGTAGAAGTCAGACCTTAAATAACGCTTAAATCAGATTGAAGCAAATTAACAATTAGCAGTTAAAGTTGCTTTAGAGTCGCATTTTTTAAACTGAAACATGTAAATTAGATATTGTAATTCAATGTACGTTCAAAACAAGGATAAATACTTACAATTGATAGCTGATCAATCAATAAGCCAAAGACCAGTAACAGAGTTACCATAGGTTAGCAGTACGTCAAGGGACAACAGTAGACACAAGCTCGATCCACAGACCGAGTTCAGCTTAATAGAGTCCACTTCAATCGGACAGCATGTATTAAGTCAATCGAGTCTTTTTATTTTGATAATTTGGCAAATGTAGGCTTATTTGCTTTCTTGTAAGTTCAACACCCGTAATATATGTCCACTAAATATTAACTTACAGTCAGGAGCCGATTATCTTAGCTTAGCATAAAGAAAGAAAATGATCTGCCTACTAACACCACAACGTTCCAAGAAGTGACTTCACCATTCCAAGAAATAGTCCAGCAAATAACCACCGAAAAAATACCACCTGACGTCTGACGGATTGAACCAAGGAAACACGTACATGTGAGTTAGCTTCATAGACATATCTTTAGATATAGTTCATGCACAGGTTAGAGCCAGGCTGTCCTTTCCCTCTTGATGCTAATCTAAGCTAACAGCTGCAGTTTCATACTCATCGTACAGGCAATAAGTGCTATTATTCTTCTCATTTAACTCTTGACAAGAAAGCGAATTAGCGTATTTTCCAAACTGTCTAACTATTTATTTAGAAAGTTAGAAACCCAAGAGATCGCAGGCATACAACAGCTGTATTTGTAAAGTTTCAGTAAGTTTCAGGGCTGTGAATCAGTGAGCTGGAGCTGCAGTGGTCACGCCATTATGTGCAGACGGGTGTGGCCTTAATTTATAATGCTTGACAGATTAATTTCATACTGTCAGTTCTGGAGAGGAATGTCTTGAACAATCTTATCACATTAGTATTATTGATTACCACAACTATTAGATTTGCCACTCTCAGGGAAATTAAGACACGCTCAAAGGAAGTGAAGATTTATAAAAAGCTGATGACATCGTGCTACTTCGGCCCATTGTTAGGCCTGCTTCTATTCACGTGGTGCAAATCAATAATTTTCAGATCACTGCAAAACCCAATGTTCAAAAGGAGGCTTTCCATCTTGCACATTCATTTTAGGAAAAAAATAGACCTATCATTTTGCAAAAAAAGCATTTTTCATGTTATGTTTGCTCAAGGAGCCTGAATGTCTGAGGATGTTGTGAACTCCAGAAGGTCAGCTTTTATTTGTGCAGTTCCTCCTTCATCTCATGGGAAACAAATGAGTCCTCCGCATGGAGCATGAGCAGGGGGTGAGGCCTCCCTCGGCTTCCTGCTAATGTAGGAGCAGATATGGGTAATAATCTGGATGCTTTTTCTTCTGCTATCTTTAAAAAACAGCCCGCAGAGGGGGGTCTGTTTGGGTCCTTTGATTCTTCTTCTTGCCATAAGCAGGTAGGTCAAGCAGCAGTAATAGCCTTCATCTTTCACCATAATCATCAGCAGCAGCATCACTGAGAAGCATGTGTCTGAATCAGTGTATAGTTAAGTTTGAGGGAGTTGAACCCAGACTGACCTCTGAAGTTATTTAACTAATTTTGAGAAGGTGTCTGTTTTACAAATGATGGACATTTGATTTTTGTAAATCTAAGTCCCCTAAAATGTCACTCAATTCAGCCTCTGACAAAACAGCTTGTGACACGCACACACACACACACACCATGTTTTATCGGCTGAAAGTCTTCCAGCTGCACTAGTTTGCTTTGGCTCCAGCACGTTGGAAGTGCACATCAAAGCCTGTGTGTTTTTCATCTGTCAGCCCCCCAACCCTGGACCTCCTGCCCTCACTGAGCACTTGTCCAAGACAATCAGCTTTCCTACAGTAACACATGCCGCTACGAGTCTCCTTGGTGTCTGAGAGTAGAGCGGAAAGGAGATCACGCCCATGTTTGTGTTTGTGTGTGTGTGTGTGTGTGTGTGTGTGTGTGTGACAGTGACACGCTGCCTTGTCAGAGCTGCATTTGTGGCAATCGCAATACGTTTATATGACAAAACAAGGGAGACGGTGGGAGACGCAGAGAGACTGGATATAGTTTGGAAGGAGCGTGTGTGTGCGATCACTTCTGGAGTTGAAGCGGGGTGAATCCCAGCTCAATCTCGCCTATGTGGGGAATGCAAACTGTGGCGGTCCCCATGGTAACCGCTGAGCTGAGTTGCTATAGTTTCAAAACCTTTGTTGACAAATGTTCACCTGTTCAGCTCGCCACCTGTTGTAAAAGTACGAGGATGATGTCGCCTGTGAACACCATGTCTGTGTCTGACATACACACAGAGGTATCTTTGCTTTTTAAACATAATAGTACAAAGCAGTACAAAAAGCCGAAATATTGATGTTATCTACAAATATGTTGTACATGGTGTGACAGCATTTTTAAGTTGTCACTGTTCTTCAGCCGCATTCTAAAGTTAAACATCCAGCATATAACTCAAAATGTAACCTCAAGGCAAAAATATCGAGGTCGTAAATATTTAACCGAAAGATTAAGAACAATTAGTTTGACTTTGTTTCTTCCTGATGAGTTCATTCAGCTTCTGTCCCATGAATGGAAGCCTTTGTCCACTGTCATCTGAATTGACTCAACTTCCTCCCTCCATGTTTACATCTGTACATTTGCTGTGTGTGTATGACTTCAAGGGAGTGGACATACATTATCTAGTTATGTGTTTATGAGTGTCAGTACTTTGTTTGTGTACTGCATTTATCCATGTGGTGGCATTTGAAAAAGTCTTTTATCTTATTTCTTGTGAATGGTGAACCCGGCTCGGACGCACATGTCGCATGAGTCATTATTTAAAGAGGTGAAGGTGGATGTTTGACTTGGCTTGTGTCATCAGAACAGTCTTCAGGCCGAGGTGCATCTCGGAGACTGATAAGTGAGGCTGAACAGGCTACAAGTTACCTCCAAGGAATACAGAGAATTGTGCAAGGAGAACATATTGACACGTATGTGGCGCTGCCTGCTCCGCAGCAGAGCATGACCCTGAGTCTCTTGCGCTTCCCATCGCACTTATCTGTTTGACAAACCATCTCGTGCATCCCACTGATGTTGCTCCATTCATGAGAGGTAGTTCCAGTTTGATCGATTTTGGATGACAATATGCTTCTCCTCTGCAGCAGAGAGTACTGACGACACCACGACATAATACAGGAATATCTAATCTAATCTAATGCCAGACCCTGATATTGATATTGTAATTTTGTTCCTGTCCACACTCGACATCACTGATAATTGTCGCCTCATAAGTCAGCTTTGTTGACCGCATCCTATATGTGTGAATGTCAATGCGGACCTTAGAAGTAGGGCGAGGCAGATGAGGCCAGATGTGTGGGTGAGGGGTGAGACTGACCCCTACCTCTGAGAGAGATGAGATACCAAGAAATAGTAATGACTATCACTGTGGATTCCATAAATCATATTGTGACATGTGAGAGAGCTGTGGAAAGGTTATGGGCCCGAGATGTCTGCGTGTGTATGTGTGTGTGTTGCTATTCCGAGGGCAAAATGTAGAAATATCACAAAAGCTATACTTTAAAGACATATACATATACCTCAACATAATTGTACTATATTTTCCAGTCACGCTTTGACTTGCATATTGTTGGCAAACACGTAACAGTTAACTCTCCTGGAAAAAAATCCCAAAACAACTGCTCATAGGGCAACTGTAAAACTAGTATTCAAACATTATTATGATTTTTATTTTTTATTTTAAACAAATGTATCTTGAAGTTCTTGATGGAGAGTGCAAACAAAAATAAACTGTTTTCCATCACAGCAGAGCCAACAACGATGGTAAATATATGGCAACTGGGATACTTGCACAATAAGCCCAGTTGCCATAGATTTGCCATCGTTTTTTAATGGAAAAAAGACAAAGATTTGACCTCAGGGTGCCCAACTTAATCACACAGGCACACAGGTTACTATGGGACCAGGAACTGTTGACACATGTCGCTTGTTTGCTCTATCATTTATCTCTGATCACTGTGTAACTATCTTTTAGGATCTTTTAACAAGCTTCTTTGGAGCCCAGACGGGTTTCACAACAGAGGAGCCATCAGTTGGTGGGTTTTAGCCTTTATAAAGCAGGAATGTTTACTGGTTGCTTGGATGTGTTTTATGTTAATTTATTTCTAAAATAGAAGATACTGTATGATGCTGTTTGGGAGAGATAACTCACCTGATGAAGACCACACAACAATGAGCTTGGAAGTCCCACATCTAAAGTCCCACATTAAACAGCAAACATTAATTTTAAAGTTAATAAAGCAATGATCTTTATCCACAGAACTGTTTTTCTCTCATACTGACCCAAACATATTTAAGGCATTTTGGATTTGAGGCATTGACAAAGTTATAATTTGGCCCACCGGCTACATTCTCTGATTCCTCCTGATAGAGTCAACTGGCACAACATCAAGTCGGGGAAACAGTAACACGACCCGGCTTTTTCCTACTCACACATAATTGCTTCTGATAGAAAGAAATCTACCCATTAATAATACTATAGGACATAATGAATTTGGGAGCAAAAGATTTTCATACACACAACAACAACAAAACTGCACCTGAACCTTAATTGTCCATTATAGGCACAATGAAACAATTTAGCATTTTTGCACCAACAGCGCACTGTGCCCTGCGCCTGGCTCTGTCCTGGTTAAGAGTCCTGGGGAACTCCAGTGAAAGGATAAACCACTTGTGGACAGATCCCAGTACAGCTCTTATTAAAGACCCGTTTGTTTCAGGTCATTTTGTTTCACTACACTTGAAAGAGATGGTAAAAACCCTGACTGTTTGAGCTTGAATGCAACCCTTCCACTTGAATAAGGGGATGGCTCTGTGTTTCTAGGTCACTGTGCGTCCCCGAAATGCACACCTCACTATCCACAGGGAGGAAGACAAACAGAGCTCAACATTTGCCAATATCACATTTGCATTTAATAGGGAGCTTTGGGATGCATTCCTTAATAATATAAACACTGTTACCGGCCGAGTTTTCATGTGGCATACTGACCAAAATTCCTGAACTCTACCACATCCCGATGACTGTCTCGCATACCTGCAAACGTGTCACCTTTCGGCCTGGAAGTCTGTATTGAAGTCGTGTAGATCCGAAGAGTTTTTGTTTTGGGGTAGGGGGGGGGGGGCAACTGGCCAGCCAGCGTTTATAAGATTAGAGTGGCACACAGAGAAAATGCGATGTGGTGCTCTTCGCAATAAAACATCTTTGATGGGACGTGCCGAGTCTTGGCCAATCAGCGTTCAGATGTCTACAGCGTCTGGGGGTTAAGGTTAGCTTGAATGTCAGTCCGCTACTTCTACTGCTGTCATGTTGCACGGTGTATCGATACTAACAAAGTACCCGAACGTTAAAAACGATATGATTTTGCATATTTTTAGCACCGATACTTCATTAAGAGAGCGCGCGATCAGAGCGCACGAGCGACTCCTCTCCGTTAAATGCTGTCTGCACACAATGCGCAGCGCACACAAATCTCCGCAACGTTAAGTTGCGGAGATTTTAAGACCGTCTTCGGCTTTAAAATGTTTTATTACTACTGTTGATAAATATACCAGTATCTTATTTATGGTATTGTATTGAATTCTGGTATCGGCTATCATGATATTTATTGCAGGTATCGTATAGAAATTATAATTTTAGGATCGTGACAACCAGGTAGAGGAAGGAACAGACTCATGGAACAGAATCATGGAACAGCCTCATGGAACAGACTCATGGAACAGGCTCATGGAACAGAATCATGGAACAGACTCATGGAACAGACTCATGGAACAGAATCATGGAACAGACTCATGGAACAGGCTCATGGAACAGAATCATGGAACAGACTCATGGAACAGACTCATGGAACAGAATCATGGAACAGACTCATGGAACAGACTCATGGAACAGAATCATGGAACAAACTCATGGAACAGAATCATGGAACAGACTCTGTTTATTACTTTTTAATTACTTTTGTACTTTTGCATTACTTTTTTACTTCTTCATTACTTTGTTACATTTTTACCTTTCATTACTTTTTATTACTTTTTTACTTTTTATTACTTTTGTACTTTTTAATTACTTTTGTACTTTTTATTACTTTTGTATTACTTTGGTACTTTTTATTACATTTTAACTTTTCATTACTTTTGTACTTTTTATTACTTTTTTATTACTTTTTGTACTTTTATTTTACTTTTTATTACATTTGTACTTTTTTATAACTTTTTATAACATTTTTACTTTTAATTACTTTTTACTTTTTATTACTTTTTTACTTTTTCATTGCTTTTTTACTTTTATATTACTTTTTTACTTTTTATTACATTTTTACTTTTAATAACTTTTTTACTTTTTATTACTTCTTACTTTTCATGACTTTTATTTTGGATAACTTTTTTACTTTTAATTAGTTTTTTACTTTTATATTAGTTTTTTACTTTTAATTACTTTTTTACTTAATTCTTTTTTTTTACTTTTATTACTTTTTGTTCTTGTTTCTATTACTCATTATTGTTTTCTTTTTTCTTTTGTATTACTTTAATAATTTTCATTACCATTTTTAGTTTTTATCACTTTTTCATTACTTTTTTAGTTTTGTATTTCTTTTTTTACTTGAAATTACGTATTTACTTTTTAATTACTTTTTCATTACTTTTTTACTATTTATTACATATTTACTTTTTTACTTTTTATTACTTTTGTACTTTTACATTACTTTTTTACTTTTCATTACATATTTACTTTTCAGTACTTGTTAATTACTGTTTTACTGTTTATTACTTTTTAATTACTTTTGTACTTTTGCATTACTTTTGTACTTCTTCATTACTTTTTTACATTTTTACCTTTCATTACTTTTTATTACTTTTGTACTTTAAGATTACTTTTGTACTTTTTATTACATTTTTACTTGTAATTACTTTTGTACTTTTTAATTACTTTTGTACTTTTTATGACTTTTGTACTTTTATATTACTTTTTTACTTTTGATTACATTTTTACTTTTGATTACATTTTTACTTTTAATTACTTTTTTACTCTTAGTTCTTGTTTTTATTACTTTTATAAATTTATTATTACTTGACTTTCACGCGACATCCAGGCGGCAGAGAGCTGCCTAGATGTCGCGTGAAAGTCTAACCGATATAACTGCGTCGTCGTCGTGCAAAACAGGTTAATTGCAGCTACAATAAGCTAAATGTTGCACAGACGTATTTGTATTCTAATAAAGTGATTGAAAACTTGTATTAGTTTTTTGTCTGATGGAGCAATCTGGTTTAATTGAAAGTGACTATATAGCTATATATGTATTACATTATAAGTACCCTAACCACACCAACTAGCTAATCTGTTGGGCTGCACCTATTTTACCAAACTCAATGTAAGCTTCTTTTCATGTTTACCAACAAATTGGAAGAACAGTAAATACTGTGTTGTACATTTAAATGCATCAGCTGGAGAACACGTTATCTGTTCCATGATCAATCTGAAATTGAGTGTTTTGAACGGTAACATATGTCATTATTAACAGTGATAAACCCGTAGATGTGACACAAACTATTGCTTTTTTGAAAGATCTTTTGAAAGGCAAGGGCAACATGTATTTGTTTTATAGTGTAATGATAACAGATCACTTTGCATTACTTATAACTCCTGTTTAAAATGTTCATTAAGCAACATTATTTAACTCATAGAAATGTAAGGTATTCTATACAGTATGTTATCTGACTGAATGTATAATAATAATGTATATTATATTTGGTTACTTGTCATTTGAAAAATAAAGTGGAAAATGAAAATTGTTTTATAACAGTGTATTTTCATGTAACTTTTCTGGTTAGAAAATGTCATAAGGAACTATTGGCCCCAGGGCATCTTTACTTGGCCCTCGTTGCAAAAAGAATGGACACCCCTGGTCTAGAATGTCCTAAAACATATAATTGTATCAAAAGTCATATTATAGTCTGCATTTCAAAAAAATCATAGAAAGTCATAGCATACTAAAACATTTTTTATGCTATTTTGTAAAGACTTTGTCTTGCAGGATCCGGACGACCTGATGACCTCACCTGCTCTCCGTGGCTGTGAGCGAGCGCCTCCTCCTGTGGCCTCTGGCATCATACCGCATGTCAATTATCATCTGTCACACACACTCAGATGGCATCAGGTCAATCATTTACAATGAATGACAGGTTGAGACATATAATACATAACTTCTCCTGTATTTTTACTTTAGTTGACAGCAGGGATAGAAATTACTTCACGAAAGACATAAAATAACAAGGTCAACCATAAACCTAGTTGAATGATCACATGTTAAACAAGCATGATGACTCCAGCTGCTGCATCTTCAAATAATAATGAAGTCCTCATATCTCTTAACAAAAAGACAAAGACTGCTGTCTTTGTCCAACACAATGAACAAGACTATTCAGAGACATGAGCTGCTCTCCATACCGCAGCCAAACAATGCTTTATGTGGGGAAAGTACCACATTCTGGGATCTGGGGGCACAGTTTAGTATCTGTTTGCAGATAAGGAATGTAGATTATGTTTCATTGCAATCCTTTAGGCATTCTGATTACTGTGATATGCAGTGTATGTAGCAAAAATAAGGGAAAGTTCCTTTTACTAGAATAGAAGCGAAAGAACAAAAATCATGAGCAAAAATAGAAAAAGTTCTTCACAAAAGTAGAAACAATAAGAAAAAGACGTGTATTTAATTCAGGAAGACATTTAACAAGGCACAACAAATATTTTGCTAAGCTATTTAATACGTACATAGATATTCCAATTACTTAACAAAGCTTAATTTGTAATATAACTGCAATGTTTGAAACACTGTTGTATTGCGATCCAAGCCTGGCAGCATCTGCAACATATGCATGATAGAGAAATATGGCAGTATTACATAACAGCCATTACAAGCCATGAGAAAGATAAAATAATCTTTTCATCCGTGTTGAGTGGTATGATACTAACAGCTGTGAGTCAGAATAGAACATATTCATCAGCACCATGTGTGTATAGCAACGTCTGCAATTTACCACAGTAAATACTGTAAATAATAGAGATAACTGAGGTCAAGAATCCCAAAATGTGAAGAGCAGCCATGTTAGGCAGGAAATGAAAACCACTGAGGACAAACAAGCAGTCACAGCAAGACACTGAGATGACCACGGCGCTCCAAATGTTTTATTTCCTTCAGATGTTGTTGGCACAGACTCAAAAGTTCTGATCCTTGAACAGTGTGACCGGGAAGACGGTGATTGTCAGGATGGAGTTTTTTTAGGTTTCCTCATTCTCTTGAGCTTTTCTTGTCTCACTGTCTCCCCCTCTAAAGAAGACAGCTCAAATGCCCTGTGGATAAAAGAGCGAGAGGCTCCGACCACCGGGTCTGGATAGGACTGGCCTGTGTGGCCAGAGGCGAGCAAGAGAGAGAGAAAGATGAGTGGGAGCAAGAGAAGGAGGAATGTTAGGACAAGATATAGGATACGATATCGACACTGAAAACAAAAAGAACAATATGAAAAAGGTGAGCTATGCCTAGATTAGATCTCCTCCGGGTGAGTCTGCAACAACCATAGCTGCATTGTGTGATTGAATGAATATAACCAGTGCGATGAAAATCCATAAAACTCATATGTTTTCTGCTAATATATTGACATTAACTCCTATGCTGGTTAAAAGTTGTATTATTTTCGCGACACACACACACACACGGGCATTCTGACCTGAAGTGTGAAGGCCATAACAAATAACTGAGGATGGATGACAGGTGCTCAAGGTCTTAGCTTCACAGCATCAAAATAACTCACTCTTTTCATAGTCTTTAACGCTCAGGAGGTTGGGGTTGGTGGGATACTTCACCGAAGGCCTGCTGAAGAGAGGGAAAGCAGACGGGGCACAGCTGGGGGGAAACGTGTTTTAAACTATTAATTGCCTGGTCTAACTTAGCTTATGAGGGCAAAAATACCTGCTGAGCTTGCAGTTTTCCACTGTGAAGGTGTTTCTGCCATTGAGGACTAAAGTGGAGGGAAAGAAGAGAGCTGGAGTCGTATTCACTTCATATCTTTTATGGTAGCTGGAAGACAGAATTGATGGTGTTATGAATATATGAAACATATGGCTGCATGTATAGCTTTTGGGATATAACCTTTGTATTGGGTTTGGTTATTCCTTGTGTAAGCTTTAGTCAATTTTATTTATATCCATCTTTAAGAAGACCCACAGATTTTCACGTAAAAGATGAGGCAGCGTGACATCAGACTAAACTGATCCCACAAATGGACTAACGGTGATAAATTATGACCTCATCATGTAAGCGCACCATGATTCCGACTTTACTATAATCATATGCCCGATGTTTCCAGAATATTAAACAATAAAAGCAATCAGCTTAAAACCCTTTGTGATTAACAAATAATGTGTGTCTAAACATTGTCCGGCTACTTTTTTTCATATAAGACAGTGACTACGCGTAGTTACTGTGATCTGTGCAGCTGCCGTCATAAATATGCTGTGAAGTGTAGAGCTACAACTACAGAGCGAAGTGACATGAATCCACCGGTTACCCCAGGGTGAAAGGCCGCCCTGAATGGCTGTGGGAAAGCTCCTTGGAGAGGCTGCAGGGATGCAGGTTGCCAGGTCTGTGCACATGGTAGTTTCTTGACAGCTGAGGAATCACAGTTCTGGTCCTTTCTAACCGTGCACCTAAAAATAATTGGATTTATTCAGAACTACCATCTGATCTTTAGACAATCATTTTTCTAAAAGGATACTCTAAAACAAAAGTGTGTGTGTGTATATATATATATATATGCAAAATGACAATCATCTTCTTTCAACTATACTAATAACTTTGATTGCGTTCAACTTACTGTTATGCTCATTATGTATGACAACTCCACCTACTGGCAGTACTGGAACTAGCCTCAAAATCAATGTGTATCCAAATTCTATTCTTTTATTTAAATTGAATTCATTTTCGTGAGTGGACAAAAAATAATCCTACAAATACTCTGAAATGTAACAATGAGGGAAGTATTCTCGTTGCGATTCTTACACGGATCATCAAAAAGGAAGTGTCTCCCACAGATGTCCACATTCGAGTCATTGTTATCCGGTTCCAGTCTGACCTCACTGGCCAAGTTAGGTGACCTACACAGCGTGAAGAAAGATAAACATAGCAGCACACGTGGCGTGCCATTCCCATTTTTATCCTGCATTAATACAAATGTTTAAACATGGTGTATTTTCAGTTTCTTTTTACCCAGCTTGTCTAGAAGCCAAAAGCAGGACACTTCACATCTAATACTTCGCATCAGGAAACAAGTCAAAATGCGGACACATCTTACCCTCCGAGTATAAAGCCGCCCAGCAAGGTTCTCCAGTCCCTGGGCTCTACAACAGAGATGGACCGTGCTCAGCAGGAATGTGACAGACCCGCTAAGCTAGCAGCGTCTGCATCAATGCAGCGCGCTCACTTACTGCTCAGGGGTTGTATGACCGGCATTTTCCTCCTCCCGTTACTACACTGCCCTCCGCCAGCTCGCATCCCGGAGTTTCTGTACGGTAGATATTTAGCCGCATCAGGGCCGTGCGGACTGTAACGCGAGATCCCGTCCGACGCCAGAGCATCTGTGGCGGGTAGCGACGCATTAACCCGGAAAGTCATCACGTTGGAGCAGCCATTCAACATGGAGACGCAGCCCGCTTAGAGAACGTGAATAAGGGAAACTCGGGACTGACTAGACATCCGAGGCTCGGCTCCAGCTGACCGAGTCACCGCGTCACCATGGAAACACGCCGCATGAAAACAGTTACTTGACATTAGGTACCCATAATTTACTTTTACACAACGGTTTAATGTCCCGTCTTACATTTGAGAATTATAGTAATTTGCAGCCAGCATTTTATTATTTATGTGAAAGCCTTTGTTTCATATGTTCATACTGCCCTCTACTCATTAGGGGATCAATACTTTTGGGGAAGATAACAAACCACTAATGTAAAAACAGAGCTGAGCCAAGAAAGTAAATACCCTGCTTTTGACTAAAACAAAGATGCTATGCACGAGATGGCATATTGATGAATACAAATGGCACAATGATCAGAATAAGACAAGTTTTGTTTTTTCCTCCACGTTTTTATTGTACATGAGTATTTGAAAACCTGAAAAGGAAAAAAAGAGGTTATAATGGAGTTTTCTTTACCAGGTGCAAGACAATACCCAATAAATAAGATAAAGTACATTCAGTCTATGTTCCATCTTAAGTAGTTATTGGAACCGTATTAACATGGCAGGGAAACTTTAAATTACATGTTGGTAACTATAGAAATACTTTAGTGATGAGTGCACACTAAATGTGTTTTTCTCTCAAGGACTGCCATCACCAAGATATCTTTAGCAAAGGACTAATTACAATATTGCTTTATTTAATGTAATTTCTTATAATATTACAATGTCCCCATGTCTTGCACAGGCATGTGGTAGATGATAAAAAGTGTAATGGCTTAGGCTGTGGTTTCAGACATATTTGGCTTAATTTAAGCTGGTTTTCACCACAGTCGATAAGATGGGGAAAAAAGATTATGCATCATTAACCACAGCCATTTAGCCAATTATACTTCCTCACCATGCCATATAGCCTTACGACTCACCATAGCTTTAGTTCATTCTCCTGATCATTCTGTTGATCTGATCCTCCCTGTTGCCAGCGTCTCCTCCTTCAACAAAGTGTGTGGTCTTCTTGTTCATTCCACCGCGGGGTGACGACAGCTTGAAGGGCCACAGGAAGTTGTTGGCGGGCTTGAAGTTCTTTCCAACTGTGTAAATCTCGTGGATGAGGTCCTCAACACAGATGATGCCATATTTGCCTTAGGATCAAAAAGCCATGGGCTTATTAACAAAGTGAACAGCAGAACTTTGGGCACACTTAGTTTGCATTATAAGTAAAAAGTTACCAGTGAAAACAAGAGCATATAAGTAAAATATTATTATTAACCCTGAATGTGTATATTGGAAAACTTTAGATTCATTGATAAGCATTTTACATAAGCTGGAGATTTTATCCAAACATTTCAGATATTTCCCAAGTTGTATAATGCAAGTTTACCAGACTCCTAAAGCTAAATGTAACTGTGGGACACAAAATTCCAATATTTAAGCCTGATGACTAAGGATAATATTAGTAAATCTGCCATAAAAATAAAAAACACATCACATTGTTCAAGTCACTGTTGGACATCTTGTGGTTTCAGACAAAACTGGCTTAGTTTATTTACTGTTTCTCACCATGGTCGATAAGACGGGGAAAAAAGTGTGCATCATTAACCACTGCATAAGTGTCCAACAGTAACTCAATGATTCTGATTTATAAAATGCAACTAATAACACTAAATACCAAACACCTTGATCTTTTCTACTCAGACATGAACTCTGCTAACCAGTTCACATCCATGTGTCTGTCCACAATGCCCTCACTTTATAATAGTATCTTACGTAGACATTTGTGTTAAACCATCTATTTGACGTTTGTGCTCAATTGGAAGACACTCTTGGCACCCCTGAGATATTGCATTGAAGGGAATGGCTCCCTTGGACATAAAAAACAAAACATAATTCAACTGGCTCCATGTTTGTCACCAGCACATAGACATAATACAGGTTTGCATACCGAGGGCCTTCTCCACCAGAGCGTTGTCTGTGAGGGCAATACGCTGCTTCCTCATCCTGCCGTGGCCACGTTTGTAGATGAGCTCACGCACAGACTTCAGGTTGGGGTATCTGGGGGAACAGGTAATAACTGTTATGAAATGAACTTGAATCAAATCTGAGAAATGTAGTCACGAAATAATATTTGCATATAGGCGTCTTTTTCTTTTGGAAAGACATTAAAATCCAGCTATAGGAAGATGTTTTCAGTCTTATGATGAAATGATGACCAATTTAATATCCCAATACTAAGCAGCTTTTATCAATACAAACTCATATTATAAACTTTGAATAGTTTTATGGAAATAACTACAATAGATGACAAAAACATGATTGGGACATCTCTAAGTTATATTTGCTCCATTTCTCTTTAGTGCTGATCTGATCTCAGAAATTGTCAATACTTCAGTTATACCAATTACGTGTTATTGAATGTGGTTTCAGATCAAACTGGCTTAGTTTCAGTCAGTATTCACCATTGTCGATAAGATGGGGAAAAAAGTTGAGCATCATCAACCACATTCCAGAAATAAAGCATCTGTAGGCATTAGTACGTGGATATTTCCAGGACAATGAATTGTGTCCGCATTATACGGTCAACGTCAAGTTTGAGAGAACAGCCGTAATTACCCCCAAGCGATGTAAGGCTCAGCAATCCGGAGCATGTTGATTGAAGCCTTGTTCAATCTGACGAACACACCATTGAAGATCTGGCGCAGACGAAGCAGCTGCAGAACTTTGCGGACCTTAGGGCTGACTCCATTGATACTGGAAAACAAACGTATAAAGATTAACACGTAGCTTAGCATTAAGGTTCAGCTTTCTCGTCAATTATGTTGGATGCGGTTTCAGAATAATTGGCTTATTTTGCTGAAGTGTATAATCATAGTCGATAAGTCGGGGAAAGAATTGTTCATCATTAACCACAACTAAATACATTTACAGACAATACAGTGCATTTACATGGATTGCAAGAGTAACAAAATGTTGGCAGTACTGAATGAAAACACCGTAACCGCAGCTCCACAATCCCAACTAAATACTTACCGCAACAGCATGAAAACAATGCATGTTGAACTAGCATGCAATATGAAGCCGTCGCAACAGGTTTGTTTAAGGCTGGATACTAGAGACAACCTCCAGCAATGTGGAAAACTCCTTTACAATTAGCACACAGGCTACATAGCATGTGAGCAGGAATATAAACTACCGTTACAACTGATGTCAAAAGCTTTAGCATCATCATGTCTTATAGGAAGTCTCGTAATCCATGTAAATGTTACCGATTAGGTTCTGTTTGCCATGCTAGTAAGATGTTGTCCAACGATAAGACAGAGGAAAATACTCACTAACCCTCTGATCCTGACAACAAAGGCCAGTTTGGGCTCAGCTGGTACATAGTAGTTTCCCACTTTGCGAGCAGTACGGCCAAGGCGAATCTCACGCCTGTACATCTGCTTGTACTCCTTGTGGTACTTCTCGGCCCTCTTGTAGATCAGTTTCCTGGTCACTTTGCGGGACTGAGAACACATCAGGAATAATAGTCAATGCAAAAGCCTATTGACGTTTTGAGCAGATTGTTGCAACAATCCTTGTTAAAAATATCCATTAAAACAGCCGCACTACTAGTCGTCATATATTACATCCAAAGAAAGAACTTCAGCGCAATTAACCTAAAACTCTAAATATGTCAATAATTCACTGTTATACCCATTATGTACTATGAAATGTGGTTTCAGATCAAACTGGCTTAGTTTCAGTTAGAGTTCACCATTGTCGATAAGATGGGGAAAAAAGTTGAGCATCATCAACCACATTCTACAGATAAAGCATGTATAGACACGAGTAATAGTGGATTTTTCAGCACTAAACACACGTGTTGAACACGCACCTTTTTCTCAGCCAGCATCTTCTTGACCCGCATGGTCTTCATGGTGGCGAAGGCCTTTCGCCTTTTCAAAAGGCTCTCAGGGACCGCCGGTACTTTTTTTCTGTTGCAGACGAAACACAAATAAACACTTAACTAAAACACATCGACGACATCGAGTACCATCCTCAAACGGCTCAGTTTATACAATTAAACCACCCATCGACGCTAATAGATGCTAGCTAGCTAGCCGCCAGTGACCGGCTCCCATACACTTTGTTTTAGCACCAATGAAGACTAGTCGACGTGTCTTGAAAACATTAACAGCCGCACGAAAGTATTATTATATTATTATGGCAGTTGATTTTTAACGGTGTTCTCTAATATAAAACTTTAGCCATCTTCCGAACGAGTGCAGGGAGGCGGTAGAGAAAGCCATGATGTACTACTGCGGCTAGACACACGAACCTATTAAGTGACAATAACAGCAATAATCGCAATCCTAATCAATACAACTAGGATTACAGAACATGCACACTAAGCAATCTATTCAGGATGAAGAATGAATAAAGATGGCTATTTTAACAGTGGATGTGCTTAGATTTTCACAAGGCACAAAACACTTACTCTGCGTCCGCCATCGCGTCCACCGAGAAAGAGGAAGTTTCGTTTGCGCATGTCGGTGTTATAGGATTTAGGACCTCAGACCTCAAGTGACTGTCCTTCCAACTGCCTGACTTGAAGAGTTATTTTGCAAGCCAAGCGTTACCATGATAGAAGTATTCTTTAAAAAGTGAATGCTATCTATTTTTCTTTTAATAAAATGTAGCATTAAATGGCTAGGTCTTTTCTCGAATGGCCCGGAAATGTTCGGTGTCATATCGCAGTAAATTAGCTTTTGTTTCATTTAGATAGTGGTATTACAACTTCAACAGAAAAAAACGCGAACAGAAAGCTTTAAAAAAAAATGTTTATTCGTGACAATGCATATAGGCTAGGATCCACAAAGACACATATCAACACAAGACCAAGAGGTACAGGCAGAGACGTAGTAAAACAACCAAGGACAACAAGGCTCTTCATTCACAAGACGAATCCATAGATTCAACTTAAATCAAAGACGCTCCAAAATCAGATGAATATCATGGAATCCATAGATCCACTGAGTACGTTCTTAAATTTCGGGAAGAATTGTCTATACACATTTAATTTGCAGTTGTCTGCGTGGTATTTAGCATGTACATATTAAATATTTATTAGAAACGATGGTCCTTCGTTTTCCATCTTAACATCTAACACACTAAAGAAAGTGTCCTTGAAATAAAAAGGAAAATGTGTGTTTGTGGCGCTCCCTGTCCAACCTTCATAACCTGGCGAGGTGGTGGTTGTGCTGTGCACCCGCTGACCGGCAGAGCGAGCTCACACTCCATTTTGCAGACCAGGATCACAGAGAGTGGATTCTCCTTCTACAGACACCGTCTGGGGGAAGTTCCACTCGCGACGTGATCCTGGATCTCGCTGGAAAAAGATAATCTATTTCCGATTTTATATAGGTTTTATAACACAGAGGTAATACAAATACAAAATATGGTGTCGACTTATTTTAAAAGCTATATTTGCCATAAGGACAAATGCATCTGCAGAAGATGCACATTTTATTTGATTAAAAAGTGAGACCAAAGTACAGTTTTGCCCCACTTTACTTGACATGTTGGGCTTCCTCAATGCTGAGTAGTTGTTTTTTTTGCATGTCTTTGTAAGATATTTAGCAAATATATTTTTATGCAAAATTACATATTTAACATACAAAGCATATGAGCCTAGAGGCGTATAGTTTGGAGCTAAAGTATTATAAGTACATCACAATAATAGCCTTTCCGTCAATAATGTTTTACTCTTAGGGGACTTTCAGATGGAATATGCCTAAATATCTTTTAATACGTGTTGCTGTTGATAGCTATAGGCACCTTTTCTGAAGCAACATTTTAAAAAGGACTTCACTGAATGAAGACAGTATTTAAATGTTGCTATTACATTAGATAAAATCCCTCTTACAGTGGTTTGCCTCCCAGGCACGCCCAACAAACGGGGGCAAACCCATCTTAAAAGCGTCGTGAGTGCGTGAAAAGGGGAAAACATGTTGCAAACCGGTGAAAAACATTTTTACATTAGGCTATTTTTTTCTACAAATCATAAGTATGTTCATGTTAGGAATAGAAAACAATATATTCAATTTGTTTGCCCATTGACACATGCGTAATACTATATTGCCTTCTTACGTGTCGATACACTTTCACTTTACGCAATGAGCAAACGCATTGGATCATCGCCAGTTAACTCTTGTGATTTCTGAGACTACTGACTTGAGATTGAAATTCAGTATTGCGTGACAAAACGTAACAATCAAATGCAAACAAATCGGTGATTTCTTGAAGGAACTTTGCTTTGTTTGGACGGACATTGACCTGGACGTGCAAGTGTGTGGCCTGAGCTGTGGCTGTTTGGAATCTGTAGCCTACTTAGCGATGGAAAAATTCGGTATTAATATAATGAATGTTCCTCAAATGCTGATTTCAATCTTATTTATAATCAAGATAGGATTAAAAGAAAATTGATCTTGAAATACACAAAGACCGGCAAAATAGTTAATCTGACATGCTTGTTGTGCAACTGTTGTTAAAGCAACCAGCTGTTACATTACAAATAACATGTTACAATATATATATATATATATATATATATATATATATAGAGAAACTGTATATATAGGCCTAATAAAATCCAAAAGATAAAAAAAGCAATGGCTTTAAAAAAAGATATGAAAGCTTCTCTAATGTTCCTGTCCGCATTATAAAACCGCAACAGATTAGTGTTCGGTACAATTATTTTAGGTTACATCACCTCTGCGCGTAATGTATGGACCTGACGCTTCATTCTGACAGGCGCTCGAGTCTCAGTCCTATTGGGTCCAGCATTGATGGGAGGACTGAATAAATAGCGAGTGAGATGCGAGTGAGGATGAGATGAGTGGAGGAGCAGCAGAGGAAGTGGGAGGCACAGTTCGTAGCTGCTGATAACTCACTGCAACTGGACTCTGACTGAACAGCATCTGAATTCTCTTTTCACTCTCAAGTTGTGGTCCTTCTTCGCCACTTTAGTGTACTAGCGGGCTCTGTTCGGGCTTCTACCTGCGCTGTGGTCCACGTTGTGTCGCTGTGCCACTGCCCACCTATCTGCTGCAAACAGGTTTTCTAGGGGGAAACATTCCCTGCGCTGCTGCTTCCGCTGTTTGTTAGAATATATTTTAAAAGCCTCGGTAAAGATGCTGATGATAATTGCGGAGTTCTTCGTGGTGATTTTGAAGGTGCTCTGGGCTTTTGTAACGGCCGGGGCTAAATGGATTGTGCGGCCAAAGGAGAAGAGCGTGGCGGGACAGGTGTGCGTGATCACCGGGGCTGGAAGCGGCCTCGGGCGGCTCTTCGCCAAGGAGTTCGCCCGGAGAGGAGCCATCCTGGTGTTATGGGACATAAACAGCCAAAGCAATGAGGAAACGGCGGAGATGGTGCGGCAGATATACCACGAACTAGACACTCCCATAACCAAAGACGGTAAGTGTGCTTTCTTTTTTATGCAATTGGGATGTGACCAGGTTTTACGCACGTTCCCTTCTGTTGAGCTGAGGCAGTGAAACTATATATTGCAACAATAGAAGTTTCAGTCGTGCAGAGTGTTAGTGCAGAGTGGTGCAATGAACTCACTGACATATTTCACATGGCAAGTTGGACTTTGCAGACAATTTTTGCAAACAATCTCAGAGGCTGACTTCAAAAGAGGCCCTCTGTTCAGGTGGCCTCTTTATTTTTTCCAAAAGTGTGGAAAAAAATACCTTAATCATAAACCCTAAATAATTAATTAATATGCAGACCAATACTTTGACATCTTTAAGTCCACCTAATTAAACGTAATAATTCAGATGTGTCAGTTACAATAACTGGCTTGCTGACCACCTTTGTCATGTCTTTTCCCCTGCAGGACCTGTTGGAGGGGTAGAGGAGGTTCCTCCTTTCAAGCCGCAGGTCTACACCTACTTGTGTGATGTAGGAAAGCGGGAGAATGTGTATTCTACAGCTGAGAAGGTGCGTCGAGAGGTGGGAGAGGTGGACATACTGCTGAACAATGCCGGCGTGGTCTCCGGCCATCACCTTCTCGAGTGCCCCGATGAGCTGATCGAGCGCACCATGGTGGTCAACTGCCATGCACACTTTTGGGTGAGTTGATGCACAGACACTTAAGAACGTCATCTTGGCTGAAAAGATTGAACAATGATATTAGGATCTCGATGTGATGGTTTGATGTATCTGCTTCAGTTTCCATGAGCACAGTGTCAAATGTGTTTACTGTGAAGCCAGGTCCACAGGAACGTCTCTAGTCTGACTTGCATCACTATTCGTAACCTCATCGCTCTGTGTGCCGAGCTCAAGAATCAAAGGTGTGTGTCCGTGTTCCTATAGTGTTGAGAAAATATGTCCATAAATGGTTGCCTTGCATACAAATTTCAGCTCCACTTAGTTTCCATGTGCCAGAGGAAAGTCAGGGCTTTGGCTTCCTAAGTCTTGCCTTTGCTGCTCTGGCAGCCCCTAGTTGGTGATGATCCCCGTGGTATGTCGGCCCTTCTCCCCCCTTTGCCGCTCAGATCTGCACAAATCTGATTTAGATGATGAAAGTGCGAGGGGGGGGGGGGGTTCTGTACACAGGTAGGATCTGTGTCGGATCACCTCACCACATTTTGTTGGCAGGCATGTGATTCATAATTTGTGTGTATCAGATTTTCCTTTAACTCAGTTCCCTGTTTTTATTTTTTATATTGGTAAATATTTATCTGAAAGTCTACGTGGACTTGATGGTGTGAACATTTTGCACTTTATATAAGCATCAGCTGCCGTGTTGAACAGACCCGGTGCTATTATAGCTTTTTGGGGTGTTTTGGGGGTGTGGAAAGACGATGTGTCTGGCCATTAGAAAGACATTAATAGACACTTTACCGAGGAGAATTAGACTTTAGCATTTAAGCCACTCTCCGCCGACCCAAAATTAACGACCGCCACTGTGGAACAATTGTAGTAATTATGCTCACGGTTTGATTATGTATCCATAGCTCTAAGCTGACAATTTAATCTTTGATTGTATTTGTCACGATGTATTGAGCAATGTTTCTGAAGCGGACGATGTTCATTTTGAGACTTTGGCCTCAGGCTCTTCTTTTCACGGTGGACCGCGTTCTCAATGATACCATGAAACCACAGCGATTGGAAGCTCCCTAATTGAGCATGAGCATCTCTTGTGTAGTCAGTCAGACAGGTTGTGCATTTCCTCCTCAATGGATGCTCCATTCAACTATTCATGAGCCTCTCTGCTGGTCACCACCACATTCTTTTATATCCAGGATTTGGAGTCGGGATCCAGTGGTTGGGTGGCAGATTTCTGATTTTTAATAGGGTTTTGTGTTTGTGTTCTCTCATCTGTGTTTGTGTTCCCCCATATTCTGTGGAGAGCGTGGGTCCTTTCGGGGTGGGGGGTGGCGGATGAAAGAAGGGCTTAATGAATGGCGACAGCCAGAATAGAGGATGTGGTTCATTAAAGACACAAGCTAGATGAATAGAGCTTAGACTAACGGGGACCTGTCCACTTCCCTCTTACACAAACACAGGACACATACTCAATGCATTCAGGTGGTACACTACACACACTATCTGGTTTTCTTTCTCCTTTTTGATCAACAGGCTTTTAAAATGGCTTAATTGTGGTTTATGACTCAACCAATACCCTTAGATTAGGGCCCAGTCATACAACATTGTAAGTACATTTTGAAACTTGTTTATTTAGGTTCAAGATTCAAGATTCAAGATTCAAGATGTTTTATTTGTCATGCCTTCATGCCTTCAATGCGTTTTATAGAATGCGGATGCCAAAAGGACGTTACAAAAGAAGAGTTTGAGATATCAAAGAGTCACTCGGATGGCTCCACCTTGTCATTTGCTCTCTTTTTTAATGATTCATCAGTGAACATATTATCTGTGTTGCGTTCTTCTTGATGAGTGTTCATCATACTCAGCTTGTTAAGAGTCACTATCTGACAAAACATCATAATGAGTTTGGCCACTTAGGAAGACAGAATAGAAGCTATGTCAACCTCTAAAACTTCTCGGCCTCCCTTTATTTGATCGCAGCTTGTTATTGAATTTTCTAAACCGGTTTCTCATGACTGCCGGTTAAAAATCTAAACCGCACAGGAGAGTGAAGATCAAAAGGAAGGCTGCAGTTCAGATGAAGAAAGAGATTAAGACTTGTATTTGTGTAAGTTCTCATTTGTTGGACAGTGTAGTGGGAACGAGGCAGAGATGGAGGCGTGAGCAGGAAAAGGATGGTAATTGCAGTGTGTGTGTGTGTGTGTGTGTGTGCGCGCGCAGACCAGCCGGCCCGGACCCCACACTTCTTCTGTGGTCCCTCTGACTCCTCCCAACCTAAATCAGGTTGGGAGGAGTCAGAGGTTGCAGTTGCATGGCCGGCCCCACACACACACACACACACACACACACACACACACACACACACACACACACACACACACACACACACACACACACACACACACACACAGCAATGATTCCGTCCCTTGTTCCTTTAAAGTCAATATGAGGTAGGAGTTCATAACATTTAATTTGTTTGACACTTTGATTGGACCAGCTGGCGATTTGGGACGTTTGAGCTTCAGTTTTTAGTCATGACAGGATGGGGAATTTGTAGTTCTCTCAATAAGTTTCACTGGAGTTATTGTTTGAACATAAGTGTGTCTTGTGAAATGCCATGAAAGGAAATCTTCCTCTGCCTCCGGAGCTGGTTATGCATCAGGTGGTTTATGAACAATAAGCAGCAATTCCCCTCACGTGGAAATCCTACCGCTCTTGTGCAATGACATGAAAGTGCAGAACACTCGACAGTGACATGGCGGGAAAAGAGCAGTGGAAAGAAAAGAGGAAGGAAGGCAATGCCTTCCCATCCACAGGCGAGGCGAGAGGGTAATGGTAAGCTGCTGCTGACCCACTTTATCTGACAATTGGTTTCTTGTCTGGGGATCAGCTTGACAAGATGCCAGGCGACAGGAGCCAAGTTCTGCAGGCCGCATTCCTGATGTAGTCAGAGAAAGGATGCAGCCAGGCAGAAGGGTCCTACTTGACTGGTTTTATAAGGGCCCCTCCTTAGGCCTGGTGCACCTGTACCCCTCACTGGAGAGGGCCTTTCCCTGCACATGTACCTGTTCACATCTCAAGAGAATGGAAATTAGGGGCGTGAGAAGAAAGAACAGTCTTGAAAATCTTTCTTTTAAAGTTGGCATTGAGGGCCAATATTTGATCTTGTGATGTATGACTAATTAGTCTTATCATCCTGAAATTTAAAAAATGCATTCATGCATAGTTATGCACTAATATAAACCTGGTGCTGGTCATACATTGACGCCACTTCCTCCCTGGCCCATCGCTGTGGTTGCTTTCCAGGTAAATTGGATTTCCGTTGAACAAACCAACAGTGGGTTTGAGGTAGTCAACTGTAGCAGAGGCTTATTGACTCGCATGGCCACCACAACTCCACCAATCTGCATCCATCCTCCCTGGTGACCTGTAATCCCAACCCACTCAAATTCCATGATCTTTTGCAGGATCAGACAAGCTCTTGAGCTCAGGCGTTTTTCTCTCTCTCCTTCATTCTCTCGTCCAGGGAGAAGTCAGCCCAATTAAATGGCCATCTGGTCCAACGCAAAGGCCAATATTTTGTTCATATTCCTGCTGGTCAGACGCGAGCACTAATGCAGCCTGACTCCCCAGCTGCAAGAAGCTTTGTTTGGCTTAAATGCTCCTGGGGGCACGCACCAATTAGGGGGTGCGGTGGGCAAGGCACCCCCACATAGGCCAAGGAGGCCCGACTGTGTCGGTGGGTAATTTAGCGGAACAAGGGAGCGTTGAGACCCAATTACGGCAGCTCTGATGTCAGACACGAGCCCCTGGTTGCCTTCACACATTCTGTGTCCGAGAGGTCAGCGGGGGTCATACCCACATGCCGGAGCTGCCATGAGAAGCAGGACATCACAGGAGGGTGGGCGAGAGATGGGACGTTTGTTCCACGTCCTCCAACGGAGGGAAGTCATCCTTTCCTCCGTCAGATCCAGTTGTTTTCAGACCACTCAGCACAATTGTCCAGTTGCAACTGAGTGTTGGCGTGAGTCATAGAGTCGTGTGCCAGTTCAAGTAACTCCCTGCTCTCTGAAAGTTGCTGTGGGAGCGATAATATTTGGCATCAGTCAGGTACGGGCATATCTTAAGTAAAAGCTTCATTTGAGGCAACGCTCCCTCATCCACTGCTACTCTGGCTCCAGAAGCCTTTCTCGGCTTTTGCCCAGGCCTCATGTTCTCTCGCTCCCTCTCTTTAGGAATATTGCCGCAACTTGAAGATTTATGTCCTGAAAAGGCACAGATGTTTGGAGCGGAGTCAGACTTTAGCTCGCTGTAGAATAAAACTCAAAAACATTGAGGTCATCTTCCTTACCCCAGGCTTTATCCGCATGGATCGGAATCACACCTTCGGGTTTTATTTATGCAACACAAGGACAACGATGTCTAAACGGTAGAGATTACACCAGAAGTCAGTCGGTCCAATGCAGTTCATCTCTGGTAGCAGTTTTAATGAGGCCTTTCCTCCCCTGCCAGTGGTTTCATGGCTGTACTACCTGGTACCATGCGCTCTCTGGCTCTGTGCTCTCCTCCAGCCAATGTTTACAAAGGAGGCTGAACCATTTCTCTGGCCAGGCGTATATACTGTAGCAACTAATGAAACCTTTACTGTTCATTTAACTGAACACAGAATGATTGGAAACTACAAATAAAACTGTCAAAAGTAATATCAAATGCTCACCCACAATTTTCCTGAACCCAACATGAGTCTTAAAAGTTCCTACAAAAACCCAGCAGTACCACCTTGCAGATTTTACATGACATACTGCAGCCAGCATGTTATTGTGATATAAAGGGTGTCCTCTGCGTTTTTCTTTGCCTCACTGACATTTTAACAGGGTGTTGTAGTCTACATGCCTTGTTCTTCACGATGGAAGCACACATCTCACTTGTATGGATCTAGCAGTGCTACCAACAAAAGGCCTGCTGGTTGTTTGTAGACCTCCTAGTGGGAGAGTGATTGGTCAGTTCCTGTCATTGCCGTCACATGTCACACCTGCTGATTGGCTCATGCCGAGACCAAAGTCAGCAGACGGGCAGAATGAGGAATGGATCCGTGGGTTAATCAACCGTTAACTCTCCCCGAATCTCCTCCGCCGGGTTGAGCTTCTCACCACCTCACTGACTCTCAATGGACCGGCCGGTGAAACCACTCGGGCTCTCACGTGGCACTCCGGTGAAACTCTTTCATCTCGGCGCTCACCTCGCTGCCAATTGTTCTGCTGACTGCTGCTCGGGCAGGACGCAAGCCTGTGTGGGCAGACGAGAGGCTGAATTGTATTGTTGTTGAGTGAACGGAGGCCTATGATTGGTGTTGTCATCAAGTCTTTAGAGCCGGGCCCAACGATGGGCACCAGATCTGTGTGGGAAAAGAACGGGTTGTACAGCAGCGCGCACACCACACACCTGTTTGTTCATTGAATAGCCAAGAGGGGAAAGCCCTCATCTTTCTCTGCCCCCAACATCAAATTCACACCTACCACAAAGGAAAAATCGACTTTAAAAATGCCTGTGCGCGGTCTGATTTTTTTGATGCATGTTATGAATTCCCATTCAGACGCCTCCCTCTGCATCACCATGGAGAAAAGGGGGAAACTGATGGAGAGGGGGAATAAGGGGGAGACAGAGAGGATCAAAGGGCTTTGGCACAGACAAACTGCACAAGTGAACTAACCGTCCTCTTTTTTTCTCTCTCTTTGCCTTTCTGTCTCTTCTGTCCTTCCCCCAGACCACCAAGGCGTTTCTCCCCAAGATGCTGGAGCTGAATCATGGTCACATTGTGACGATTGCCAGCTCTCTGGGTTTATTCAGCACAGCTGGAGTTGAGGTTAGTATCATACACAATAACACATACAAGTCCCATCGTTCCCACCATCCGAAACCAGTGTTTTTCTCCGAAGCCCTCAGTGTGCCAGCTAGCACACTGCGCCGGGGGAGGTTAGGCCCCCTTTCTCTAGTTGTCCCTCCACCCGTTAAATTAAGGGACGCAGATGAGCATTGGGGAGCCTCTTATAGATTTGTCTATTTGCAGCAGTGGGGGTGTGGGGCCCCTATTGGGCTCTGGCCCCAGGGCCAGAATGAGCTGACAGCTCCCCAAGGGACAGAGACATCTTCATCACTGCTTTGTGAACAACTTTGTGCTCACTCAGTATTCAGCTCACACTGGCTTTCAAAGGATAACGTTTTCGTTTTCCTTATTATAGTTTTTTTTCTTCTCCCCCAGTATAGATTAATTTTGTTTTTGTAATGCATATTAAAATATTAAGTCAAGTCATTTATCTCCATAAGCCCAGAGGGAGTAAATTGATAGGCCTCCGAGAAGGTTTTATTTAGGTATTTCAGCGAACAGGCGGAAAATGGTGTCATTTTCAGATGGTCTTTAGGGACTACTACTCCATATGCCTTTCTGTTTTTATAGCTGCACGGTCGATTTTTTTTGCACAAGCATTCATCCATAATGATTAAGTCGCCCTTCAAAGGGACTGAAGTTTAGTCAGTTTTTGTTAAGCTATTATGCATCCGCCCTGATTTCAGACGTAGCACATTAATTCCAGGGAACTAAAGCCCTCATCTGTCATGTGGGTACAGTCAAATCTCTTTATCCTCCCGATGTTTATCTACATGCATCTGTGTTTGCCAAAGCCTTAAAAAAAAAAAAAAGAGATTATTTCCATGGCGAAACCACATCAAAACCTTCCCGCCAAGCTGAGCAGTCTCCTGATGCACTGCAGAAGAATGCTAATGAAACCGTAGAGCAGCGGACGGGCTCGCTCAGGTTTTTGTGGCTGTATCATTAACGGCAAGGAGAGACCTCTGCGCCCGTGGGGCATGTTTGATAATGTTCTCTGCGGTCCCCGGGTGCGGGCAAGGGCAGAGTTTTACAGGGATAACCTGTTCTCTCTTCATTCCCACAGGATTACTGCGCCAGTAAGTTCGGTGCCATTGGGTTCCACGAGTCACTGAGCCATGAGCTGAAGGCCTCCGAGAAGGATGGCATCAACATGACTCTGGTGTGCCCTTACCTGGTGGACACGGGAATGTTCAAAGGCTGCCGGATAAGGTGAGCTTCTGCACACACTGGCCACTGTCATTGCGTTTGTGTGCGCAGTTATTTCTTCAAACGCTTTGGGATCCCACCAGGGATGAGCTTGTCATCTCTAATTTTCAGCATATAAAATTGCCTCGCAAACACATTTTGAAGATCAAAGAAGAAGCAGCGGTGGCAGCTGATGGTTGGTGTTGTGTAACAGATATATTATAAAGTCTCTTGTAGGACATTGGTTGGCATTCCGCTTTGATACAAAGACTTTCCCAGGGAAAGAGCTCACCAACAGGTGCACCTGGGCTCACTCCCCCCTTCTCCTGCTCTAATAGTCCTCACTTTGTTTGATGTCAGCAGGTGGCACCTTCTTCTCTGCTGCGCCTCCACTTTGGAGCAATCACAATTACTGTGTGCAACCTCACGACCTTTTAAACCAGCATCACTTTTTTCATCTGGTTTCTGAATCATTTTTAATCAAATATGATTGGCTTTCCAAACAAATAAAAAATGTCGTCCAGCTTTAGCACATTTTAAGTTCCTGGACTTTTGAATTTATAAATAATCATGCTTGTCTCCATTTAAGGAAGGAGATTGAGCCTTTCCTGCCTCCCCTGAAGCCAGAGTTCTGTGTCAAGCAGGCCATGAGGGCCATCCTCACCGACCAGCCTATGATCTGTACACCTCGCATCGTCTATGTGGTCAACTTCATGAAAAGGTGAGCAGCCTCCTAAACTATATACTCCTATACATCCCTCCCCCCCCCCCCACCCCTTACTCTGCCGACTCTCGGTAAACTGGACAGGAGTATCTTGTGACTCTAATCTCGTCTCTGTCCCGTCTCCGCAGCATTCTGCCCTTCGAGGCCATTGTGTGCATGTACCGGTTCCTAGGTGCCGACAAGTGCATGTACCCCTTCCTAGCTCAGAGGAAGGAGGCCATGAACAACAACGAGGCAAAGAATGGGATCTAGGGGGCGCTGTTTGTATCACGAACAGAGGCACATAAACCTGCAAGCATGAGGAAACAACCACTGAGGATGAAAATGGGACGAGAGGAAGAAAGAAAAGACTGAATCGAGACTTTGCAAAGTTTGACCATATTGTTCCTCTGGAACAAAGAAAGCTGTGTGCTACACAAAAGATTTATTTCACTTTGTTTTGTCTTTTTTTAAAAGTTTGTTTAAAGAAACCATCATCTATATACTGTGTCACTAGTTTTTGAAATCATACAGAAAAGCTATCCTATAATTAACTATGTACGTAATGTAGTCACCAGCCCTATCTAGTGTCATTGTGGAAATATACAGTATGTTACTGTACAAACAGTAAAAAAATGTTTTTCACTTTTATTTAATTTTTGTAGACATGCACTGTAATTTCAGATTGTTCACTACACTGCCAGCATTCTGTGTGTAGGAAGGTTCAACGCAGCATTTCAGACCACGGCTCCCCAAGCTGAGGCTCCTCTTCAGGCAGTCAGGAAATCGGTTTGCAGCATAATAACAAGGCTCTGATTATAGCTTGTGCCATTTAAAATGATGCAAGATAAATGTCACTATTAAAGTTGACCATATTATGTTGTTGTTGTTAAATACTTAAAGTTACAGACATGTAGCATATACGGTATGTTGATAATGAAGCGTGCGCATTCCGGATGGAACATTTTAAGGCCAGATTGCGGCCGAGTTAAATCTTAACGGGAGTTTCCAGTGTAACGGCACTCAACATGGTCCCGTTTAATCGTCCTGTTATTTCAGGTCTATATTAACTAACCTCTCGAATGAAAGTGTGCACGAGGGAGTCGACGTCCTGGGATGAACAAGCATGTGTGACATTCAGAATGTACTGCTTCGGGAGAAACCGAGAGGAAATACCTTTGTATTCCTCTTCCATGATCTGTGGTGTTTATATTGTAAATGTATGTTACCAATATTATTTGTTAAAACAACAACAACATAGGCTGTAACTCCAGGCAAACCGCTGTCCCAACACTGATGTGTGGTTGAGGGAAATGTATTAAAGACACTAGCGTTCCATTATTCTTTCCAAAGTAAAACTTTAACTCTGATTCATTGTCCAGTTAAAGTGAAATGTCAATGTTTAAATGTTGTGAATACCCCAATATCCCAAATGACTGTCTCCACCATATTTGATGTATGAATATTTTATATAAACTTTGGGATGACAAGAGTTTTTGAATTTCAACTACATTCCAAGAGGCTTCATCCCTTCAGTCACAGCGATGAGCCTAAATTCTCTACCTCTTAATTTTTGCCATTTCTTTTTTTGTTTTGTTGACAGTATGACATAAGCCTCTTTTTTGTAATTTTCTGAAGACTGCTCCATAGCAGAGCAAATGTGGTTCCAATGTTTAGTGTCTCTACCTAACTTAAATTAATAAAAGTGATTTAGATTATTAAATGGTGTGTCGTGATTACCCGCCAAGTCGGCGTGTGAAATCGCCACCTGAATTGGGAGGAACAAATCTAGTCCTGACCTTCAGTGTCTCTGCACCCGGACTCTTGCGTAAAATTCCCATCGTCACCCACAATAGTGGCAAGTATGTTATTTTGTGAATCAAGTGACAGGAAAGAGGATATTCTGCACCGCTGATGAACTGAATTGTTAAAATGACACCCGCCCAGCCTTTTCTCCTCGTTAGCGCTACTCTTTTGACGAGTATCAGTATCACCATCCTCCCACATTGTGGCCCACTGTGACTCAGGCAGCCTTTAGATATGGGTGTTGGCTAAAGAGGTCAAGAGCCATTTGCCTTTGAAACTACTTTACAAGCAAACATGCAAATTCTGAAATAAGTGTTTACACAAGAGTCCATAAAAGATAAGATACGCAGTTATGTTCCAGAAAGATTAGCAACGGCTCACTTTTTTTCTTGCTTTTCTTATATACAGAATAAACGTAATGCATGAGAAAAAACACCAGTTAATGGTAATACCTGGGTTATAACCGAGTTATAGCAACTGTCTGCCCTTCTGGGACGTCTGGGAGCAACAACAATGACATTCCTACCGTTTCCACCGGAGCAGTTATGCAGCTGACCCTGAACTGAAAAGCAAAATGTCCTAATTGATGTCAGCAGCACATTAAGATGTCATGAGCTATAGATTTGGACTTGCATGTTCAAACAGAGAGTTGTTTGTACGTGGCTGTAGTTGCCTTTGAGGTCATGTCTTTGGTATTTGTCAAGCCTAATTAAAAGGCCCCTTTCACACGTTTCAATGGGGTTGCTCGCTCCAGAGAGGAGCATGTAATCCTGGTAGTTTTATAACATTTGTAGACTTAGTAACCTTAAAGATTTTTGATCGGCATTTATTTTACACATGTACAAATATTCACATTTGAACAGTAATTGGTATCTGACACATTGAAAAAAAGTGAATTTCGTTGTACTCAAAATTATCAGACAAAAAATGTAAACAATAAAACAAATAATAATTATTCTACAGATGTGGCTTCCTGTTTGTGTGCTGAAGTCTCTTAAACACTGAGGAAAACAACTGCTGTTGAATGAATTATAAAATTGCTGTCATGTGAACAAATGAAATGTGAAAAAAACACGAGCCTAAATGCATTTTCTATCTCAGTGTGGATCAGACAAGCAGCCGTGTCTTCAAAGCTCCCCGAGCTTTCCTCATCACTGAACCAGCAGATCAATTCTAGATGCCATTCAAATGGACTCAAACACTGATAACGCACAGATGAAAGATTGGAAATGCCAATTCATGTTTTTGTCTTAATACAAAAGAAACTGAGTTTTCCTGAAGCCTGTCAGAGCTGTGAGGCCTTGGCCACACTTAGCTCCCAGCATTATGATGATCCATGATCACGAGCGTAAATGAGGTTTCTTCATCTCTTTCAACTGTTTCTTACGTTGGAACTAAACTAATTGATCTGAACAAAGTTTTACCAAAAACATCTTTAATCTGTTGAATCCCAAATCTCTCAGTGGGGTAGCAGACACTCATCTCCCCACAGAACCAATTGATTTCTTGGTTAGTGACAGAGAAAACACCCGTCCTCCGGACTCTGATTGCTTGCGGAGAGTTCTTCGGTGGATTACAAGGAAGCTCGGAGATGTCAGGGCTCCGGCGCACAACGCTCCTCTGCCGTGACTAATCGGGGCTGGATAAAGTTGCTCAATGGCAGATTAGTTCTAATAGGAGGGAGAGTTGTACTGACAGCTTCAATCCCTGTGTGTAGCGAAGCAATCAGCACCGAGTGCAGCCGATACAGCTCCTGTTGGGACTCCGTGGAGATCAAAACGGCTTCGTTGTGCGAAATAGGCCTTCACACACACACACACACACCCACACACACACACACACACACACACACACACACACACACACACACACACACACACACACACACACACACACACACACACACACACACACACACACACACAAGAAAGAAAGCGCTGAGGGTTTTTGGCTTGAACATACGTTGGACGTTGATCAGCATCTATAGGATTCCCTGCACTCTTTTATCCCCCTGTTAATACAACTCTAATTTAGAGGACTTCAAGCGGATCGATGGCACATCATTTAGATGGAAAAAAAATCGATGACTCAGGCATTTGCTTTTGCATGGCATGGACAGGCTCCACAGCCCCATTGATTTTGTTCTATTTTGGGCAGCAAGCTTCACCTCCAATATTGGCTGGTCAGAGCGCGGCAATTCATCTGGGGGTGTAACGCGGCCCCGGGCTGCTCTGCCACTACCTGAACAAGCTTCTGGAATAGAGATCTGCTGCTAATGTGTGTGAACAGCCTTGGCGCTCCTCAATGGCTAGCAGATGTAGCTGCCAGCTGAGTCCATTAGTCAGTGAGGTTGAATTGGACCGCCGCTGTCCCGCTCGCTCATTCATCTCGCTAATGGGAGAGAGCAGAGTGGGTGCAAAGGCTGGAGGACAGCACAGGTGGTGGAGCTACGTGGACGAGTACAAGTGGTGGAATGATGCAACGCGAGCACGTGACACACTCATAAAGTCAAAGATTGAGTCTCTCCATTTGGAAAACACAAACAGTGGACTTTGACTCCGGTGACATTTGTCTCCAGTGTGAATTGACAGGCTGTCATGACATGACAAAAGTGGGAGTTATTCATTTGTAAAGCTCATACAGCACGAGTAGAGGACGACACGAAACAAGCGGCTTTGTTCTCAGAAAGTCATTTGATAGTCTGGGCTGCATGTCTACACCTAAGTGAGAAACTGTGGGTAAACCAGCAGGTTGTCCGGAAAATGCTGCACAAGGATTTGAAGTCTGGTAATATTCTATATTTTCCGATTGTCAACAGAATCCAAGAAAAGACCACAAATCAAAAAAATTATAGATCCAACCAACAAGTCTTGTTTCTGAAGCCAAAGCTGCTTCTTCTGTGGGAATATGTTCCTTCATGATGATTAACACGGGCACTGTCGGTCAATTTAATTTGACCACATAGACATGTTCTAACAACAGCAATGCCCAGTTCTTTTACAGAATTACTGAGCCGTGTTAGTTTTGGTCTTTCCACAGGATTTGTTGACGGTAGGTCGACTCCTCTCTAAGATTAGAGATACACAAAAAGGCTCTGGCATTAGATAAATGATACTCTTTTTATGAAGAGTTGGAATAACACAATACAAAAATGTTAGTGCACTTTCTTTGGCACACAACTACCCAATTTGTTGTTATGTGCTTATTAAATTGTATTAGTCATTATGACTAATGAATGCAGTAGCATAGGCATTTAAGAGGTTAACGATAATAAATGTATTTATGTCTGTTTCTTCGATTCTCTTTCAAAAGCGAAGGCAGGGCTTGGTGTCTGGTGCAACCTTTTCCGAACTGCCTTTGGACTGAAAGCATAGTCGTCCCCTTTTACAATATGATCTTGAGTCGAGGTTGCGTCAGGTGACCAGAATTTCATACTTTGGTCATGTGACGACAACTAAACCTTCATGACGAATGAGAAACATGTATCCACAGCTGCACATGTGGTTGAAAGAACCGAGTTAAGATTATTATAATGTATTTACCTTTCAGCTTGTTCAACAGCAGCCTGTTTATTCTTCATAACGACAGTATATGCTCTTATCATGACATTGCCCTGTTTTGAGCTGATGCACAATTTGTGTAGAAGTAGATTTATTTCAGAAACAGTGCTAATTACAGTCGGACCGAGATGTGTTTTTATATTTCATTTTTTATTCTTGTGTGTTTAGTTTATTGGGGCTGCTACTGTGACGACAAATTTCCCCTTGGGGATTAATAAAGTATATATCTATCTATCTATACGCCTTAAAAGGAGAAATGAGGTCCCCTGTCTGGGCAAGGCGGTGTCCATTCCTGGCAATAAGTCTTAATCTGACGGGGGAAGAGAAACTAAAGGCCGTGGTTCATCCCAGTCAACTCCGTTTAGTGAGTTAAAGGCTGATTCATGCTGTACATAGTCCACTGAGTATTTTAAATTTCGGAAAATTCTTAAATGTTATTCATTCAGTATTAGCATGCTGTACATTAAATTAAAAAAATGTTTTAAACGATGTTTTTACATACATCACTTCTAAAAGTCTAGAGACATTGTGTTTGCTACACAGCAAAATGGTGTTGGCTCTCTTCACCTAACTGGCAGTTTCGGCTGGCACTTGCTCTCGCAGACCGATGGAACTCCTTGAGAGCCATGCACAGATGTGGATCTCCTGGAAAAAGTAATTTAGATTTTAGTGACTCTCAAGGGATACTTCATATTTACCTACTAAAATTGGATTCATATTTAACAATGCATAACAATTATTGATAATGCAATAGTGATTATGACAATTATTGATTATACAAGTGGAAATATCTGAGTGTTTTGTCATGTTTGTAGCATAGCTATTAGAAAATTCATTAAATATAAAAGCTTAGTTATAGTTTAGCAAAAGATAAGTAGCATACAATATACTTAAGTTTATGAAATCTTATGTACTTAATGAGCTTAATAGATTAGGCTTGTTTAAATTTAGACTTCACTGTAATAGCTACCTTATTTCTAGACATTAGATATCCTAATGTGTAGCAGTAAAATGAAATGCTATCATGACAGGTGTGAGTCGAAAGTGAAACTAGAGCTAACACAAATTTAATAGGCTTTCTAAAAAATTTCTCGGGAACATTACTTCAATGGGCATTACAATCTTTATGTACGTGTGGTCGTTTAGTTAAGCTTGCATACACATTAATACGATTTCAAATTTTGTCGATAGTAGACTTAGAATGATGTATTATATTCCCAAACTTGGGAATATCATGCACTAATGGATCTTGGGATTTAAGTTAGGCGTTGTGACACGCAAGGTAACTGATTGCAAGATGAGACTTGTGAATGGTATTTGTGTACTAGATTAATACGAATCGAGTTAGGGAACATAAAGAAGCGAAAATGTGTCGATGTTTGGATATGTGACCCAGACGATGTCTAAATATATATGCCTTATCTGTTTGAAATTATTATTGCCCTAATTACGATTAAAAGCAATGCTTAAAATGATATCAAATGCAGTTACTCGTTAATAACAATTAGGCTAGACTTAAGATGACTCGTAAAGTGACACTAACTCAAATTTAAATCTACATACTTAGTATATGCAAAATTGTATACTAATAAGAACATTAATGGTTACAATAGATGATTGTGAACTTGATGTTTAGGACACGTAGTGACTTAGGTATACCTCAAGAAACTACTTTGGAGTAGATTGAAATGTTTTAATAAGTTGCAGTCGTCGATTATGAAGGACAGTTCATGTTCGTAGTAGTGGGCACACTTCGATGCGAACTCACTGCACTGGACAACGACGTCTACATCCTTGTGGTAGCATTTGAGCTTGTGAAATGCGAATGATAGGATTCGATGTGTGAGTATGGTTCTTGAGCCCGTAAATGTGTACTAGGAACATCATGCGCTGATCCTCTTAAGATAGGCTCTTCTAAGTGCGAGATGTGTTGGGTAATGACAAGTGGCTTTTAAAAGCTGTTGGCAGATAATGTACATTCCCCAAGAGGAAATTCTGGCGGGCGGTTCCGTTTGAAGGGCGTGAAAGCCTCTCCATTGTCAATTGGAGTTGCGGGGATAATTTGAAGTGTTTGGCATGAAACCCGAGGGATAAGAGGGCGGGGCCAAAAAAAGTGAATAACATAACACAAAGGGCTTGGAAAACGCTTTCCTTTTTTCAATTTTCCAGGTTGCTTTCCTTCTTTGACTAGTTTACAAATGAGGACGTGGGGTTAGGGTGCGCTGTTCCACGCAGTACACCTCCACCATTAGGGCTTTAAAGTTTTCAGGGGCTTTTCCCGGTGGTTGCTTGCTAACAATATATTTTCAACGCCTAAATAATTCTTGATTTGCGATGCTTCGGGACATTTTCAACTCCTTTTGGTTTGCCTTAAGACCTTGGGGCTAAAGAGGCCCCTTTAAGGCCGATTTCATGTTGGATTTAAAAGCAAAATTTAAGCGAACTTTAAGCCGCCAAGGAATTCCTTTCGACAAATGTCGCCCGCCCTCCTTTTTGGCCAGAACGTGGCCAGGGTAAAGATTTGGGCAAGGGAGTTGAACTTTATTGCAAAGAGAATGACTTAGCTCCAAGTCCGGGGGGAGCTATTTGACATCCCTGGTTTCCACCTTCCGTGCCGTCTATCACGAATTTCCCGTCCATGCTAACATAATTGTGCCGCCAAAAGTTTCAAATTGTTGATAAAAATTGTTTTTGATTTGCATTTTGACTATTTAATATTATTTAGAAAGTGCAGGATGTTCAATCTTTCCTTTTCAAAGGCCCCGTTGGTATCCCGGTTGCGCCTTTTTTTGGGTGTGGGCAAATTTATTAAATATGAATAAAGGGTTTTAATTTAGCTCCACATCCGACCATTAAAATTCAGGGTATTAGTTTTTTGTTTCAGTTTTTAATAATCCGTTTTTTTATTTATTTTCAATCTTTCGGAATTGATTTGATTTAAAGGTAGGGGTTTTCCCCCGGGTTTTTGGCAGGTTAACCCTATTGTGCAGAGATTAAATAGACAGTTTTTCCTGGAGTAACTATTTGATTTTTGGTAAAATTTCCTGAACCACGGTGGATTGGTATTTGCAGTGGATTATGATCATGCTTTCATTTGTCTGCATTGTTTTGCCAAATTTGGGGTGGGGGTGGGGAGAATAAGGCATTTTGAATTCAAGGAATTTAGTGTATTAAAGATCGGCCCAAGATTAAGCTCAAGCATTGGCCTTAGTCAAATTATGACCATCTCAAAATGAATAAATACTTCTGCTACATTTTTTAAACGGTTTGATGTCCGGTTGATCAATGTTTGGTCGTTAATTTATTTATTTGGTGTCTTTTAAATTTAGTAAGCCGTTTCCTTTGTTGTTCCAAGGATAGGAAGCGGGCCAAAGGGCTTGGTTCTAAAAGTCTAGTAAGACTGTGCTCCCCTGGTCATCCTCTTAATGACTTCATCTTTCGTGTTCACTAAAATTTTTTCAGGTTGTTAAGTGTTTTGAGGTTTTGTCCTAGGGGTTTAGTCTTTGATTCCCCCCACTTTTTTGGTCATTTTAATTGTTTTAGGTCGATCGTTAAATCAAGAAGGGTTTAAAAATGGGCTTAGGAAAAATTAAGGATTGAATCATGACGTTATGGGAAATGCACGGAGTCCTTTTTTTGAACAACGGGCATCTAGCTTGGTGGCATCCTTCTTGTTGGTCCTTCAACAGATTTATTGGGGAATTAGAGTTAACTTAAAACTTTGGGCCCCAAACAACTTTTGAATTTAAACCTTCCCACCCAAATTAAACCCAAATAAAAATGATATTGTCTGTTTAGTTAATATGGTAGTTCTCAAAAATTTTTTACAGTTATTGGACGCGAGATGGCTGGTTCAGGATTGTTAATGATTGTGGAATTTGTGTTGGCCAGAACTCCTTGTTCACTTTCGACCATCCTTGATTCCATTGGAGAACAGGTTGAACTATGGCCCTACACCGTTTAATCAAAGTTCAAACACTCAAACCAACAAACACACAGAAAAGCAACCCATCTACAGTTTTTATAAGGATTTGAAATTGGATTGTTGTCTTGTTGGAAGTGGTTGGGACGGACATTTAGTGATGGGAATTTTTAGTGGTATTCAGGTTTTGTTTAAAATTTCTTGGTGGAGCCTGGGCCCTTTTTCCCCCGTTTGGGTCGGGATTAAAAAAAAAATTTTGGGGGGGCGGCCCCCAAAAAAAAAAAAAACCCCCAAAAACAAAAAAAAAAAAACAACCCCCCCCCGGGGGGTTTTCCCCCTTTTTTTAAAAAAAATCTCATTTTTTTGTTTAATTACCAAACCAGGGGTTTTTCCCCTTTTTTTTTAAAGGAAAATGGGGGGTTTAGATTTTTTAACCCCCCAGTGGGCCCTTTAAACCTTTAATTTTTTTTCCCCGGTTTATTTAGGAAAGAAATTTAAAAATTCTTTAAATTGTTGGGTTTTTTTGATCGTAAGTTTAAAAAGGGGGAAAATAAAAAAAAAAGAAGGTTTTAAAAAAAAGGGGGTTGGAATTTTCCCACCCTTTTGATTTGGTTTTCTTTTTGGGTTTTTTAAAACCCAGGGGGAACAATTACGGTTTTCTTTATGGGACACAGTGGTAGGGTGGAGGGGTGGGGTTGGGGGGGGGCTGACTGGAGACAAACAGCCATAAATCAGAGGTTTGGCGGTGGCAGCGCTGCTGATATACGACAGGCAGGCACGAGGGTCGTGGCAGCCAATCCCGAAGCCCGGCAGCTTAGTGAAGGACACGGAGCCCAAGACAAATACTGGGGCTATCTGTGGAAATGGCAGCCAGTGAAACCATTATTTTTCTAATGAGATAAGTTGGCCATCGTTAAAGGCAGCCGCTACACTGACGCATCAACACCAGAGGAGCATGTTTAGTCTGAGGCAAGGTGGAGGTGTTCCATCTCTGTCACGGGACGAGGAGAGAGTAGGAGGTGGGCGAGGAGACGGCGTGGAGAGAGGACGCAGAGTCATTCACAGATGGAAGAGGCTTTTGAAATTGATGAGTGAAACTTGAAAACAGGTAGAAGTGGCCACTAAGGGCTTTTACCAAATTGGTTGAGTTAAGCTACAAATGAAGCATTTTGTTTTTGGTTTCCTCTTATCTCGTCCCAAGTGGATCAGAATTGGCAAACTCCCCCCCCCCCCAAAAAAACCCGCCATTGAGCTGCAAGACCCGTGAATCGTTTTGAACATGGGCACAATCACACGTTTTCAAACAGACTCTCCTGGAAGTATCCCTAGAGTTGTGTAGAAAATGATAAAAAAAGCTAACAAGTAATTCTCATGGAGTATTTATAGTGGAAGTTTCAGACCAACATTAGCACCGTGCCTCATTCACTTCAATGAAACCACTGCATGGGCTCAGCAGGGGGGCTGACACAGGGGGCTCAAACAACACAGAGCAGGGTTGTTTAGCATAACATATTAAACCATTTGCTGAAACACAATTCATTGTCACCCGGACCATGCAAACATGTGCACATTAGAGAAACCATGATGTCATATTCACAGAGCAATCGACTCAAACTGGATCTCCTGGATCATCTTTTCATCTTCTGGCCAGAACCTATGACAGCCGGCCCACACCAACTTCAATTTCCTCTGGAGTACTAAAGTCACCCTCATCGCTCCTTCTTCACCCTTCATTCCTCAACACAACTTCAGATAACAACCCAGAACTCTCCATCAATCCAGGACGGGGAGCTAACCTGAAGCGCCCCACGGCCACTTGACACATCCATCCATCTATCTCGCTGTCCCGAGTTCAAAGGCTCGGACAAACAGCGGTCCCATGCGATGGCGTCTGAGGAGGATCTGCGACCGTGGCCGAGCTCCTGATGTGGATTGACAAGGGTGGCTCATTTTTCTGAGCCTGCTGCGTTCTTAATGGCTTCCCCAACAGAGGCTTCGCTTCCATCAGCGGCTTAGCCAAACAAAGGCCCGGTCCCCCAGGAGCCCCCGGCACCGGCCTGATGGGTCTGATGGATCGTTGGATCACACCGACCCTGACAAATCAGACCCCTGAGTCAGCTCTCACCGCTGGACCACTGGGTCCGAGAGCCTTAATGAAGACATCGTGGGGAATGGGAGGCTGGCTGAGGTAAAGTGTAAAAAAGAACAAGAACAAGGGGAAAGAGACAGGAGAGGTGACGGCCGGAAAAGGAGCAGACAAATGAAATGCTTGGTGGGAAAGGAAGCTGAACGAGGAGGGTGAGGAGGCCTCAATTCTTCGATCTCCATCACTTCACCCTCTGGCCCTAAGCAGCCATCAAAGACACCAGGGAGGTCCTAATGAGGTGAAGACCACCAGCACATCATTCACTCTCACATACTTGCATCTCCTTCTCTCCTCCCACTCGGAATCTTCAGAGCAGTTGGAAGAAAGAGAAAAGCTAGCCACGTTCAAATGTTCTCTTCGCTTTATCAGATCAGATCCTGCCTCTGCTCGGCGGGAGGCCAGATGAGAGCACAGACATCTTCAGATGGAACCCAAGGACCCGATCTCAGTAGTACAGTGTGGCATTTCCCTCTTTACCTGGCAGATCCAGACTCCGGCACGGCACAGACCAGCTGAACTCTGCTCTAATCTCGAGTCCAGGCTCCCAGCATCAGTGGCAGCCTCCCATCGTTGCCTTGATGCCGCATCATTGTCTAAGTCGTGTGTCCGGACGTCCACATTATCCGAGGACGCTCGGTTCCTTCCTCAGACTAATTCTTCTTGTTCCGTTTGGCAGGACTGGAAGCCGCCTCTCAACAGCTCTACAGGTGCAGTGGCTTAGATACATGTGGACCACAGTTAAAGAGGTTGTAAAGGCTCAGACGTGTGGTGTTATGTTGTAGCATGCAAGTCGGTGGGCCGCATTATGCCACGCAGTGGAGCATCGCATCGTTTACAGGAACTATATTACACGTCCCCACTTCTACCAAGTACAGCCCCACCACTAACAAACAGAAGCAACAGCACTAAATAGTGTATTTTCAGAACCAGAGACGGCTATGGGGTGGACCAACCTGAAACCACACAAGCTGCTTTTGTTTCCTCTATTGTATAATCAATATTAATCCTTTCATTTTGCAATAACATGCTGCCCCCTGTCGGGGCTTAATAATAATAATAATAATAGAAAGAGTCAGATTAGAGTTGAGTGGCTGGCTCTGAACTTCTTTCTAGGTGGGGGGGGGTTGGAACATGAAGGGGATGCAGGACGGCTGGTGATGAGGATGATCCGAGGGACTTCCACGAGACTAAACAACGACCAGAGTGGATTTCAAACGGGGTGTTTTACAGTCTGGAACCTGGGAAGTTGGAAAAACGAGTGCCCTGTTGTTGGAGAAGGTCTGAAGCAGATGTATTGTTCTGGAGAGGGCTTGTTCTGTTTTCAAAAGGCCACATAAATACCTCGACAGTGCTCCCTCTTTCTGCACTCACTCCCCAAAGCAGAAAGAAACATGAGATCCAGGGAGGAGATGTTTTTCCCTGTTGTCACGTCTTTCTCTGATGTTCATTAAATTCTTTCAAACATTATCTATTGCAGATTTCCCCCCTTCTTTTTTTTCTTCTTCTTCTCTCAACTACTCTCCAACTTCTTCTCATCCCTTGGCTTTCGTTTCTTCTAAATTCTTTTAATTTTCCTTCTGCCCACATCAAAACTCTGGACAGAGATCACTGGAATATGCCCGCATAGCTGGTGGAGAGCACCTGTGTGTGCACGGGCGCTGGCAGTCTATGCGTCTTATTTGTTAATGCGGTGCGATATGTACATGGATTCTTGAGTAACTACAGAGGAAATGTATTCAGATCCTCTCTCCAAATCTCTTCATCACTCTCTCTCCAGATATCACATCCTCTTCCACATCAGAGGCATTGATAAAAGAGGCAGTGTGTGCCCGTCGCTGGACGAGCGGCAGCCTGACATGGCGTTAATTCTTCTGAAGTTTCCCCTCTTGTGAAACAGTGAACGTTGCACAGCTAAATAAACTTCTCTCTGAGGAAATCTATTTGATTTCTGCATACTTCTCAGTCATGTGTGCATGCTGCCACATTACAGTGATCGGAATTCCTACAGTGGATCGTGTGTGTATTCAGGCCGGAGATGAGCGCTGGAGGCTGGCTGAGCTTAAGTTAGCGGGTAACGGCTGTAGGGCTCCCCAGGGGAGCGAGCCTTCGCTGACATGGGAAGCCATAAATAAGGGCCCAGGGCGCAGCGCCATGTCATGCGTCATTTGGGCCGGAGAGGCCTGCTTTATCCCCTCCCATCACCGAGCGGCTGAGCATGGCACCTCCTAGGGCGTAATACAAAACATATGGGCAAAGGGCGAGGAGCAGGAGCACCTCGGCATACCTTACTCCTGCCCTGTCAGCAAAGCTTCTGGGAGGAAAAGCAGATACGGCCAAAGACGGCCTCTATGATAACACCGTGCTCGTATGCCACATTCAAACTGGGTCAGGAAACAGATTGGTGGGCGTGGTTATGTTTGATGTTAGAACGTCACATGACACTTATAGGATATCATTATTTATTATTGGATAACAGCAATGAAAAGTGAGCTAGTTTAACTGGTCACACTATTTAGGTATTTATAATCAGTATAAAAGCAATGAAGAGTTAATCGTCTTTAGTAGTTTATAACATCAGTTATTGTATAAACAGTTAATAAATGGATAACACAATATATATACGAGTTGTGATCATTCCTAACGATTTGCATTTAAACAGTTTAAAAAGCAAATAACGATTTCCTAACTATTTGTTAAAAAGGTTTTGGCCCAAAACGTATTAAAACGCTTCAATATCATTGTATGCCGACACATTCTAATTACTGACAATTCAAACCAATGGCAGGATCGTACAAACAAATAGCGGCGGTGGAGAAAGAGTTTCTCTTCCTTGAAAAGACTGATACCAGTGAGCTGTGTGGTTTGGCTGCTGTATTTTCCTACAATCGAGGTTTAAAATGAGTCGACAACGGCTAGATTACACATTATTTGACCAAGAAGAGAAAGTATGACAATTTCCCGTTAAACTAGAATATAGACAATGACACAGTTGTATCATCGCCAACGTCCTTTTTCAAAGGAATCTGCCACCCACAAGACGTTATGCAGTGGAGCCTCTGGCCTCCATCCTCAATATAGCCAATTCCAAGGTTGCTGATGAATCAGTGACTAAACACAGCATGAGATGAGATACGAGGCATGAAGAATGCATTGGTAATGGCACTACTGCCTGTGAAGATATTGGGTGAGAAGAACTGCCTCGAGGCCAATGACTCACCAACATGACTGCGGACCGACGGACACAGATGCAGCCTGAATGATGAGTGGCTGGGTGGACTACTCCTTTATGACTCATCCTACAAACCACAACTATTTCATTCACAATTTATTCTTTGCCTGTATAGATGACAACAGAAATAATGTTGCCTTTTTGACATTATTGTGTCAAAAATAAGACATGGTGGTCAAAGAGATCATTAAATGCTGTTCTGTAAATTCACCTCCTGGGCTAATAGTCAAGTCATGGTGGGAGATTTGGGAAACATCCATGTCACCGTCCTCTATGGTTAATGTCTGCTTCCATGAAGTTCCCCAGTGACTCCACTGCAGTGTTACATCACCTCCACCTGCAGAGATCCTCGTTTCTATGCCGGAGGGAGAAGCTTCTATAATCCTGAACAATTGGACTCGAGTTGCTTTAGGGGAGGCACAAAAAGCTGTGGGAAGAAAAGCCAGCCTTCAGGCACTCGCTCTCTTATCAGCGGAGAGATAGACATCGGTCCCGCGGGGCGTCCCATTTCTCTCTTTTCGGTTCTTCCCTTTGTCCTAATCTCCCCTTTCTTTCCACTTTTCTCTCGGTGTCAAAGATTGACCACACGATACGTTTAACTTCTCTTTTGCTGACAATTTTCATTGTCCCGAATTCAAAATGACAAACTCATCCGGTTTGCTTGGTGGAGTGCACAGCAGAGTTAAAGTGAGCAGCGGTTTGGGAAGCAGAGGTTGGGTGGGGATGATAACGTGATGGCTGTGGCAGCCACACGACGAGAGGCAACGACCGTGTCTGTCTACAGCATGGACGCATGGGCAGCCCGCTCCAGAGCTCGGATCCAAGGTCTCAATCACTCGCCCCCTATTTGCATAGATAATAAACTAAAGATACAGCAGTGGGCCGTATCAATCACTAGTGAGGCTATCAGGCTGGATGTCAAAGAGCCTTTTTGGCTGTTATCAGCACTTCCTTTAAAATTGGAATCCAATTATTTCTTCATCATATTCTTCAGGGATGGAAGCTTGAACACCCTTTATATTAAAAACGGTCCTCACAAATGAAAAGACAGAGCTGATGAGTCATCAGAGCAGCAACTTCACATTACAGAGTCGTTTTTAAACAGCTGCTGGATGTCTTGTGCTCAGAACCTCAGTGTGGAGATATGCTTGAAACGAAGGGGGGGGGGGGGATAGGTTTCAGACGCTGCATCGTGATCCCATAAGCACTTTGTCGAAAGCGTACTGACCCCTTTAGACCAACAAAAAAGGGGGGACTAGATTTACAGAGGAGACTTACAGGTGTGGAGAGGCACAAAAGAGGAACATGGGGATGTGGTATATGAAAGGGTTAAGATAAAGGGTGAGGGGCTAAGTGTCTTACTGTGACAGCCGCCAGCTGCATGCAATAATCCCCAACTCTCCATCAAGAGCCCTTTATATTTCCTTGTCAGACACAGCAGTGTGTATGAGAGAGAGCATGGCTGTTGGACAAGGAGTCCAGTAACAAGAGAGGACCCACAGTCAGACAGCGTTTTACACCTTTTTCCTCTCGTCTCTTCCTCCTTGTAGCTCCCTAAGCTCCTTTCGGCGTTGACTTTTAATCACCTTGAACACATAAGGGACGCGCCAGTAAAACCTGTTGCTGTGTTTTATAATTTGCTATGGATCCCGACAAGGCCCGTGACTGTTTCTCATTTCCTAGCAGGCTCACTGGGCCTATAAGACATGTATGGATATTTTGTCTTGTACATGAAGGGAGGGAGCCCTGTTATGAAACCCCTACTATGTGTTCCCACGGCAACTGGCAGTGTGTGCTATAAAGACAGATTATGTATACGGTATGTTTACTGAAAACAATAAATTCCAGCGTGCTTACATCAAGAGGCAGTGCTCGCTGGGCAAGGCTCCTCCACCCAGGCTGGTTCTCTGATGAAAAGGTCCAGGGGCCACACTAACTCGGCAAAGATGGAACGCGATGGGGAAAAAATGTGACGTAATGCACACTGAAAACACATGTCTTTTTAAAATGTTCGCATAATGCCATTACCGAGTTAGTTAAAAGCCGGCAGGCCTGTCACATAGTGTTAAAAAGATCAGATCTCAAGTGGAGCCATGTTTTGGATTCAGTCTGAACACAAAATATCTGACGTGATGAGCAGACAGATCGGCGTAGGCCTCGCACGCTAAATAAAAGCACTGATACATGATCTTCTCCAAAGTTGGTAATGCAAGTAATGTAGGCTTCTACTTCAGTCAGATAAGAAACCATTTAATGTCATATTTCTCCATAAACTACAAGGGAAAAAATGAAATAACGAACTGATATTTAAAATTCCAATGTTACCAGAATACTGTCGTTTCTTTTAAGTGTCCAAATTGTTTCAAAGACACGCCAATGTCAACCCCTTACACTCTCAAACACATATGCACAATGCATCAGTGCTGCAGTTCCCAGCCGGGCGCAGAACAGCGGCTGCAACCCGTGATGAGGCAGCGATGCAAGGATCTTATCCACAAAAGGAGAGCGAGTGCTCGAAGCTCTGTGGGCAAGTTTTTACGAGCCACCTCACACATTTTAACAGCACGGCAAACAGACAGTAAACACCAGGAAGGCGGTGCGCTTTAACACGTGATTAAGACACAGCTAATTAGATTGCGGACAGTAAAACTGTGAGGAGAATCGTAAAAGAGGGAGCACGGAGGGGCCTGAGCGAGGGATCAGGTACAACAAGCAGAAGTTTAAGTCAGGACACCGCAGGCCACTGACAAATGACCGAGCTAGGGTTTCTCATTTCTGCTGCCTTCGCTGCACTGAAAATGTAAATAGCAGACTTTCTACGGTAAAAAAAGAAAAGTCGCCCCCCCATGTCCACCATCCATCCATTCCGCCATTCTTCTCCTCCCTCTCCTCGTATGCAGTGGTTGGTCCCATGAAACAGGGGTCAGGGGACTAATGGAGGACCTCGTGGCCTTGTGTGCCTCTGGAAACAACCCCCCATTCCCCGCTCTCTTATAAATCAAGCAGGCTTCATTGAGAGTGGCAGAGTCCTATGATGTCCCAGCCATGTCTCATTTCAAAGTCCTCCTGAAGGCTCACACGGTTCCACGTTTACTCACGGGGCACAAGGGAGATGTGCATGTGGGGGTGAGGGCGAGCCTCAAAGAAAGACGCACGCCGCAAGCGTCGAGAAAGAGAACGAGCTCGGGTTGAAAGAGGAGTATTGAGGGAAAGAGAAGATGTCCCAGAGGAAATCGGGGCTTCTAAAACAAATGTTTACTTAGAAACGATGCTGCATTAGAGCTCTCACTTGAAAGCATGGACAATAAATCACACCATATTGGGAAAGTCATTACACCATCCCTCCAAACCAAAGAGTGTGCAAATGGGCACATGTGAGAGTCGTGTAAGAGACCTTCCTCTGGTGCACATGGTCAGTTTACAAAGCATCTAGAGAAGCACAATCAAAACACAATTTCCCTCCCGTCATGGTAAATTTAGGGTGTGCGCTCTATAGAAGGATGAATGATGGTTGAGATAATGCCGTTCTGTGGTTTCTTGTAGTTGATACATTCATAACATTGCCAGATAAGTTACATATGAACCCACAATTTATGTTTTTCTGAGAACAGGTTTTGTTTGTCTTTCAACACACATCATCCAAATGACACTGAAGGCATTTAATCAAAACCATCAACACACACACATATATATACATATATATATATATCCTCTTTAAGCATATAAAGGGAAAAGAAAAGACGACATTGTTATGCAATCAGTATAATAAGGAAATAAACTATGTATTTAAACTAACAATGAGAATTCCAAAGCATATAGTATATAATACACAGCGTAAATGAACATATGAATATAACAAATTTGTATGCCTTTTCCAAAACTTTTGGGATTTAATTTTTTTAAAGGAGTTTTCCAGACCTGAAAAATAATATTTTAAAATGTGTATCCGAATAATCAACAGTCAACAGATTAATCGATTAATAAAATAATAGTTAGTTGCTGCCCTAGCTGTGTTTTTTATCACATTTAAATTACAAACATTTGTCTTAGTCTGAATGTAGAAACCTGAACAACATATTTAGTGTAAACAAGTAAAAATAGTAGTTTCCAGGAAACCAGTGGAGTCACTGGTTATAGTGAATAATTCTCCGTAAAACCTCACATGTCTTTTTACATTTTGGTTCCTCCTTCAAAAGAGTCTAACTAACAGTTACGTTCACATTAAAATACATACAACTTAAACTGTGCAGCTAAGAGTACAATATAGTATAATTTGTCCCATCACAGATCATATTCCAGATAAATACTCGGTGCATCACTGCCGGCCTCTGAAAGCTGTCAGATGCAACCGGAGAGCGAGCCGGACGGCCTTTTGCTCGGCGAGCTGCGACACGCAGAAGCAGAGTCAATCTTCCTCAAAAACAAAAAGCTCTTCATCTCTCGTTTCCCTTGCCGCTGCAATTTCTTCCTCTCACATTTAGGTAGTGACAGTGTGGTTTGCCTAATCCTTCCTTATCTCCTCTAAATGCAAAGGGTTGGGCGGAATTTGCATGTAAAACAGAACACAAGCTGTCACTTGTGACTTTATTTACAGAGGAGATCTGGAAGATCATGAAGATACTGTTATGAGGTGGGAACACACACACACACACACACACACACACACACACACACACACACACACACAGTTTACTTAAACCACAGGAGTGTGTGACACCTTAGATGTAACTGGTGTTAACCCCCGATGTGGCTGTTGTTTTGAGTGTTTCAAAATGTCTGCTGTTTGAGGCCTGAAAATGCGTTAACATCCAGATGAGAGGAAGGTGGTTGTGGTGTAGATGGGGGGCAGTTTGGGAGGGGGGGGCTCAGACAGACAGAAAAACATTCCCCAGTCGCTACGCTCATCTCCATAACTCAGGACGCAGCCACAGAGCACCGATCCTAACACGGGACATTAACGACCCGACCCCCACCGCTGAAAGCGTCGTTACCTGCCGGGGAACGGTAAGGGTCATTTAGGGCCCAATTTGTGACTGCCGTGAAAGAAAGGCTCTCCTTTTTGAAAGGCTCATCTTTTTGCCTCATGGTTGCAGTTAGGGTGAAATAAATCACTTGTAGTAACTCTGCATTAGGCGGGAGGAGCCTCGTCCTGCACGGCTATGGACCCGTTAGTGAAACATGAGTTGATAGCTTGTAATTACAGAAACTTTAAACTAAACCAAAGCCGTACCATAATCATATTGTGTACGGTGGAAATCAAAAACAACTTTTACAAACAAATAGCCGATAAGCATCTGAGGGATTGGATTTCATTAAGTCAGGGGAGCAACAAAAGAGTATAATTACAACCAACAATACAGGTCATTGTGTGTGTGTGTGTGTGTGTATGGTTGTTTTTATGCCTGTGAGGTATCCCTGCAATTACTGTCAGTGTGTGATTTGCTTTTGGAGCACTCTATGATGATTAATTCTAAGATGTTTTTAACCACAAGACGTGTGTCACATATCAAGTTAAAGGGCTTTTTAAAACCGACAGCGTTCCCCTCAGAGAGTTGCACAATCGACATTTGATGCATTGTGCAACTTTAAAAGTGGGACAAGACTTAAGGCATCTGTGTTGGTTTGTGGTCCTCTGTTTTATCCATACCCTACGACGGTGACCTATGGAGCTGTGGCGTTGGGGATTAAGCAGCTTGATACGCATTCGCCGGATCAACTGTGCGTTAAACTGCATTTCCTCAACGCTCATTAATTACCGCTCACGTTTATACGCTTTGTAGCAAAACCTCTCATAATACAGCCGGAACATTCCTCCACGGCAGTAAAGTGTGTATATTAGGACAATAAAATACAAAAGGAGACCGAAAAAACTGTTTGCATAATGCTGTTTATGAAACAAAAGGGACACGTCAACCTTTGCGGAGTGTAAACCTAACTGCGTTGGCGTTAGAAAAGGTGTTTTCTCCACAGGTGACACATCTCACATGAAATATCTCGCCCTTATCTTGGGGGCCTTTTCAGCGAGGCAAACTATCACTCAGTATCAAATGACATTAAGATAATGAGCCAAAGACGCGACAAAAGAGCGGGAGGTAGGGAATTAGCAGCCAGGCTGGCTTATGCCTCCCACGGGGGCGATGAGTGAAGAGAGGTGTGATTAGTTAAGAGACCTTTATCCAAGCCAAACTTGTGTGCGTGGGAAATCACACACAGTACCTAACAGCACTGAAGGTTGCAAGGCCACTGCTAAAACATCTTGCTCCTCTTAGCATGGAGGTGATAATGAACGTAACACCTTTGGTTGCCTCGGAGCAATCACCCTGGTCTGACTGGATCCTCACAGCAATTCATTCGTAGGCACTAAAATATCGATATAAATCATCACTTCTATTCCTTAACGGAACTAGTTATTTGCACAAAATAAAAAATAAAAAACATTACATCTGATGAGAAAGATGATAAAGCCACAATTGCAAAAATAAAACCCTTTGACATCACGTGTGGGTGTGGTGGATAAGTGTATCACATCTCAATGCAGCTCCCCATTAAGGGTTTTAATCTCAATTGGCACTTATGGGAACACTATCTGTCATTCTCACCATATATTAGTGTCTGACAATTTTACACATTTGACAACTTAAAAGGGTCACGTTACTTTCCATCACATACTTTCCAAACACATGCCAACAGCCTGGAGAGCAGACGCAGACGTTTCAGTTTTGTTTCGGGCGGGACAGAAGTGATCCGTTATCGTCCGTGACCGTCTGCTTCGCCAGCACTCGGTTCTTGTGAGAGCAACCTGCTGAATCACGCTTCAAAGAGGGTTCACTTCTATAATAAGTCACCGATTAAGTTGTAGAGTTTAGATTACACAGCATGCTACTCTACGCATTGGTAAGCAGGGGAGTTCTCGCAGGCTTTAAAATACTTGGTCGACAGTCGGGCAAAGCGGGCCATGTGTTTTGTGGTGTACGGCATTGTTGGCGCGACGTAATCTTCACCTGCGGCGAAGCGCGTCGGTCAGATGAATAACTCTGGTTGGCTGCCCAGCTTAAGCGAATTAGTGCGCGAGAAGACAGACTGACGCAGGAGAAGCACGCAAAGGGGAACACAAAACAGACAGAGGGCGTTTCTCCTTTTAGAGAAAGGTGAACGCCAGTTGGCTGTTGGCTTTGTGGTGTGTTCAAGTGCAACTTTTTGGCCAAGGCAAAGGCGCCCTTCGTTGCTGCTCGTTCTTTGACGTCCGTTTGGTGCATCTGGACCTCAACGAGTAAAGGGATGCATTTATATCCTACCCGTCAGACTCCGGTCACACTGTTCATGCAGCGTGACGATATTCTATGTTTTTACACAGTTTGAAATGTTCCCTTTAACAACTGTGAACATGAGATTATCCTCAAAATCCAAATGATCAGGAAGTAAAAGGTTAATCAAGTGACATATGTTTTCAATGCCAATTTTGATATTTGACTGTTAAAATGAAGATTATAATTGATGCCGACAGCTTTTTAAGATTAAAAATGTACTGGATTTCCTCCATTCTGTATAATTATAAATTTAGGATCCTAGTATAAAAAATCCATTAAGTATACCTACATGGTATACTTAATGGATTTTTTATTAATAGTAATTTATTATTACTTTATTTATTAATCCTTTTATATTTATATTATATATATAATATATATATTTATCAATAGATTTGTTATCAATAGTAAGAAAATACTGGCATGAATGAACACTGACAATATAGGGAGTTTGTCTGATTGTGACGGTCGCACCATAATGAGAAAATATGATACAGATATGAGGAGAAACACCTCAACAACGTAACATCGTCTCTTTCACAGTGTTCAACTGATGTTTGTCCTCATGTTTCACTTTGTGCTGCTGCCCTTTATCCGACGGCCTTTATGTCTGAATTTGACAAAACATTTTTTCTAAGCGATATAAAAATGTTTCACGGGACACGAGTGCTTATTCAGACACAAGACCAACATGTTAAATTGACTTCACACCAACGTAAACAATCGCATGTCTGAAAGGGGCCGTGACGTCGTGTTCCAAAATAGTAAATCCTTTTAGTTTGTTGCTTTTCTTTCAGCTCATGTTAAAAGTAAATAAGGCGAAGAGTGTTTGCATATGTGTGTTACAGCATGTGTGTGTGTGTGTGTTCAGTTCCACACTATGTCAACCCTTAATAGACATGCTGATGTTCCAAGGGGCCACTTGGAGCCATCAACACGTCCCCTAATGGGCAAGTTCATGTTTATTCTCTCCCCACTGGACGGCGCTTCCCCTGGTGCGCAAAAAGAAAAGAAAAGATAGTCTCATCTATCTCCCATTTTCTCATTCCCTGTCCTCATCAATCTCGTGTATCCCCACTCAATCAATTTCTCTTCAGTTCCTCTTCTCCAGTGGCCCCTCTCCCTCTTTCTCTCTCGCTGCCTCTCTGGATCGTTTACCACCTCTCCCTCCTCCTTCATCATTCTTTCACTGCTCCTCTCCTCTCTCGTCACACTCTAATCTCCCGGTCTGAAAGGTGTTTCCTGAGGAGGGCATGCGGGAAGACAGACGGGAGTGATGGATCGCTCTGTGGATGCTTCACTCTGTCCTCTCCCGGGCGGGAAACAGGGTGGGTTTGGGTAAGGGGAGCAGCAGGGGTCGGGTGGGTCTGACAGTGGGAGTGCTGGGTGAGGTGGTGTTGGGGAGGGAAGCAAGGCACAAGCGCCTTTGAAAGGTGGTGTTGAGGGGGAGCAGGGGAGGTCTCTGTGACCGGCGGACTCCTGGTTCTATATGATGTGAGCTAATTGTAGTGAAGAATGAGGGCTCTGCAAATATGCGCCTCCAAACTCATCCAACCCTATTTACGTTATTCCCATAGCAGTACATATTTAAAAAAAGTAAACTTAGCAAACATTTTCACCATAAATAGGGATTCATTTCCAACTGTTGCAGCCTCAACTCACAGCACGCAGGCCTCTCAAGTTGAATAGTTTATGCTTTGCTTCTCCACGGCACAGTTCTCTTTCATGTTGAACATTTCAAATTCAAATCTCTACTCAAGGCAACATCTTTGAGGGGCTAAAAGTCACCTTTCCTGGTAAACATTATTATATTCTGAGGCCAGTCAGTTTAAAGCTCACCTAATTGTTAGGTGAGCTTTAGACATACATTAGAAGCAACAGGTATATGATCTGTAGTCACCTTTGTACCTCTGTATCTCAACTGAAACAAATCAGCATGTGAAACACATGGTCCTGTAAATTCCAACAGAATTTACTTGACAGTTACTTTAAATGCAACATTTTCATCTACATTCAATCTTTTGATGTTCAAGACAATTGTTTGCAGTCTGAGCTTTAACAGTCATTGCATTTAGGACCTGTTTCCATGTAGCTTAGGATCTTTTGAACCAGTTCAGCTAAAAAGATGAATGCTCTTACAGACTAAGTTCAGAGTACTTCAACTTTAATGCAGCTTTATTATTGTCAAATATTTACCATGTTTTTTCTAGCTTACCCCCTGAATTAGTGGGAGTTGAGGGGAAAAACAACAACTATTGACATACAGCTACTGCTAAACTCAAACTGAGGTTTGAGCTTCTAGTTGCCTCAATGAAGCCCGTGTCCCAACTTAACAAAACGAAATGCTGACACAACAGGAGGTTTAAACATCACTGAAGGTATTCAGTGTCATCACAAACGTCTGCTCCATATTCATGGAGAACTTTCAGGCCATGTCAATGCAGATTAGGTCCCCCACATACAGTGATTTAGGATACGTCCAGGTGCTGCGTTTGGCTTCACAACACTGGCACATAAAGAGGAGACAGCCAAGACAGATAAGAAGGGAGGAGAGTCTGTCCGACAGCTGCCTGGTTGGGTAACACTCCTGCCGGACCCCCTGAGAGGAAGCCCAGCCTGGGGTAACGTCTGCGCCCCAGTCGGGAAAGGAAGACTTCAAACACAAGGCCTGCACAACCTCCACCCCTCTGCAGCTCCCTCTCCTGCTGTTCTCCTGAGCTCCATGGGGGATCTCTGAAGACCATCCCAGCAGTCACCACACCATGAATCAGCCATGTCTGTCTTCTTACTGCCACCGCACTCTCCGACTGTCGAGTCTTTTTTTTGGTCATTTATATATCTATTTTCAACAAGACACTTGTTGGAAGAAGGCAGGAATGTGTGCAACATATCATTAATTGGACTCCTCACCATCGGTCCTCATTATCGCTCCCCCACGGCCCTGATTCTTCATCCTCTGTGTCCTCATCGTAACTCTGCTGGCAGCAAGAATCCACATACCAGGCACAAGGTCAGATGCCCAATTAATTTCAGCAGAGCTGTCCCGTGTTGTAGAACTTGAAGGCCTGGTACAGGGCGAGTGTTTGAGAATCATAGGACGATGAGCAAGCATGTGACAAAATGGTGTTTTGGTAAGGTGATTCGTAGGACTTGCTCGGTAGTCTGTTTATAGTCGGACTGTGGACAACTATAACTTTGCTCAGCGAGACTAGAAACTACAAAGAGACGCGCCTAAGAGCAGACCTGGTGCAATTCTCAAGACATTTAAGAAAATAGGCCTCATTACCTGAGCGCATGTCTCAAACACATTTTAATCCCGATACACTACGTTCAAGATGTTTCTCTCTCTCTCTGTGTGTGTGTGTGTGTGTGTGTGTGTGTGTGTGTGTGTGTGTGTGTGTGTGTGTGTGTGTGTGTGTGTGTGTGTGTGTGTCACCCTGTCATCTTCGATTGCGAGCCGCTCATGTTGGACCAGCGACACCTTACACACAGCTCAGTGGGCCTCGGCCCCCCTGGTGTCCCACTGCCGCCACAGAGGGCCTGCCAGAGAGTTACTTCAGCTCCGCAGAACAAACACAGAAATAAATCTGTCTAAAAAGCATCCAGCGGCGTCGAGAGAAATGTCTAAATATATCCCTCTGCCGTGGCCTTCACGTTGTCCTTGTAACGGACAGATATCAATTGGCTGAGTGCGTATTTAACTGAGCAAAACTGATATGACCGTGAGAGAGTTTGAGCAGAGAGCGTCGCAGGACGATTGTGGTCACGGTGAAACTAATTTGTTGTTAAAACAAGAGGTTACCAAAAAATAAACCAGCAGCTAAATATGGGGACTGAGAACATGACACAGGCTTTACACAAAGCATACAAAAAGCCGGGTTACACGTCATTTGCAGAGTGCTTTTTGTTTAGTTAAAAAGCTGCCAACGCTGTATTTCTTCCCTCTCATCCATCGTAATTAAACAAACTGTAACCTAAGACTGAAACTAACAGCAAGATAAGTTTGAGTCAACATGTAGAACATATTGACAAACATCTTTGGCTCCAGGCGAGTTCCAGCTAGCGTAGCAGCCTGCGGGCTCACATGTGTTTGGCAGATGGCACCGAATGGATGGCACATAAGGTCAAAGAGCACTCAGCTGTATATCTCACACATACAGGCCCTCCAGGAATGTCTACACAAGGCCAAGGATTATGGTACTGCGGTGTGTGTTTCTGTGGAGGTGCTTCTGTGTGTCTTTGCATTTGCTGATAAAGAGCAGGCCACTGTAAGGATTACACGGACGACACCTCTGCTCTCGATCAGTAATGTTTACTGTTCAACAGGAGGCTGTACGACAATTTGACTGTGAGAACACCACCTCTGTAGCTTTAACATCTGATCCACTATGTTAGATAATATAAATGGTAGTCAACACAGCGCTAACTGGGGACCTGATCTGGTGTGAGCGCAGCTGGTTGCATTAGCTTTTTCTGGAGTTTGAACTTAGTTATAATTCATGTGTCCACTCAGTGAAAATGTACATAATAATACATTTAAATGGTTTGCTCCACGCCAGACGCTTTTGACACACACATGTAACACAGAACCAACGGACAACATTCAGCTTGGGAATACGTGTAAACATTGAAACACATATTTCCCCGTGATTGCATTTATAAACTAGAAAGGTGCACCCAAAAGAGGCCAGAGTCAGCTGACTGCTTTTGATTGGATAGCGATAATGATGCAGTAGATATACTACACATTATTTAAGTGTTTTAGAGCCAAGACATTTTTAAAGTATTAATGATGAATCCCAATTTAGTGAATCACTGTTTTGAAACTAGTACATTATTCTTTTACTTAAGAAACATGGGGAGAGAGAGGGGTATGACATGCAGCAAGAGACGGTGTCAAAAGGTGGGTGTTGAGGTTATGGAGCATGCACCCTAATGATTAGGCTACTGGTGGCCACACACACATTTGATAATGGATATACGAATAGCCAGTGCAACCCAGGGCTGGGGGGGGGGAAGGCATGAACGTTGAGTTTGATCTAAAACAACAAAGTTGGGCCACAATTTGAAGACTATATATAGACATTATTTAAAGTCAACGCACTTATCATTGTTACTGCCGCTGCAGTTCAACAGTTACAGTGCATCCGGAAAGTATTCAGAGCGCTTCATTTTTTCCACATTTTGTTATGTTACAGCCTTATTCCAAAATGGATTAAATTAATTATTTTCCTCAACATTCTACACACAAAAACCCATAATGACAAAGTGAAAACTGTTTTTTGCAAATTTTTGCACATTTATTAAAAATAAAGAACGAAAACATAACATGTACATAAGTATTCACAGCCTTTGCTCAATACTTTGTTGAAGCACCTTTGGCAGCAATTACAGCCTCAAGTCTTCTTGGGTATGATTCCACAAGCGTGGCACACCTATTTCTGGGCAGTTTCTCCCATTCTTCTTTGCAGAACCTCTCAAGTTCCATCAGCGTCGGTGCACAGCCATTTTCAGATCTCTCCAGAGATGTACAATCGGGTTCAAGTCAGGGCTCTGGCTGGGCCACTCAAGGACATTCACAGAGTTGTCCCGAAGCCACTCCTTTGTTATCTTGGCTGTGTGCTTCGGGTCGTTGTCCTGTTGGAAGATGAACCGTCGCCCCAGTCTGAGGTCCAGAGCGCTTTGGAGCATGTTTTCATCGAGGATGTCTCTGTACATTGCTGCATTCATCTTTCCCTCAATCCTGACTAGTCTCCCAGTTCCTCCGGCTGAAAAACATCCCCACAGCATGATGCTGCCACCACCGTGCTTCACTGTAGGGATGGTGTTGGCCAGGTGATGAGCAGTGCCTGGTTTCCTCCAGACATGACGCTGGCATTCAGGCCAAAGAGTTCAATCTTTGTTTCATCAGACCAGAGAATTTGGTTTCTCATGGTCTGAGAGTCCTTCAGGTGTTTTTTTTGCAAACTCTAGGCGGGCTGTCATGCGCTTTTTACTGAGGAGTGGCTTCCGTCTGGCCACTCTACCAAACAGGCCTGATTTGTGGAGTGCTGCAGAGATGGTTGTCCTTCTGGAAGGTTCTCCTCTCTTCATAGAACAACGCTGGAGCTCTGTCAGAGTGACCATCGGGTTCCTGGTCACCTCCCTGACTAAGGCCCTTCTCCCCCGATCGCTCAGTCTGGCTGGGCGGCCAACTCTAGGAAGAGTCCTGGTGGTTCCAAACTTCTTCCATTTCCGGATGATGGAGGCCACTGTGCTCATTGGGACTTTCAATGCTGCAGAAATCTTTCTGTACCATTCGCCAGATCTGTGCCTCGATACAATTCTGTCTCGGAGGTCTATAGATAATTCCTTGAACTTCATGGCTTGGTTTATGCTCTGATATGCACTGTCAACTGTGATACCTTATATAGACAGGTGTGTGCCTTTCTCAATCATGTCCAATCAACTGAATTTAGCACAGGTGGACTCCAATCAAACATCTCAAGGATGATCAGTGGAAACAGGATGCAACTGAGCTACATTTTGAGTGTCATGGCAAAGGCTGTGAATACTTATGTACATGTTATGTTTCCGTTCTTTATTTTTAACAGATTTGCAAAAATTTGCAAAAAACAGTTTTCACTTTGTCATGATGGGTTGTTGTGTGTAAAATGTTGAGGAAAATAATGAATTTAATCCATTTTGGAATAAGGTTGTAACATAACAACATGTGGAAAAAGTGAAGCGCTGTGAATACTTTCCGGATGCACTGTAGCTGATTACCTGATCAGATTACATCTTTTCTTTGCTCTGTAACAATAAGCGACATGTTTTGGCACCGTGAGTGGGTTCTTTCCTTATGTTATTCTTTTATACTCATTTCACATGGCGGCTAATCAAGTGTGATAATCAATAGCTAATAACTCTGAAGCCAAAACAAAGACTTAACAACTGGTAAAGTCTTGTAAGAATAATCACATCGTTCTGTATTCATCATGGGCAGAGTGGTGTGAAGAGGATTTCCTTGGCTGTTGATCTTAATCATTCGCTCTGGTCTACCTGACATAAACCTCTACGACAGTGCAGATAACACAGCGGGAAATTTCAAAAGAGATGTACGATGAAGCGCAACGGAGTCATCACGAATTACTGTGTGTGTGTGTACAGCAACACCGACAGGCTCCAGTAAAGTTTGTATAACCTTTTAGCAACACAATCCGGTGCTCCATCTCATCAGATGGACAATGTCTAACACAAATATAAGTGCAAGGTGTGTCTGTGTGCCATGGCCAACCTGTGGAATGAGAATCAGGAGAATCTCCAGTGAACTACTAATAGTCAACTCAGGGACACGACAGATCGATCTGATCAGAGGGAACCTAAACAATCAAATCAGAAGAAGTTACCTCTGATTTTACATGCCTCATTAGTAACCTCGACAACGGGCAGATCCTCCCAACCAGCGGTATCCAACCAGTATCATGGCAAAGTCGACCCAACGTGTGACGCCTTGGGGCCTACTTTGTTCAACAAGTGTTGGGGTTTGGGGGCTGCGGAGGGTGACCCCTTATTGTTCGTTGCTCCCTTTGTGGTCGTACTCCACACTGTACTGAGAATAGTAAAAGAAAGGCCTTCCCCAACAGTCGGTCATGCCCCAGTGCTCCTGGCAACAACAGGTCCCGAGGACGCAGACCTGGCTGGCCTATATTGGCTTGGCTCTCAGTGAGTGGTGGCGGCACACAGCTGTCCCATTCAGGGCTGGGCCGGTTCTTTATTAAAGCTTTGAAGACTGTTGAATAAAGGGGCGTCCTATGTTTAGGTGATAGAATCAGGGCTCCAGACTGCGACCAAATGGTCGCATTTTGCGCCTAAAATTAGACACAGTGCGAGTAAATTTTTCATCAACTCGCGCATGCGCGACCAGTAAATTAGCAGATTTCTTTTTTTTGTTATTAAATATTTTTGTTGCTTACAAACTTGTTCTACACTTCAGCCCACTATAGTTAGCGGTAATGCCTGAATGACTGGTTTGCTAACCGACATTAACTCCAGAAGAAGAAGAAAGGAGACGAAAACCGAAGAAGAAGAAGGCTGGCCTGTGTGTGAGAGGGGGGGGGGGGGCTAATGTGTGAAAAGAGGCAAACCGCAACGGAGACGCAACGAGGGCGAGGGCCGCAGAGTGAGAGGTCCACGAGGGGATCCTCACCACCGAGCGGCGTCCCGTCCCCCGAGTTGAATCTCTGGGTCAACTCAGCCGACTCTCACATGTCTGCCCCTACAGACTGATGCTCACGGTAAACACATTCCATCAGGAGCGCGAGGATTTTGATAAAGTTAGCGGAAGGATTTAAGTGACAACATCCGGTTTTGCAAAGTTAGCGGAAAGAACCACGTGAAACAACATCCGTTTATCAAAATAAAATGTAGACAAATCATTCACTAACATATAAAAGTAAACAATGAACTGATGTATCTTTATAGTTTCTGAGATTTAGCTTAAATTATGCTAAGATTAAAAAATTTTACTGGACCAAGGAAGAGATTATAAAAATTAGTCAGACTTTTGTATGTTAAGAAAAGTCCTGTATATAGATTTCCCAAGAGTTCCAGGAAATGAATAATACAGATGTGTTCCATACATATCTGAAATCCCCTACAATAGCAATCAAACTATTTTAATGTATCAATTAGGACATTTTTCAAAGTAAAAGTCCTAAATGTTTAAAGAAATCGGTAATTTCTTTAATGTTTGAGTTGCTTTATATATGTATTTCCTCATAGTCCTAGGCAATAATGCTACACAATAAATAGAATGCTTCAATCAACACCGTGATCGGTGATTGGTATTATCGGATCGGCAGATACTGATTTCGGTGATCGGCAGATACTGATTTCAGTGATCGGAAACACTGGAGTTGATAAGCGTGTCTTGTCTGATCAATACACAACAGTGAGGTGCGTGAATGGACCGAGCGGCCAGCTGCTGATCACGCACTCAATAGCTCGACTGCATGAATAGAAGGTGCGCGCATAGCGCAAAATTTTTTTGGGAGCACCCAAAGACCCATTTTGACCCAGGAAAAAGTGCGCCCCTAAATTTTCTGCTTGCGCCCCTAACATTTTAAGTTAGGAGCGACTGTGCTCCTAGTTAAAAAAGTTAGTCTGGAGCCCTGGATAGAATGTAAGCAACTATTTTTCTAGTTGGCCAACGCAGGACAAAGAGCCTCCTTCTGAATATGGGGAGGACGTGAGAGAATGAGACAGTGAGTGAGTGAGAGAGAAAGAGGGGTACGACACAAGTGTTTCCAAGATTCTGATTACTTTGATGGATTCATCATAGGGAACTGGCGGCAGAGGCTTTCAAGGAGAAATGCAACGAGTGGTAATTATCACAGGTGGTTCTGACGCCCTGGTGATTAATAATAAAGCCACAGAGCCGAGGCTTCTCTGTTAATTAGAGGATGAGATCTCGACAAAGACACAACCTATACACTAGAGTCTAGAGTCTAGACTCTAGAGTCTAGACTATATACACTACATGTTACACTTCACTGAACAAGGATAAGCAGAACCTAAAGAGGAGAGGCCGTCTGATACGATGGTAGAGTAATACCCACGATGATCTGTATTTGATATCAATCCCAATTGTGTATTGAACGAGTGTGACACTCACCCTCCCTTCACATGCCTAGAAGTACACACACACACACACACACACATACCTGGTCATGGCTGTCTTGGAGGGTGCTCCCGGTGCCGTGGAAAGTCATTTGCACAGGGGAGAGGGTCAGATAGGTCACAAAATCCTGGCCACTCTGCGCATCACTGTACTGCACCTGGGGCAAAGGTGGGGAAACTGTGTTACATCTAAAGTAAATACAGGAAAAGATCGATCAAAGCACAACAGGCAAGAGAATTGAAGCTTCTACAGTTTTCAGCGGGATACAGTCTCGTGATCTTGGAAGTGGTTGGCTGGAGAGTAAATCTTGCATGTCTAATTGCCACCACAGAGCATTTGTGGACAATTACCCCACACTATAGAGAGTTGGCAATGGAGGGGAATGAATGTAAGGGTGTGTATGTGTGATGGGGAGGGGGGACATCAGAGGGGGTAGTGATGACATCACTGGCGACCCCTCATCATTGAGAGGTTAACTCTGCAGGCATTCCTAAATGCTGTGCAATCAGGACTGTTATGACATGATGCTCCTCTGGGACAGTCTGCTCCTGAGATCCAAGGGCTTTGGTAAGATTGCCTGCTAGTCTGCCCTACTTCTCACTGGCTCTCACTCGCATGTGTACGCCTCTGTATGCGAGTGTCTGTGTTTGCCTGGCCTACTTATGCCCAGGACAGCTGCAGGCATCTTAATAAATAGCAAAAATAACTGAGAACTGAAAGAAGAGAAAGATCTGACTGATGCAGAAACACAAAGAACCGAAGGAACGAGAGCAAGGACATAACCGATTCAAAATACTCTTACACGTCAAAGAGCAAATGGAAGAAGTAAGCTGGCAGGTAAATAAGCACACAGCTATGAACATGACACAGCTTCCAGCTACTTCTGGACGAATGACCGGCACTCCAATATTCTCAGACAAGTTAGGCATATAAAAAAGAGGGCTGTTGGAATTTAATGACCATGATAAATCCATTTGACATACTTTTGTTGATCAATGTGTTGAAGTCATTTCAGGTTGATATTTGTTGAACGTATCTATAATGGCGGTGTTGGTTTGAGCGAGAAGTTATTACCTTCTTCTGAGCAAATAACACAAAAGCATGTGTCCGTGTGTGTATTTTCCTTTGAGCAGCGTAACTTCTCTCAACGGATCAAGCCCACCATACCCGACAATTTGTTGGCAATACACGCTGGATTTGTAGATACACACATGCATTCAAGCATCTGTCTATGGTTTGTGACTGAAAGCCTCCAGAGCAAGTTGTGTGCTTCTCTCTGAGTTATTAACATGTGTGTGCTGCGGCCGGCCAGACACGTTGTATTTCTGCCCATTACGACACGGACCCACCGTAACATGCACAAACATACGGAGATATCACACACACACACACACACACACACACACACACACACACACACACACACACACACACACACACACACACACACACACACACACACACACACACACACACACACACACACACACACACACACACACACACACACACACACACACACACACACACACACACACACACACAGGAATGCAATCTGTTATGTGTATGAATGATGAATGTAGTGAAGTTAGTCGTGGAAATAGCTTTCTCTGACAAGTTAATCTCCAATAAATTCTCCAGACTTTAACATTAAGGGGAGAAAGTAAGAGTGAAAAAAAAGCAGACGAGGGGGACTTTTTAAGGGTGAGAATATCATTGTATGGAGACAAGAATCCTGTTTCAGAAGTTTGAAAAAGAGTACATGCGATGAAAATACAGCTTCTTTCATAATCTTCTTCAAACTGTGTGCCAAGGACTGTTTGTGCTTGAATAGATATAAACGTGTGTGTGTGTGTGTGTAATAGTCCAGTGTGCTGGTTCATTTGGGCAGCATAAAGGCCTGTGGTTGGGAGCACGTGATGTATGGTGTAATCATGCGGTCCAATCAGAAGGCCCCTCGCTCGGTTCATCTATTGCGAGCTGTCAGGCCTCCAGCCGAGGGCGAGGCCCTTTGATGGCGCTCGAGGAAACAGACGCTCTCTCTCAGTCTTCCCTTGTAAAGAGATATATGCCTGGATATCAAATTTCTAATAATGCCCAACTTCTCCTATTGTCTGAGTGTCTATGCACACAAATGTGTATGTTCATGTGTATGTTCGGGTGATGGAAACTACTAATTATTATAAGTATCTTTGAGGGGGCAAATTTCAGGAGGAAGTTTGTGGAACCAAATAGCCATGAATGTTCTCCTTTGGTTTGTTGTGTATGCATATTCATTATTAAATCAATTCACTTGTTAAATCAGCCATTGCATGACCTAAATTGAGGAATATTTGTTTTTAAAGCTATACGAGTGCAATGATTGAGGTCAGCAAGGCCGCCCTAAACCAAAGAAATTCTAAAACTCGTATTATTTTGACGTCTGTTCAATTACTTGATTTAATCAACAGATCTGTAAAAAATTAGTTTCTCCACAATGTAAGTACAATGCAATGTACAAAGAGTCAGTGTTTAATGTTTGTTTGGCAGTGTTCAGGATGGGAAATCAAAAGGGAGGAGGTCATTGTCTAGAATAAACAAACTATCGACCCAAGAGGATTCCTACTGCTGGTTAATGATCGATGCTGGATTTTAAATTTCTACCAACTGTGTTGCACATTCCATTCATTCTTTGGCTTTGACATTTACCCTTGAAGCTCTCTATGGAGAGAGGATTTTTTAGAATTTCCTCTTGAGGTTTCCTCCTCTTTTAAGGCATGGAAATTACAAAAGATCTGTCCACCACCGTGGTCCTGACTGACATACAACTATCGGATGATTTACCACAACATTTGGTACATACATCCATGGTTCAGAGACGAAGGATCCTAAATAATTCCGTGATCCCTGGACTTTCCCAGCCAGTGCCATCTCCAGGTCAAAATTTGAATTTGTCCAACATTTTGTGTCATGACCAAATAGCTGCAAACCATCTCCTAACACTGTGGAGCATAATAAGTAAAGACTCTCACATGCCTAGCATTGACTTGTTTCCTTATGTGCTTAAGTCACTCATCTCTTTGAAATCTTTAGATGGGTCTGGACTACATACTCTAATGCCACATTGTATGTGATATTGGACTGTATAAATAAACAAGACCTGCTCCACACCAGCCAAATTCTGGTGAAAACAGCAAATTTGGCAGATCACCAAACGCCACCTAGAGGGCTTACTTTCTTGGTGGCTTTTTTTATGTCAGAGTTCCTGGTTACTTTGGGTACGTTCAAGCAACTTTGACCTGCAGGTAGGAAAGCGTGTTGCCTGATGTGGCAGCATCAATGAACATTGACTGAAATAACGAGCCTCTTAAAAACAAACCATCTATTCTCCCAGCCAGGATGTCTGTTTTGAGTGCATGTTTGTATGCATCTGTGAGCGCATGCATTCTAAACAGGCCGAACTAATCATCTCAGGTCCCACCTCAGAAAACGGCCTCTAATCCACTTCCTTTAGAGACAAAGAAGCCGGAGAGTTACGCAAGGCCTGCAATTGATCGATGGCACTAACGTGGAACGACCTCTGACATCTGGCTTCTATAGCTGGACGGCTCCTCTTGAAATGCTCCTCGAACAAACACAAACATATGCACAAACTAAAAAGAAATCACAGTCATGGTGTGCACGCAGCCGTGCCGAAATGTATGTTGAATGCACAGATATGCATGCGCACACCTACAAACAGGAAACCAGACAGCCATGTAGGCGACACAGACACAAGTCTGTTATTAGGACTGTGTTAGCAAACACTGTCAGGGTAACTGCAAAAAAACAACACTCATGCGTGTTGTCATAAATCCTAGTTAAAGCCACAGAACACAAGCACTTGCAGGACTGAGAACTTGATTCCAGACTAAGCCGAGTGCAGGCTGTGGAGAATCAGAGAGCACAGACATAACTTTGACTTTACTATAATAAACAAGCCCTCTAAGCTGAGGAACACTGTCATTGTTGGTGAGAAGCAATTAGGGGTCCAAGTCGAGCCACTTCAGTGGGGACATCAGGGGTCAAGAGTGTTTAAAGAACTCTGTTAAGATACGTTTCACTTCTCCTCATGGCAGAGGGCTAAGGACCAACAAAGCTGCCACTCTAGAAACCTGGCGAGCCCTTTGCCTGAATCGCATAGAGTAGCCTTGAGACAAAGAGATACAGAGAGTTTGAAGGATGTCAGTTCACGAGAAAATCTGTTCCATGAAGTTAGAGAAATACATGTTAAAAACAAACGCTCACAATAACCAGAAAAGCAGACACCATTTCTTCCACAGCAGGAGAAAGACGACCCACACATTAAATATGAATCCATACACAGACTCAGATACTTTTAGCCGTCCCAGCTTAGCGTCGACAGCTCGCCTGCGTTTGTCTATTTCTCTACTGGGCGCAGTCATTTCATGTGAGTTCCTATGTTTCTGTGAGGTTACTAAGCAAGGCGGATTTTCTTTTTGCTATCTCTGGACAGAGCCAAGATAACTACAGCGACTGTGTTCAGATAATGAGGAACACTGTTTAGATTCTTCAAAAAGCGGCCTGGTTACCACTCTCGATCTCCCCATGCTGGGCCTGTGCTGGCACACAGCTGCGAGCACTGTCTCGTGTCAGGAATAAATTAAATAGGACCAATACTATCAAAATAAAGAGAACAAAATGACAAAAAAAAGAACGAAAAGAAGATTATGCTGCATATTCAAATCTGCAATATGCTTTGCTGGAGTATTTGATTTAAAGGTTTGCAAATGGGCTTGATTATGGTGTAGAAACATCATCACTCAGTTTTGCCAAACACACAGAGACACACGCACCGACACGCACACATGGCCACCATGTAAGCAGAGAGACCGTGCGCCGAGCCAGCACAGCATTAACGGTCTGATTTATACCACGGACAAAACTTGTTTTCGAAGATCGCTCTTCACACAAATATGCCGCAGAGCACAGCTGGAAGCCATCACCCTGCCGCAGAAATCAAACATGCAGGGATTAGCCATCCCGAAATGCATTTTCTAACACAAATCCCAGAGTAAACAGAGAGTGGAGGAATGAGACGATGACAAAGAGTTTGGAAACAAACTGTTAGTCTTTGAACGTTTGTTCCAGATCAGGCGTTTGATGTTGATACAGAGAGATGAGAGTCGGCTACGGGGATCAGGAGAGGAGGAGGAGAAAAATGAGCGTAGTAAGTGCCAGGCCGGGTACAAGGTGTCGTCGGCACCATTTGAAGTGGTCTTTCTACACAGCCAAAGAAGGAAGCGGAGAGAGGGAAGAGCAAACAACGAGAGTGTGTGAGAAATCCTGGGAACTGCACTGAATGGATATCAACACCAGCCACCCGCCAAGGATGGTGTTTTCATTAACATGGGATTTCCAACATGGAAGTTCTGATTCCAGCTCAGCAAAGAGTACGGGCCCTCCCTTCTCTCTAAATCCATCTCCCGACTGAAGCCCGCCTTGCTCGATAGCATAGCTCAGCTGATCGCTATCTCGGTGGCGTTATTGAGTTTGGACTTAGCAGGTGGACAGAAGTGATCGGTACGGTAGATCCCATGAAAGTCTTCTGGACACAACACGGCATGCTACAATACAGCGTGGGAATATTTGATTGCCATATGCAGGAGGATATTAACAATTTGGGAAACAGTCCAATATCCTGTGTCACTAGGAGTTAACATCTGACCCATATGAATGAATGACTGGTGGCTTTTCTTATTTATTTATGTGTCATGCACATAACTTGCCCAAACCTCATGGGTTCATAAGACACCAAAAATGCAGCTGCACACATTTTATAATGCTTCAGCTCGGCCTCAAAGACAATATTCTGCCTTCTCTGCCAGGCCGGGCAACTTAAATCTGTTACGACAAAAAGGTTCTTTTCCTGAAACACAACTCAAGTTTTTCATCGTCATCCAGCGGAAATAAACTAAAGTAATTTTGTACTAAAGAGTACATCTCTGATGTCCTTGTAGATAGGACAGTTGGGGCTGATGGTGATGTTCCTGAGCGTAACTGTGCACATGTGAATCTCTGTCTTTTGTCTAAGTTATACTGCACCTAAAGTTCTGCTCGATAGTTCTTCTTCATGAGACGATGAGTGATGTTTTTGGGTACTTCTCACAGCGCAAGAGTGAGCCTGCACTAATGATTTGAGAATCTGCACACAACACATGCACACAAATAACACAAACTAAACTATCTAGTTACACTTTATGCAAGCCATCAAAAACTCTACTCTGCTATAATACACAAAGTGGTTCTGTCATATTTTCCATTTACACAACCAAAACACCACCTCAGGAGGGGTTTAATGTGTGAATTTCGTGATGAAAAAGGTGCTACATCAACTGTACATGCCAGTTACTCAGGAATATGGCTTACTGCATTAAGTGCAGTAAAAATAATGAGATCTGTTCTGTGTCATATTGTTTTTATGCACCTTTGGTTTAACATGATGCATCTAATCTCAACACAGTACAACCAAATGGTGGTGAAATACAATGTAAATGTTGAATCAACTGGTCTTCATGTCAGAAATGATTTAAAGCAGGACTATAAAATACATTCTTCCTCTCACAATAACAAAAGTAGAATGTGTCAGAAACAAAACATATTAATATATATTGTCAGGCACGTGCACAGACATTTTGGGGGGCAGGTGCTCAAACCCAAAAAAAGGGCACCCATCGGCAAAATGATTTTTATATTGATCGCTGTAACTAGAAGTTAGCAAGTAATTAAAACACATTGTGTCGTGAGAAGACATGAGAGCTAAACAAAATGAAATTGTTTTCTATTAACAATTACAATAAGTTTTTATTTACAAAATGATAAGAGCGAAAAATGCCATATAATAAACAACTTAGGCTACTAACCTCGACCGCTCGGTCATGCCGGGAAATATCAAACCTCTGTAAAAGCGTTAAAAAGCCTCAGTCTGATATTTCCCGGCATGACCTCACTCTGGGTTAGTAAGTAGTTATTACAAGTGTTGTTTACCTTCGCATTGGAAATGCGGAAGGTTATGTTTTGATCGCTGTGTATTTATTTGTATGTGTGTGTGTTTGTGTTTGTGTTATTCGCATAACTCAAAAAGTATTAAACCAAATCGCATGAAATTTGGTGGGATGATTGGTTATTATCCGGGGACCATTTGATTAGATTTTGGGATCGATCGGGTCAAAGGTCAAGGTCATGAAAAGGTCAAATCTTCTTTTTACCATAGCGCAGTCAATTTTTATCCAATTGGCATGCAACTAATGCCAAAATGTTCACATGACATCAAGCTCCCCACACTCTCATGCCAAGTACCAAAAAAGTGGCTGCGGCGAAGTATGCGCTCTACCGAGTGCCCGTTCTAGTTACCTTCGCATTGGAAATGCGGAAGGTTATGTTTTGATCGCTGTGTATTTATTTGTATGTGTGTGTGTTTGTGTTTGTGTTATTCGCATAACTCAAAAAGTATTAAACCAAATCGCATGAAATTTGGTGGGATGATTGGTTATTATCCGGGGACCATTTGATTAGATTTTGGGATCGATCGGGTCAAAGGTCAAGGTCATGAAAAGGTCAAATCTTCTTTTTACCATAGCGCAGTCAATTTTTATCCAATTGGCATGCAACTAATGCCAAAATGTTCACATGACATCAAGCTCCCCACACTCTCATGCCAAGTACCAAAAAAGTGGCTGCGGCGAAGTATGCGCTCTACCGAGTGCCCGTTCTAGTTACCTTCGCATTGAAAATGCCGGAAGGTTATGTTTTGATCGCCGTGTATTTATTTATTTATTTATTTATTTGTATGCGTGTTATTCGCAAAACTCAAAAAGTATTGAACCGAATCGCATGAAATTTGGTGGTATGATTGTTTATTATCCGGGGACCAGTTGATTAGATTTTGGGATCGATCGGGTCAAAGGTCAAGGTCAAAGGTCATGAACAGGTCAAATCTTCTTGAATCACATGGAATTTGGTGGGATGATTGGTTATTATCCAGGGACCATTTGATTAGATTTTGGGATCAATCGGGTCAAAGGTCAAGGTCAAGGTCATGGAAAGGCCAAACATTTTTTTTTTACCATAGCACGATACATTTTTGTCCAATTGGCATGCAACTAATGCCAAAATGTTCATAATTCAATGCCCAATCTTGTGATATGCGAAGGTATGCGCTCTACCGAGTGCCCGTTCTAGTTTTTCTTGCGTTTACTCTTTTCACCCTCTGCAATGCTCATACAAGATTGATCTTTGTAAAACTGGAACAGACAAAACAAAGAGAAACATACCACATAAAACAATGTGGTACAAGGATAGCAATCATAGTTTAGCTGCAATTTTCTAGCTGTGAATTCTTGTGACATTTATAAAATGAATTAATAAGTTCAACATACTTTCGAAATTGTCTCAATAGCATTTATACAACACAAATAAGATGCCTGCCTGGATATCTCTCCCTCTCTCTGACGTCAGTAAACAGCTGGACAAGGCTGTGAAACCACGGATTTCGTGAGTTTTTTGTTTATTTTCTTCGGACCAGTTGCGACGTCATGTTTTTAGCAGCGCTAATGTCGACGTGGTTAATTTATCACCAAACAACGTCAGGGGACAAACACCATCATGACCTGTGTGTCAGAGGAGAAGGAGGTGCACCCGTTTAGCGTGGCGCGAGGAGCACTGCGCGAGCACTGAGTGGAGGAGGAGGAGGGAGGCGGGGGCTCGTGAGCGGCGCGGAGCATGTCGGGGTGAAATTCTCACAAGAACTCAAATAAATGCCCTGTCGGATATCAAAACACATTTGGGGGGGACTTGATGACAGAGAGTCATTTGTATTCTTAAATACTGATGAATGAAAAAAAAGGGGCTCCAACAAAAAGGGCACTTTTCTCATCCAGGGCAAAAGGACTGGTGCTTGAGCACCACTTGGGGTCTATCTGTGCACGTGCCTGTATATTGTACTATTTGGCCGTACTTGCTCAGGGATGACCAGTTAGACTGGAGGCCTTGAAACGCATCTCTGACCATTACGGGCCACAGCAATGCTACAGAGGGTGTGTTGGAAGGGTCAGGGAATCCCATGTGCATGGTCTTTTCTGTTTCATTCAACCTTTCTATATCCAGGATAAACACATTATGAATCTCATTTCCAAAGGGGTCTTGGTCAAGATGGCACCACCAAGCTAAAATACTCAAATAACAAACTCAACAAAAGGGACAAACATCAAAACAAAACAGGAAATTCCATCAACCAAAGAACCAAAACAGTACATTCAATTATCCATAACCTAGTTTATTAGCAGAACGAAATTTTCGGATATTAGTCAGTCGCGCACAATTCCAGGATGCTTTATTTTCATTGGTTGCTGGATTAAATCTTACCCAGATACATCAGATACGGGTTTTTTTCTGATTGGCTATTGTGTAGCCCATTTCTTTTTTTGATTGGCTGATAAGTGGCTCCTCACAGCAGAACTCCAGGGGAGCGCTTGATTCCTCCACGGTGAGGGCAGCGCAGCTCATGTTTGCGCGCTGCGGCACATAAAAACATAAAATAGCCGAGTTTTTTTCAGCGTGAGAAATACGATGTGTGGCGGGAGGGCATGACTTAAGACCGAAATGCGTGAGTGTCACGCTCAATGCGTGACACTTGAGAGCCCTGATATCAGAGACGCGTTCCGATTTATTATTTTTTCCACCTGGCCCGCTGCCGTTGAGATTGCAGTGAGACGCGGAAAAAATGTGAAGTGGTGCTCTTCGCAATAAAACATCTTTGATGGGATGTCGCGTCTCGGCCAATCAGCGTTCTAATGTCGACAGCGTTTGGGAAGTTAGGTTAGCTTGAATGTTAGTCCGCTACATCTGCTGCTGTCACGCTGCACGGTGTAGCGATACTAACAAAGTACCCGTACGTTAAAAACGATGTGATTTAGCATATTTTTAGTATCGATACTTCATTAAAAGAGCGATCAGAGCTCACGCGCTGCTCCGCTCTGTTAAATGCTGTCTGCACGCGCAGCGCTCACAGCGAGTCGTGGCTTATCTCTGTTGCCTTTCTCCGTGGACAAATATTTTCCGCTATCCGCCACGGAATAAATAACCACGTTTTCTACGTTATACTCTTGTGGAAATGCCACACACGTCGTGACATGTAGCACCCTGGTGTCGGGGTTCATAACGTCACCCGGAGGCGCACACAGCTCCGTGAATGTCTCCGACTACTGAATGACTTCCGCATCCAGCGCCACGTGAGCAGCAGCAGCCAATTAGATTCATCAACAGAGGAGCAGCTCAGCGCTGATTGGCTCTCACAACGCAGCGTCCTCTCCTCTCCCTCCGCTCTTGTTTCCCCTGCGCCGCTCTGCGCTCAACTCAACTTTGTTTATACTCCGTGACTTATTGAGCGCCGTAATAATCGCGCGACACAACGAATCGATAATGAAATTCGTTGCCAACTATTTTAATAATCGATTTTTATCGATTCGTTGTTGCAGCCCTAAAACAGTGTATGCAATTATGTCATTCCACCGCACGGTACTCTGTGCATGGCTCTACTCAAATCGACTCACATATGGAACCGTTTTTTTGGGGGCTTTCCATGAGAAATAGTTCTGGGTAGAGATGGTACTTTTTTCTGATATCACCTTCCAGGCGAACTGAGACGATAGTAAAAGGTGGAGTGAAACCACTAAGAAACAGAAATTGATCAGAGAGAGAATCCTCACCAGCGCATCACTAGACATCCTGCAGAAACATTTCTAAATATCCAAGAAATCAATCAATTGCAAACGCATTTAAAAGAAATTCACAGATATAAAAAATGTGCAGCCCGCAAAACCGGCCGGCGTACAAGTGAGAAAATGTAGACATTCTTCTGTTTGGTTGCCAATTAAATAATCCAGTGAGCGCTGCGTTGAAAATGATGTCACAGCAGTTAGATGGGCCGTTGCTATGGCGATCATAGACAAAAACACCTGGTACTGTGAGTTGAGTCGAGGTGAACAACGAAGTGGGAATGAGGTCTTGAGACGGAGCACATTTGGTGAAGCAAAAGGGAAGAACTAAAGACAGGAGATGCGACTAGGATGGAGGTGCAGAAAGATCAACACATTCATAACAAGAAAGCAGAGAGAGAAATACAGGGACAAAGAGGGAGAATCTGTTATGTGGCTCTTACTCAGTACTTCATGCTTGGTCCATGTGTTGTCTATTACCTCCTGCTTCTTTGTTTCTGCCCTACTTCCAGCGCACATACCCGCCGTGCCAACAAAACGCCAGCCAAATTAATAGGAAGTGCACGCACACACGCGCAAACACGCACACCAAGCTGGCATGAGCACAACACACTGTTGCTTATCCAGTCAGAGCTTCCACGAGGCTATTTTCCAATCAAATCAAACGAAGGGCTTAGCAGGTAGGCCCGGGTCTTTGTCTGTGGAGCTGGATGGATGAAACAGACACTATGAGAACGTCCCTAGTGCTTTCTCATTTGCTTTAATCCAGTGTTGGGCAGTCACTGTAATTCACTCACTTGGATCACATAATTACATTACACAAACAAAGTTACTTTTCAATCAAGGGGATTCTGATCAAATGACCCCCCCCCCCTCAAGAAAAAATTACAGTGGATGTGAGCGCCAGTTTGCTGTTGAGCATGGTCGAGAAAAAGCCGACACAACACAAAGCGGCACATAACATGTTAAGTGGAAAAGCAGGCAAGTGCACTTTTTGGCAAAAACATAAAAAAATCTGTAGTGGTTTAGCCCCCCAAAACGCATACGAATACATACGCCTTACAGTCTGCCCAACATGTCTTTGAAGGCAACTAGAGGTTCTCATTACAAACCCACATGATATGAAACATCCCCTCAATAGAACACATATTGCCTGCGTGTCTCAATTACTGCCTGAATTCCTCGCTTCAGAAACACACGCACATGGAAATATGCAAAAATAATACGTCTGTGTATGTATATATTTGCCGATTAAGATCAATGCAGGTAAAGACGCATCGATCCATAGACATACTTATATTTATTCAAAGTGGGATATAGCTTGTGCAGTATGAGAACGACAAGAACATAATCTTCACACACAGGCTTAGCCCAACTCCTCAATTTCCACTAAACAGAACCTGCTGTGTGTGTGTGTGTGTGTGTGCATATGTACAAGTGTATTTGGGCTTGGCCGGGCAGCAGAGCTCTCTCAGGTTACACACACACAGGAAGGCTCAGAGCAATAACAAAGGCCTTTCAAAGGAACCCTCAGCAGGTTAAGATAAAATGTTTTCGCTCAAACTGATAAAAAGCATCTGCAGCTTAAATGAACAGGCGCTGGTATCGGTGGCATGGTATGCACCGCAGATCGGCCGGCACTGATTAAAACAGACACCGGGCTGTCTCTCTTTAAAACACAGAGTGCCAACAGCAAGTGTGTGTTTCTGTTCTGTGTGTGTCCAGTCTGGTAATGACAGAAGCACCTGTGAGGTTTAGTTCCAGCTCTAAATCCATAGCCTGCCAATAATGTCCACTGTAAGAAAAAGGAAATGTGTTCTTGAGCAGTTCTACACTCTTTTCCAGTCGGACCACCACGCCCTTCTTCAAAGAAAGTCTCCTCCACCTCAAATCACCTGTAACTGTTACATGAATAATGAATAATGAATTTGTTTTTGCATTTTGTTGCATGTGCATCGATACAGAAAGCCTATCTTAAGTGGTGTGTCTGTGTGTGTGTGTGTTTGTGTGTGGGCAACTTTTCTTCTTCATAACCACAGGTTGACCAAGACCAGGGCAGGAATGTGTGGGAGGTAATATTTATGCATGGTCATGCTAACATCTGTGTTGTCATATCTGCGTGTGCGCATATTGTACAACTGTTTTTATGGCAGTTAAATGAAACACAATTCCTGCATTCCACATGTGGAATAAATGTGGAATTGGAAACAATTGCATGCCTATCATCACGGAGGCCTTCTTGATGGGGCTTTTACCCCAGAAAAACTAAATGTGGTCTCACTTCCCTAATTGTGGTCATCATTTCTATCAGATATGAGAACATTATACTCTCCGAATTTAATGCTGATTACTTTGGTGAAGACTGAGATCTGAACACATGGCTCAGTCGAATGGAGCACGAAGCACGGCCAGCGAGACAATCAGAACGATTATGAACACAATGTAAAGCCCCAATTACACAAACTGTGTGCACGATAACTACAGGAAGCAGGGTTACCGCAGAATTCAATGGCTGCTTGCCTGAAATAAAACAAAAAACGAATCACCAGCAAAGTAAATGGCTCGTCTTTGTGAGACAAAATATTGGTCTTTTTAAGTTTTAGGAAACAATCACAAAGCAAAAGTCTCATATTTATTAATGAGTCAAATGTTAAAACCATCAGCTAGTAACATTGAAAACAAAATTGATTGCATCACTGATTGATCAATCGCATCACTTCTCAGTAGCGTATCACATTTAACAATACATTTCTGGGGGGAAACCCTGTGGAAGTATTATTGGTTAAATTTGAACAAAGAAGTCAGTTTGTGAACTGTGATGGTGTTTACAATGGAGAGCCTGCCTAACACGCACATTGTTGTAGCTCTAAAAAGATAACAAATAAAGGAAGACTAAGGTTGTATGATGCATCAGCATGTCCGTGTACTGCATACATTTGAGACCTTTTCCTTCAACTACAGCAACCCTTTTAGTAGCATGTCTCACCTGGAAGCCCTGGATGCGAGCCAGGTAGTCCAGCTGCTGTGCAGGCTGCACCGAGACGCCGCAGGGCAGGGCCATGTTCTTCCCCTTCATTGGCAGGGAGGCGTCGCCTGTGGGGGACTGACCATTGAGCAGCAGTTCCCTCGCCATGGTAGCGGTTGGGCTGGGTGAGCCGGAGCCGCTGTAGTATGGAGGGTGTCCTGGGGGCAGCGGGGAAGAGCAGGGCCCCAAGTCTTTGGATGTCATGTAGTTGACGGAGTCGCCACCGTTGCTGCCAGGGCACGGAGCACTGCCCCCTTGCTTCCTGCTGGCCTCCATCTCCTGGTAAACATCAGGGCTGAGGTGGAGCAGACCCTTTGGGGCTGCAGGGATCAAGAGAGTGGGGAGGAAGGAGGGAGGATGGATATTGAGGGGGAGAAGGAGAGAAAAGAGGGACACAATGAGGATTGGATGAATGGACAAAAATGAGGAGAGAGAGAGAGAAAGAGGAAGAGTTTATAAAAGCAGCAGAAAGGGACGATGGGAGGAGATCGGGGACAAACGAGAGAAAAATGTTTTTTATGGCTCTTGTTATTAACCGTTGAAATTATTTGCAAGAAACACATTCCTCTGTCACCCACAACCAGACAATGCCTGGATGTGTGTATGTGTGTATGTGCACCTAACAGTGTACATTTGAGAGTGTGTGTGTGTGTGTGTGCTGGCATCAAAACTAACATTCCATCACCGAACGTAGATGACAGTTTCATGTGGTTTGGCAGTTCCGAGTCCTATCAAAGTGTCTGCTGGGAAACACACAGAGCCTCTTTCTTTCTCACTCTCAAACACAAACAGACACAAACGGAGCATCCACCAATATCAACAGAGAGGCTATGACTTCATCATTGATGGGAATCAGCGCTCACCGGCATCCTGCTCCACTTATGACGTCTCTTCAAACGCGGATCCAACAGAACTCGGAAGCCGGTTAGGTCTCAGATCAAAGTTCTTGTGAGAATACTTCCGTGACTCGGGGCACGGAGCTAATTTGATCCGGGAGGCCAAGGTACCTCTGACCAGCTCTGCTGTAATAGGACGCACCTTGAGCTGAGCACAACACCGGTCCAAGGCTATGTTCCGATCCAGACCATTTGAGATGACAAGAATCTCATTCAGTGATGCTGGCTTGCTTTTATTCGGACATCACTGTCCTGAAGCGGTGACAGGCGGAAGGGGAAACACCAACATGTTGTGGCTGCGATGAAAGTGAGAGGAAGGCATATACGATGTGAAAGAAGAAGAAGAGATCTGAAGGGAGAGAAAGGATGAATGAGAAGGATGAGCGGAGAGCCAGTACAGATGGAGGAGGAGGAGGAGGAGGAGGTGGGGATGAATGGATGTGAAAACCACGCGGAGCCTCCGAAGCCTCGCCAAGGTCACCAGAGACAGGAAGACCAGCTGTGTCTGTGTCTGTGCGTACATCCATGTGTGCGTACGGGCCAACAGCTGGGAGAAAGCACTGGAGTGAGCGCATGACTGACAGGCCACTTCCTGTTTGAGTTAACATTACCATCACACATACAAAGAAAGACAGTTTTGCTCACTTGTAGCTTACCCTCGTCTCAGGTTTCTTAGACCCTGCAAACGGTATTTCCCAATCGGAACAATGAAGTTTGCGTTCCTTTCCAAAGGAGCAGAGAAGCTGAAGTCCAGGATTTATTACTCATACTACAACAAACTGCCCCAGCAATGACACAACCGTTAGGATTCTGCCCCCTCCCAACCCGGATGACAACTTTAATTAGAATTTACGCAAGTAAAATTCGCAGGCCTGCACATTCTGAATGTTTCACAAAAAATGAAAGGTGTTAAGCCAACATGAGATAAGCTGTGGACAAATACATACTTGTTTTGTGTATGTGTGTGTGTGTGTGGCGGGGGGGGGGTTATGAAGGGGCAGTGAATGTAAGCCATGTGAGTGTGTGTGATTGTCTGCCTAAGTGTGCGTGGGCGTGCCTGTGAGGATGTTTGCATGTTTGTATGTGATTGAGTGCTTGAGGGTGGTTTCTGATGGCAAGCAAGAGCGTGAGAGCAAGAAAGAGCGAGAGCGAAACAAAGGAGGAGAGACGGTTAGCGGGAGAATAAGTGAGAGTGACGGAGTGTGTTTGTGCGCTGGGTAAAGATTGTGAAACTGTGTACATGAAGCGGGAGCGAGCTGGAGAAAGGGGAGAAGTTGTGGAAGGAAACAGTAAGGGAGGGTGTGTTTGTGGCGCAGCATTGGAGGGGTCCCACTCAGACTCGACGTCCGGTGGGCCAGGGGAGAGCTGGAGGGAAGCCAGAGCCAAGCAGGAGACTGATCGAAAACAGATAGGGCCAGAGCCCGCCGCTATAAATCACCACGGTGGAGAAAGACCTTCACACACACACGCATACACACGCACAAACACACACACAGCAGGAAATGAAATGTGGCAACTCGAGTGAAAAGCCCTGCTGCAACACCCATGGGAATAGAAGGGAGAAAAATCACTCTCTTCTAACTTCTTTTTTTCTTCCTTCTCCTTACACTCCCTTCCTGTCTCTGAGCCACCCTGTTTGTTAGAGAACTGCATCCCTCAGATACCTCAAAGGAGACTTGTGGAGCACAGCTCAGGGACAACCACACCATTTTCTTGACGTAAATATAACACCTTTATTAACCTAAATACGTTATTCATATCATACCCATTTGTGATACTATTTATGAGGTGTTTTTTTTCCTTTTTTAAAAAAAATAGCCGTGCATATCCGGATCTCAAACTCAAAGACGGCAGCCATTAGATTCTCTTTTACGAGAAGGAGCTCAATAATATCCTGTAGTATTCAACCCCTTTGGCAATTTTGTTGTATTACAACTGGCAAGTAAAATGTATTTGTATTTATGGAATAGACACATAATCAAAATTGGTAAAGTACATTTTAATTTTACATTTTTTTGAAACTAAAAAGTGTATGTCTGAAGTGTGCCGTACTGAAACTGTGACCACACCTGACAATGATGTCACAGAGTACCGGCACGCCCCCGGAGTACACTTTACTCTCCTACAGCAAGATGGAAAAAAACAAGATTTTCACCTGTTTTAACGTGAACTTCAAAGTTCCTGTAAAATTCGATTTAATAGTGAAACGGGCTCCTGCAATTGAAGCACTTGTAAAGTTTGTAAAGAGCTGACAAACAATGTTCTGCTATTAGTTTTCTCTAAAATTACACTTTAGCACAAATAACAAATTATCACTGTTTATCATATAAAAAAGTGTTACAATCATTCTGATGCCAGAGTTTATTTTTATGGTGTATGCTGTAATTCTGCAAACTGATTTAGTTATTCCCACTTGTATTCAATAAAATGCATCGTCAATCAAAAACAATACACAAACCTGAAACATCTTCCATTCAGCAACCAGATACACAGAAAATGAAGACCAGCTGTATCCGTTTGAATGAGTTTTAAATGGTGTTTATGCAATAAACATTCACTCATTAGCGTCGTGTGAGTGTTGTGCGGTTTGGGCAATTTTAAAGAGATAATTAGCGGATAGCTACGCCTCATGCTAAGTCTGAGATAAACTATGAGTGGGAATGGCATGGGACCACAGACACGCTCCAAACCAACAATAGGAATAATCACCAAATAAGAAGACTTTATTTCCCACGGGGCTCTGCTCTGGAGGTATTGGGCAATGCTCGCGCTCGGGGCTCCGACAGAAACCACAACCACCAAAATAGTTTATCCAAGAAAACAACCATGTATCGAAAAACATAATTTAGATGATATGTATTTCAGAGAATTGGACTAAATTACACATGTGAGTTCAATAAAAGTTGTGGCAGGAGCTCAGTTCTCATCTGAATTGTGTAAACCAGATCTGGACCAGCAATGGGCAAACACTAGAGCCTGCTTTGTACTTTTCAGCAATAGAAAGCTGAACTCTCACGTTCATCTCCTTCTCTAAAGCAGAGCCGGACACCCATGCAGCGCTGCCAAATGCCTCCATTAGACCCAAGTGACGACAGCACATTCAGATCTAATAATAATATCTGTTTGTTTTCCACTCTGCTCTTTCTCAAGCTGTTGACGTTTACTTTGCTGGCACCCAGGGTGAAACTCCACACATCACAACAAATCAAGGTCATATATTCCAATGCATGTTGATCTGCTTAACCCTTGTGTTGCCTTCGGGTCATTTTGACCCGATTCAATATTTAACCCTCCTGTCGCCTTCGGGTCAATTTGACCCGATTCAATGTTTAATGTCGGTGTTCTTTCGGGAGTCAACAAACAAACATAAAGTACCTCACACTTAAACTTGGAAAACAATATTGACCCCAAGGGTAAAATATGTTAGTAAATATAAAGGTAACAGGAGGGTTAAACATTGAATCGGGTCATATTGACCCGAAGGCGACAGGAGGGTGAAACATTGAATCGGGTCAAATTGACCCGAAGGCGACAGGAGGGTTAAGCAACAACGTGACTATGACATCCTGGAATAACTTACGTGTGATGAATATTACCGACTTAACTGCCACACCATGTGGCATAAATGGATATAAAACTTTGTTACCAGACTCTGGAGACCAGGAAAATAATTGAAAATAGAATGCGATGTCTTGAAATGGTGCCTGACTTTGGTGAGATAAAGGCCGTTTCACTGTTTTCATTTGGATTGCAGACAAGACATCCAACTCAACAGATTTAGCTGAGAGACAACAGCTGTTTCCAACAACATTGCATCTTTAAGCCTTTTAGAGAAATAAGAATAAGAAAACTCCCCTTAAAGCCGTGACATTCCCATGTACATGCATACATAAATACTGTCATACAACTATTTTGTATTTGTCTACAGTTAAATATGTCCCAATGTCTCTGCATTAGTTTCATATCTGGTTTCATCCTTGACATAGACGGATGAGCAGAGACTTGGCTCCATTTTAAGATGCAGTTGAATAAACTGGTTACTGTAAGTGAACTGCGGGGAGGTGGAGTCTCATATAACAGCATTTGTCAGTTAAGAAAGAGTCTGGTTTTCAGTCTAGCATAAGACTGTTCACAGCCATGCTAGCCGCTCCACGAGGCTAGTCCTAAGGCTTTGAGCTACATGCGAACATCCGCTTTATAAAACGCTCACAGTTGAGGGAAATGGAAATGTTATTAGTTTTGCAAGTATTTGGTAATAAACAAAAGTTTTGGACAAATTGGAATTAGGACCTGATGATGCCAGTGTTACAGAGGTCATCCTGAGGGGGCCATGAACATCTGCACTAAATGTCATGAGAGTCCATTAAATTGAGTTGTTGACACATTTTCACGAGATATCAACCTCATGATGGAGCTGGGGAATGTCAAGGGATCACCAAATGATTCTTCCACTGGGGACCACAAATGTCTACAGCAAAATCCCACTGCAATCCAACCAATAGCGTACCAGATATTTCAAGTCTCAAACCAACTGGTGGACAGACTGACTACAAATCAGTGAGACTGGACTCAAACTACAGGGGGACACACTTTAAAATGCTGTAATATGTTGAAGAGAGCTGCATCTACATTTGTGACTCGCCATGACAAATTCCTTGTGTGTGAAAACATACTTGGCAATAAAAGGTTTCTGATTCTGAAGAACTGCAAACTGCATCCACAAAGATGAACAGCAGTCACAAGATAATCTAAAGGAAAATGATATACAGTGACTTTGTACGATAAATGAATAACATGAGCTTCCTTTGTTGCATTGTTTGTGTTGAAGATGTATTGACTTCAACGGTCTTTCGTGCATTTTGTCTCCAGCTGGTATGCAGTGTCTCCTGATATCGTCATATAGCCTGCTCAACGTTATGTGTCCGTGTGTGTAGGACTGTGGGTATGTGTGTGTTTGTGTGCATCTGTGCTCCAGTGTGCTTGTGTGTTAATCCTGAGTGAAAGGCTACTTTTTCCTGCACAGGAAGGCAGTGGGGGGACTCCCCGGAGGGCCTCAGTGTGCCTGCCCTGTAAGCCTGTGTGAATGAGCCTGAATTCGCAGGCTCCCCACGAGGACGCACGGCCGATTAAGCTGACAGTCAGCAGCCCATTGACCAGTCACAGAGATTAAACGCCGGGCCATCTCGATGGCTAAAACCACCTGCGGGATTGAGGGAGGGATGGAGAGTCGGAGTGGAGGAGGAGAGGGAAATGGATAGAGACACAGGGAGACGTGCAGATACTCACTGTTACTCGTCGCTTCGGTAAATGACGCCTTTTGTCCATTCCAGCCTTTGTTGTCCATCTGTAGCGATTCGGAGAGAAGGGGGAGGTAAGAGAGATGTACATTCTTGAACAGACAGCTTCTTCACGCATGTCAGACGAGTTCCTTCCTACTGTTTGGGCCACAAAGAGACGAGCGCTCACAGGAGTGGATGCTTAAGAACCCAGTGTCTGTCTCGGCCATCCACTTAATTAGGGGGGTTGTCACGATTGAGTATTCTTAAAAGCTCCCTTTTCAGAGTGTTATTTCTGCTGTGGTATGCACATTGCCTCCACAAACCCAAACAGCCACAAACACACGTGTGTGAATCAGAAAAACAAATAATGTATAATGTGTGCGAGAGCTGAGAAGATGACATGGTTGTAAACAAATGCATCCCCCTTTAATACCTCTCCCAAGTCTCATCACGCTTTTGCACAGATCACACACACAATCCCACGGTGGGAATGTCGTGCAACAGAGCACCCAAAAGAAGGGGAGGCAAGGGAGGACGGAGAAACAGAAAGAGCGAGATCTAAAGAGAGACATCCTATCCGACAAAACAGGAGTTTGGCAAACACGGTTCAGTCGTTCCATCGAGCTCTGGGTTGTCTGAGGATCTAATGGGAAGTAGGCCGTCCAACTCATTCTTATAGACATGTTTTCAGAGTTGTCAGGCTAATGCACAGCCATGTATTAGCCACTAACTCCATTCTGTCTAAATATTCTGACTTGAGTGTTACCAGAAAAGTCTTCCCTCTTGCCAAGAATTAGATGAAACAGTGAGACTCACTAGACTGCTTATTTCCAGTGCAGCAGCCGATCTGAGACCATCGACATCAACACATAGTAGTTTATAGGGCTAACATACAAAAACATGCAATGACGCAAACAGAAATTCAAAACATTGTGTGCAACATTTGACATTTCCCGTCGACACATGCAACTGGAGCGCGTTCAGTGTGCAGATGCTTCAACACTTCAGACCAAGACTAATACGCTTAGGGTTTAGAATGTTGTCAAAGAAAAATGTCAGCATCAGACTGTTTAGTATGTGGAGGAAGGAGAAGGGGAATATAGACTGCAAATTGCATAGATTGTGTTTTCTGATCAGAGCCAGTGTCGTCCTCTAGCTGTATGGCTGTCTGAATACGATATACATGCTGCAGCACATATCTAACTAATGAGCTGTCTTGGGAACAATGAATATTTTTTAGAGAGCCTGATTATGTAACCTCATCACTTTCTTAATGTGCTCTCTTGAGCTTAGAAACCAACGAGGTGAATAAAGATGATGGTGATCAACGGTTGCTTGCAAAACACATTCGGTTGAGAGGAGCTGAGCAGGTTACATAAGAGGCTGGGACTCGTGATGAATTAGAGAATCGACTGAGTATCAGGATGTCTTGAGATCTGCACAGTGCTGTCCGGATGCGATAGTGTGAAGACAAAATGGGATCGGTGCACAGAATTTCTTTATGTGATCCATCAGCATACGGCTGTACAGTTACCCACCGACCAAGATCACCATCACCGCAGCTCAAATTATATTTTATCATCTATAATTAATAAAGCAACCTAGTGTTACTGACATTATAAACAGTACATCGAAAACATGAATAACGGATTAATCAATGATGTATTTGTGTATTTATCATTTGCAATATTCTCATTTCCTTTTATGAAGATTGTTAAAGGGAAACTATGCTGATATTGAACCAGCTTTTTATCATTACATGTGGGTAGAATAGGAAAATGACAATGTTTAACTTTTTTTAGTTAGAACAGCCAGAGGGAAGTTAAACAATAACTACCCATATTTGGAGGTTACAGAACTGGTTATAAATGAGCAAAGTTTTCAAATAATAAATTTGAATTTATTTGTTGTATGATGTTTATGACTCACCGTCGTCCCCTTGAAGAGAAAAAGAAAATACGGGAGACAAGCAGATAAACTGGCTATCAAATCTAAAAGTGAGAGAAGATGAGTGGAGTGAGCACCTCGGGGGTGTTCTGGGGGACTGTGGAGGCCTTGTATCCCAGCTGCAGGAGCATCTCCTCTGCTGCGTTCCGTTTGGCCACCTTCTTGTTGGGTCCCGTTCCCGTGGCAACCTCGCTATTCACCTTCACCTGCAAACACATGCACAGACACATGCACAGACACACACACATACACACACACACACGATATACATATATTTAGATTAACAATTAAATATTCTGTGCGGATACACTGCGGTAACAAATCCCTGAATGACTTGCTAAAACAGTGTTAAATGTGCTAAAATGTCTTTTCTCATGACCTTCCTCTTCCTGTCACACTTTCATTCACCTTCAGTCCGTAACACCGATTTGCTCACTGGGCCGAGTCGGCCGAGCAATTTACAGCACACAAAAATGCTTTGAGTTAAGTGTTTGTTTTTCAGTGATCCTAAAACATTACATCTGTCTACACAAAATGTTCGCAGAGAAATGTCCAAGAGAATATCAGACATCGTTATGTTATACAAACAGACAATTACACTGTACAAATAACATTCTGGGAGCCAGAGCCTGTGAACAGACAGACTTCAGTGCACTCACTCAAAGTGCTCTGACATGCTCACTAAGTTCTCGACTGAATGCATCAAGTAGGACACAACATTTCTAAAATAAACACAATTGCTCTTTTAATCAAATCCTAAAAAATGGTCACCCACTCAAAAAGTCATCCGATCCAAGCTGGTGCCTTCTTTTTCCTCTAACGAGTGATGGGTTCAGAAAAAAAGATGCGAAAGCAGAGACTCATTTGAGCCCTGCCACTTACCAAAGGAAACAATGTGGACATTTTAGAAGAGCGAGTGGACTGCACAAAAGGAACACGCACACACTCGCAGGGCCTAATGTGTGTATCAAAGAGGCACGGAGAATGGGTTGGAGGCTGAATTACTGCCTGATGCTAAGAGAAGCTCTGTTCTTCCTATGAAAGAGGATTACGGAAAAGAGAGACAAAGAGCGAGAGTTTGACAGAGAGACAGACACAGAAAGACGAACAGGAAGCGCGAGACAAAGAGAGCTGCAGTTAAAATGTTGCGCATAAATTAAAATTGGACTACGCCAGCTTTGCCAGTTTTTTTTCCTGCATCCTCGAAAAACAGACTGTTGACTTGTGTTGTAGATGCTCACAGATTGAAGCAACAACAACCAAAGGCTTTTTCCAAATGCATGGCCTCAAATAATTAAAGTAACAGAATAACTGTGGCTTCAAATGAGATTTCTCATCCACGCAGTCCCTGCTCCGTTTACTAGATTAGTGATAAACAGCAAATCCTCCATAACCTAGTTAAGGGTTAAAGGCCGGTGCTGCAGCGAGACCATGACATTTTTATTCTGTTAATGAATACTGCCTCCTCACTACACAAGCCAAACCGAGTGCTGCAGGAATGAGCCCTGAAACCAGGACATTCGTTTGCATTTCTGTACTTCTGGGTTTCTCGTTTCCAAGTCAGTTGGTTTTGCTGAATGTTAAAGAAAAGAAAAAAAAGTAAAACACATGCTCAATAGTTTTGAACGTTGTTATTAAATAGGTCAGTAAATATACCTCTCGGGAGTTTGAACCAGTTGCTGACAAGTGGCTAAATCAGCCTTGTTGTAGATACTCGTGCTCATATGATTGTGATGTAGTTTGTAGTCTAATATTAGCTTTTTGCGTCGGCCGATAATCAGAAAAACATAGAAATGTATGCTTATGTGTGACGATCATCTTGCTGAAAATGATGCAAAGGTATCATAAACTTGGGTTTACCACAGAGCTTATTTTTTGCAATCATCAAAAATCAAATGCAAACCTCCCATTGGCTTTTTGTTGAAGGGAAACTATCTTAGGGGGTTGGCCCCAGAATAAAAGTCAGCACTTTCTGAAATACAGAAGACAATCACTGTCATTTCTTACAGCTTTGAAATTTCACTGAGTACAACAAAGTTATAAAGATGGAAGTTCTTCTATTCTGAGCTTCATACGGATCCTATAAAAATAATGAATATCAAACAAAGTTTTTAAGAAGGAACAGGGAGTGAGAGAAAGGGGGAGTGAGAGGGAGGCCAGGGAGGCCCAATACTAACAGCATGCAGAAAAGAGTTTCCAATTAAAATATAAATCATGTATGCTAAAACTACTACACACATGACAGAAATAGGAAACCAGCTCAAGAAACTTGTGTTCTAGTGCAAAGAGGTTACGCAACGCTGCTGCTGGCTGCCTTTGGCCAGACAGAGAGGGTCTATTCTTGTTCTGCAACTGTTCCCCTCTTGATAAATACAGGCAGTCTATACCTGCTCTTTGGTTCAGGACCCCCACAACAAGCATGTTCCTTATCCAGAAAATCATAACCCAAACCATTTGATTAATCCATTACAGCCGTTTCACTCATACATGTGACCTGAAGCATTTTTTGGATTTTATTTCCATTTTTTCCACATATAACTATCGCGATGTACACTACCGTTCAAAAGTGTATTAGGCAGTGAATTCTGCCAAAACACTGGTGACCTACAATCAATACAGTGCCTGAAAGCATCCTTTGTAAACACAAACAGAGCCTTGAAGCTGACCTGCCGTTTACGCTACATCTCCTGTAGACATGGTGTCTTAGGGAAAATTAAGCAGGTGATATTTTGATATATTTTTTATTCTTGTGCATACATTTACCCTTCTCCATCTTCATGAAATAAACCCATTGTTTACCTGCATGATAAACTCCCGGCGTCGGGGCATCCCCCTTTCAGAGAGCAGCAGGTACTCTGGCTCCTTCTCCTTCTTGGCCTGCTGGATCTGGGCCAGGCGGCTGATCGGGTTCATGCCCTGGCCATAGTCTGGTCCTGTCTGGGAGGAAAGGAGGACACACAGGGTGAGCAGTTCCAGTCATCCCAATGATTCAGCGGGGGGCTGGCATTATGACGTTTTTCTGATGCGTTTTCCTTTTTGTCTGACGGCCCATACAAAAGAACAGGTAGATCAGCCTGAGCAGTTTTATTCTTCTGAATTGACACTGGGCTGACCCAGTCACTACTGTAAAACCTCTCCCCCAAACGACTGCCAAAATGGGTAAGACAAAACACAATCTGGCATCTCCCCTTCTGCTCTCATACTGTGTGCATGCAGGCTGGAGTAGTTACTGTGGTTACGGGCATCGGCAGGTCAGTTTGTCCTGGTCTAAGCCTCGATGAAGCTTGTGTGAACGTGGGATAGTCTTTCTGTAACACGTCTGTCAGTCAAAGTAAGTGAAGCTATCGAGCAAGCTCAGCCGGAAGACCATACCCCCGCAAGCCCGTCATTTATTCCTCATACGTCTGCCAATCACTTCTCACACATGCTCACTGATTGTTAACTTGCTGTCATTATTCGGCGACGTCAATAACGACATCAGCTGCGTAGATCAGCTGGCCCCCTATCCAATCAGCATGCTTAGCCTATCATCTTTCTGCTGTCTCATCCTTTGTCCATTTCATTTTTACATTTTGCAGTATGTTAGTGCAAGTATGTTTAACAAATTTGCAGAAATAAAATGTAGCTGCTGTACTTTATATTTATGATGATCTGTTGGCTTAAGTCAGTGGTTCTTAAACTTTTTCTGTCACGCTGTCAGAGGAAGAACGATATTCGTGCCCCACCGCCCCAACAAAATTGTAACTAAATGGTCCACACAACATTTGTATTGATACAACAACTTTGTGTGACTCTTTCAAATAATAGAATAAAGAAAATTGCAATCACTTTTAATTAAACCAGATTGCTCCATCAGACAAAAACAATGTAAATAAAGTTGTGCAAAAAATAACTAATATTTAACATCCTTATGTATAACATCACCGGGAGTGAGGTGTGTTAAATCCAACTAATAAAGAAGTGAAGAACAATAGTTGGACAGCTGAAGCATTCCAACTAATTAGAAATAATTGAAATGAAAGGGGAACCCTGATGGATAGCAACGGACTTCTGCTACCTTGCCTGGACAAGGGAAACTGGGGCCCTCTCCCGGAGCCAGACCCATGAGGGGAGCTCGCTGGCGAGCATCTGGTGGCCATGGTTGTTCTGCAGGTTGTCCTACGGGTGCTCCTAATGCTCCTAATGTGTAAGTGTTTCGGCTAAGTTGCTCTGGGAAGAGGTGGTAGACGGTTAACATTGATGTTAACAATGTTGGGTTTCAGGTAGCTGCATCTCAGTAAACCAGTCTGCTCCTCGGTTGGTCTTGGGTCGATCCTTTCAATATTGTGCTTTTGTGCACCTGTACAGTTTGATCGGGACCCAGAGCTCTCAGAATCGACTGTGGAACTTTTGCCTGCTGCTGCCAAAGCGTCTCTCAGCTTGGTTGCTCTGGGAAGAGGTGGCAGACCGTCAACAATCATGTTGACTATGTTGGGTTTAAGGCATCTGCTTATCCGTAAGCCAGTCTTCTCCTTGGCTGGTCTGGGTATTGAGTCAAGCCTTTTAATCTCCAGAATATTGGCCATCTCCACAAGCGGATTGGTCAAGTTATTTTTCGTTAACACCGCTTTTTTGGCTTCCTCGCAGCTTTGGCCCGGTGCACACACTCGAGCAAGAGCAAGGGCCCGGAGTCTGTCTATCTTCTCCTTCTTCGCCTCTTTTAGTCTGTGCTGCTCCACTTGCTGCTTTTCCTTCTTTATCAACTGATGTTGATGATAGTGTGCCAGTGTATTCTTATGAGCTGTCGGCTGCTGTTGTCTAGCAGCTTCATCCAGCTCCTTCCCATCAAGGACAAATCCTCTGACTAAAATGCAACCAGTATTTTGTCTGAGCAACGATTTCTCTGCACCTGTCCAGTTTGGACCTCTCGGAATCTCTAGTGGAACCGTTGCTGGTTGCTTCGGGAAGTGGTAGCAAACAGCCAACATTCATGTTAATTATGTTGGGTTTCAGGCCGCTGGGTCTCAGTAAACCGATCTGGTTCTTGGCTGGTCTGGGTATAGTTTCAACTCTTTCGATCTCTTCAATATTGAGCCTTTTGTGCACCTGTACAGTTTGATTGGGCGCCAGAGCCCTCAGAATCGACAGTGGAACTCTGGCCTGCTGCTGCCATAGCTTCCCTTACTTTGGCTGGTCTGATAAGCGTTGGCAGACAGTCAACATTAATGTTGCTCTCAGAATCGACGGTGCCCGCTGCTGCAAAAGAGTCACTTAGCATGGTTGCTCTGGGAAGTTGCGAGAGACTGTTCATGCTAATTATTTGGGGTTTTGGGCAGCTATCAGCTCATCAGCCACCACCAGGTCTGGACTCCACATGGGGGGGATCTATCTCGTTGCTTATCGAGGCCGTCGGGCCTCAATTACAAATCTTTTTGTAGAGTCCAAGCGCCAAATACTCTGAGGCTTCATTATTTCATGTCATCTGCTAACAATAAACATTATCCTTTCTTCATCGAACTGGTCTCTCCTGATTGAGATGCAGGTATGTGTATTTCTGTAGTCTGCAGAGTTTAACTGTTAGTTCAGTGTGCATGTGTAATATTTTGTAATATAAAGCGTTACCAGTGTTTTCCCTACCATTCTATCAGGGTGGCGCCCCACTCCCCTGAAATCTCCGCCCGCCACCCCGTAATTTTCTCTATAGCGCCAGATTACAGCAGAAGTAATTTAAGGTCCTTTTTCTTAAAGAGCACGTCTTTGTTCTTTTATTAAACTAAACACGTGCGCGCACACAGGTGAGCACATTCCCACTAGCTAGATAGATGCAGAATGGAAAGAAACAACAGAAGGAAAAGTAACCCAATATCCTAATTCACACTTTAAACAATTTTTCAGCAAAGTAATTGAAATATTTACGATGAATAATTATGACTTGCTAATTTTTTTAATGACAGACCAGACGCAACACCTTAAAGTTGACTGTACCTTGATGCCTCTAGTACATACAAAACTCTTCAGTATAATATGACAATTTTGGACACAAAGGCCACAGCTCCACCGGCCCGGCCGCAGTACCTTGAGGATGGTCTTGGTGCGTTTCTTGTAGTGCGTCTTGGGTTTCTCCACGATGGGGATGAAGGGCAGCTTCTTCAGGTCTTGCAGGATGGAGAGAGCAGCACGCTTCTTGGACAGCTTCTTGCTGTTGCCCTCGCCCTCCGCAGAGAACTCCCCGACGCTGACGCAGGTCAGAAAGCTCTTCATGTGCGGGGGGCCGCTCTCCTTCAAAACCTGGGGGGATAGAGCAGGAACAGGTGGGAAATGAATATGGAAATGAAACTTCCAGATAGGGTCGTCATATACCAGGTTTGACACAAGATGTTTTGTGGGATACTGCTGATAAAAGATTTGTCTTATTGTCGTGCATGATATGTGTGAAGGAGTGTGCGCGCACACTGCAGGCAGCTTTACCAGGTGGTCCAAAACATCTGTTCTTGATGGTCACAATGCTACCCACCCATATGTGTGCACGTTATTCACAAACACACACACACGCACGAAGAGGAACGTGTTCCTAGATGACAGTCTCTAGTGGTGAGGGCTCAGTTTCCTTCCTCTAGCCTCTGGTCACCTGGGAGACCTAAAACAAACACCGGCTGGCGTTAGGTCATGCTTCTGCAATCACATCCACTTCCTGTGAAGTCTAAGTGTGAGAGTGTGTGTGTGTAGCAGGTGGGGTACTCCCAATCTGATTTAGGAAAACACGCTGGAGGAAGAACAAGGTTTCACACACTAACTGAGTCGGGCAGTACATGTTCGGCTTATGTGGAAAACCTTTTGGATGCGTCGCAGTTTTTGGCCGTCGCTCTCCCACTAACTGTAGCTGCTGTGTGTAAATGTCTATTTGGACTTTCTCAAAACCCTCCCGTCCCACCAGCCTCTTTTAGTTTAGTTTAGTTTAGTTTATTGGACATAAATACAATACATGAAACAAAAGGTCACGCATCATAAAAATATCAAGGATAGCACAAAAAGTCACAGACTTATTTCCGTTGTGGTCCTTGGTCTTGGCACAAAAAATACACACATTCACACATTACCAACCTACATCATAAAAAGCAATACAGTAATACACATAATACTACATTGACATACAAGTTTAATCATGGACTTTTTCTAGGAGCCATTTCCTAACGTTCCCCTTGAAACTAATTGGGTTCAGGCATTGTTTAATGGCCAAAGGCAATTCATTCCACTCTTGAGCTCCTATGTGAGCAAATGTGCTTTGCCCCATCTTTGATCTACACCTTGGTGGATGCAGGTTGGCTAAGCTAGATCGTGTTCCATAGCTGTGCACTTCCCGAACACTAGGAAAATAGTTATTAAGATATTTGGGGGCCCTATTGTTGACTATTTTGTGCACCATGTTGAGCCTAAGCTGAGCCACTCTGGCCTCAACTGGAAGCCAGTTAAGTTCCTTAAAGTGGCTTCTCCCAACATGATCACAGGGGCCGAGTCCCATCACAACTCTTACCAACTTGTTTTGTGACACCTGCAGTTTTTTTTGGATGAAACTGACAGCCCCCAAACCATGATACACTAGCATAATCAAAATGACACTGCACCAGGCTGTTAGCCAGTAGTTTAAGACTTTCCTGTCAAGCAGATTGGCCTTTCTAGCCAAAAACCTGGTGCGGGCATTTACTTTCCCCAGCACCTGTATGGCCATTCCCTCCCCCCCAAGACTGTCCTCTAACCAACAGCCCAGGTACTTCACTGTTGTTTTTGCTACTATGACCTCACTGACTGAATCCACCTTGAGTCTCGGAGCCTTACGTAATCTAGGTTTCGATCCGAACAAAATAGACTCAGTTTTCCCTAAGTGAAGTGATAGTCTACTGTCGGACAGCCAGTTACTAATCTTGGAGAGCTCTTCTCCTAACATTCTTTGGAGCGTATTCAACTCTTTATGCGAGATGAGCAAGGTTGCATCATCTGCATATAAAAACAGATTACAGGAACATGCATCACTCATATCATTAATATACAGTAAAAATAATAATGGTCCTAAAACACTTCCTTGGCACCCGCAGTCAATTTGTCTGGCATCCGACATAGAGCCATTGACCTCTACTTTCTGGTCCCTGCCTGTCAGATATGAAGCAATCCACCTGACAGATAAATCGTTCAGACCCAGAGCCTTCATCTTACCAAGTAATAGACCATGGTTTACTGTGTCAAAGGCCTTTTGGAGATCTAATAAGACCATTCCACACAGTTTCCCATCATCCATCTCCTTTCTAATAAAATCAGTTAGATACAGGAGGCATGTGTCTGTAGAATAAGATTTCCTAAACCCTGATTGAAACTTGTATAAAAGGCTTTCTCTACCTACATATTCCGATATCTGCTCGTGCACCACCTTTTCTAAAATCTTGGATAAAACACTCAAAATGGACACAGGCCTATAATTACCTTGCTCGGATCTACTCCCTTTTTGTACAAGGAATAATCTTTTGTTTGGTGCTACTTGGAACAATGCCTTGCTCCAAGGAGAGGTTAATTAAGTGGGAAACACAGGAGCTATTTCCCACGCACCATCTCTTAAAAACCGAGCAGGAATGTTGTCTAGGCCCGTGGCTTTAGCTATATTGAGCTCGGCCAACAACACAGCTACCTTCTCAACTGACACCTTGGACATGGCAAATGAACCAGCCAGTACCTCGACTAGAATAAAACCTCTGTGTAAACTCCTCTCCATATACACCAGTCTTAGGAGGCAATGCTTCAACAAGTTTATTGGCTACAGAGGTAAAAAAGATGTTAAAATAATTGGCTACCTTTGCTTTGTTAAAATCAATCTTGCCATTGATATCCAAGCCAATATTGGGCTTGCCGCTGTTGGCCTTTCCCCACATCCCAAGTCTTTCAGAGCTTTCCATAGCTTCTTTGGCTCATTTTTGTTATCCTTTATTAGGTTCATATAGTAGTCCTTTTTTGCTACCTTAATCCTTCTCTGTGCTTCGTTTCTGCATTTTTTATAAGCATCAGCATCTACTTCCTCATGAGATTTCAGAAACCTCCGCAAGGCCTCCTCCCTTTGTTTTATAGCAGTTAAAATATCTGCGTTAAGCCACGGGCTTGATCTCTGCTTTACCCTAACTTGTTTATATGGAGCCAACTTATTCACTATACTAAGGAAAATTTGATTAAACAGATCCCATGCACTATCAACAGAATCATTTTCCAACACTGAAGACCAGTCCTGCTCTCCTTCATTTGAGCTCAGTTTGTGGTGCAGACAGCGCAAATTGTGGCAATCAGATACAATCTAGAAACAGTCCATTTTTGACCTTGTGACCGATGAAACAGATCACACTGATGAGAGAACCATTGAGCATTCAAATGCTTCACACATTAACACAGACAAATACAGACCTTGAGGAGAACAAAGAATAATGTGCTCATACCCCATACTCTCTACTAAACAACTATACCCACACAAACGTGTTCTTTGTTCAATTAACAAGAAGAAATGAAAAAGTAAGTCTGGCGTATGAAAACGAAACAAGGAAAGGTAAAGCCCAAATACTTATTAAAGCTTAAACAATTGATAAAACACAGCCATAATGTTGCAAAAACATATGAAGAAGTAGTTAAAGTAACTTACTTGCTGTGAAATTTAATTTAAACTTGATTAAATTCAGGCTAAAAAATAAAAAAAGGAGGTTATGTTTGGGTTACCTCATCCCAACTATTCCTCCCGAGGTAACTGAAGGACATTCTTGTGAACTGGGCTGACACTGGCCCTGTGTTTGCTGTCAATGTACCCGTTAGCCTATCAGCATTCCCTCACAATGAGTTTAACTATACAGGAAGGATGTGTGTTGCGCGGCTGCCTTGGAGAACTAGCGGCTCAAGCTAACATCCAAACGCACTCCCACCCAGGGGACCTGCTCTGGTCTTGCTCATCACCAGAAAAAGGAAATGTAACATGGCAGCTTCTTGTACGATTAGACAGTCAATGGGACGGGACACATCCAATTTCTTAAACGTTCTTCTTCAATCGCTGGTGTCTATATGTTGCACAATTCACTTTATGTTGAGAAGAGGAACGCAAAGAAATCTTCTGTATGTTTGCACATATGGAAAATTGACAAATAAAACTGACTTTGACTTTGACTTTGATGTTGGATCACTGACCCTGGTCAGCTGAGATTATGTCACTTGGAGAAAAACACTTGAGCTACGAACAGAATGTGGATGTGATTGGTGTTAAGTTACGGAGCGGCAGTCAGACGACTCCGATGCTGTTGAAGTGAACGATGACATGTGCAGGACACTTTTCTAACTGCACTCAATCACTCTTTCAAGCTTTCTCTGTCTTGAGGTCCATCACATAAATAAACGTATTTTCATCCTGGTGGGCTTTGTTTTACACTTTGATTTTCATACCGATTTAACGATCGACTTGGAGAGTCTTAATAAGTAACTTTTAGAGGTTGCTGGCAGGTGAATGTTTTTATCTGTGGACCAAGGCAGGCTAGCAGACAATGATCAAGCAGCGCTCTTTGAGTTGAGAACTTTTAAGTTGTCTGCTTCTCCAAAACCCTCTGAACACTGAATACGGCAGAACAGGTGATGGACAAGTGTTGATTTGATAAGATAAGTCCCTTGTGCCGTCTAACAGTTAAAACATGCAGTTACCAACAGGAAGCCAAAGAAGAAAAGTGGCCTGTATATGTCTCTGGTACAGCCAACAAAGAGCATGAGACAAAGTGTGTATCTGTGCACACATGTCACACACTCTTGGCCCATGGTGGCGGCAGACGAGCTGCAGTCAGTCTCCTGGCAGACGACACGGGATCTGCACCACACCGGTGGGATTTCAGCACTTCTATTCATTTACACGCACGCCAAACACACCCGTCTACCACCTAATCACAAGGATCGGGTTGTACACAGGAAACACTTGGTAATTCAATGTTGATTTTTTTTTCTTCTTCTCTTCTTCTCCTCTTGTCGCTTCATCTTTTCTCTAACGCGGGACGACTATTCGTCGGCTTCTCATAGAGACATTAATACCCTGAGCAGTCTGAGGATCTGTGCATGTGAGACTGCAGGTACTCTGGAAGAGGAGGCTCTGGGAGCAGTGGAGGACAATGGTGGGGAATGGTGGAGGGAAGAAAGGGTCTTTTGTGACGAGCGGTGGATGGACAAGCCCTGAGGGAAGCTGCTTCTTGTAAGATGGGTGATTCTTGGCCAGGACCCTCTTCTCTTGTGTCCAAGATCCAACACACAAACTGTGATTTATAGATTGGTTCCTCTTTGATGCTGACATCTGTTTGATATTGCCTGACGGGGGGATTAAATGAGCCAACTGGCTCGCAGGGTGGCGGTGACCCTCATCGTTGCAGAGGAACAGGAAAGCAGACACTCGCTAGCAGTGACTCACGGGTAATTTCATGCCCCAGTGAGGGCAGGGATGAGACGAGATGAAAACATGGCTGCTATGAAAGGCGTTCACACGAGAGATGACCGTTACGGTTTTGTGTAGGATGTGTGAATGTGTAACTGTGCGTGCGAGAGTGTACCATTTCTTCTCAGCGCATCAAAGGACACACGGTAGAGGGGATGCAACATGGCAGGGAGAGAGATGAGGCCAAACTTTGTCTCATAAGTTATAATGTAATGGACCCAACGGGCAAAAAAAGACCATCGTAATTTACACTTGGACTCTACCACAGTGTATGCATGCATAGTTTACTTTAGGTTGACATAGCAAAGGATAACAAATGACTGAAATGCAGAAATGGAGAAAAAGACGGCAAAGAAAATGAAAGGACTTCCCTTAAGGACACAAAGCTGTTAGTCGGGCACGTGTCCAGTACCTTAAATCATGCATTTATCACACAGAAAAGGTTAAACAAATGACGCTCGGCACTGCCTTCACTGTGGGAACACACATCGCAAATTGTGAAATAGGCAAATAGCTGTTGACGGAGGTATGGATAGAGGATTAGAATTCAGACGAAGTGGAGAGAAGTTACTGATTTACTGCTCATCAGATTGCAGTAATGAAGAGTCTCTCGCGTGACAGCGAGCGGAACAGAGACGGTTTGTTGATATCTGGCTGTGGTCTCCTTTTAAAACCGCTGCTTGTCAGAATCCAATTTGAAGGGACTGAAAATTAAAGTTAAGTAATTGCTGACGGTGAAAGAGATGACAGATAATAAATCACATCAATCCAGATTTAGCTGGCTGACGTTATTAATAGTTGTTCCAGGAAGGACTGTCATGTCATGCTCTGATGAGCAAAAACGTTTTTTTGAGGGGCGGGGGGGCAAAAGGGAGGACTGGACGGCTTTCAAGATAATTTGTTCCTATGTTGTGTAAACTTGTATTAGCAAGCAAAGTCAACAGAGTGAGAAGCATCTCCCTCCCTCCCTTCCTTCCATCCCTGTCTCTCCATTTCCTCTCACCCCAATCCTCCTATCCCCCTAGCATCAACAGGGAACCACCCTGTGTGATTTTTTTTGGGAGTGATGGAAGGAGGTGGACGGCAGGGATTCTGTGGAGGAAGGGAGGGGGCACACAGAGTAAACTGAGCCTCCCTGGTTTTTTGGCAAGAAGAAGAAGAAGAAGAAGAAGAAGAAGAAGAAGAAGAAGAAGAAGAAGAAGAAGAAGAAGCGACGAGAGGAAACTTGTTCGTCAAAACTGAAACTCTGAGCAATGCAGGTAACCCTCAGTCTAGCTGGGCAGCTCCCAGGTGAGTTCATCAAGGTCACCAACTCACTGCAGGCAGCGCACGCTTTAAATCAGACGCAACTGGTGACTTTTTTCTTATGCTCCGCCCCGATGCGCGCAGACACGGCACCGGAGCTCTGCGGCGCGCGAGACGGAGAGCCGAGAAGTGTTAACGCGACACGTAGAGACAGAAATGACGGCTGTTAGTTAGTTTGATAAAAGAACAAAGACGTGCTCTTTAAGAAAAGGGACCTTAAATTACTTCTGCTGTAATCTGGCGCTATAGAGCGTATTCACGTGACGTCAGAATCTCAATCGCGCCATCTTGGGGTCCCACTTATTAAATGTCAGAAGAAGTTGACCTGGCTATCGTGTCCGCTGTTTGATTATGCGAGAGCCCAGCAACCTCATGTCCTTCTGCATGACCAAAGAAAGATTTCAGCGGTTGGAATTGAATATTCACAACGCTTTTTTACCTTATTTTACTCGCTCAACACTTTGTGGTTAATTCGCTAGTTACCAGCACAGAGCCCGGTCACATTCCTGTAAAACAGTTTTCATTTCCGCTATCGACCATGGGACATTAACAACTATTTCTGCGTTATACTTGTTGTGGAAATCCCACAAATGTCGGAACATCAAGCGCCCCGTGTCTGGGTTCATATATGATCCATAGTCGCACAGCTCCGCCTCCAGGACGAGTGTCTGGATGAAGCCGCTTCCAGCTCGTTCAGGACCAGCAGTGACTGTTTGGTGGCCGTGCTGAGTGCTGTTCCCATGGAGCCAGTGTTTTATTTTACCTTGAAATGAATCACAGAGTAAAGGCAGACATCGCCCGACGGAGTTGCCATGTTCATGGCTTCCTCCCAAGTTTCCATCCACAGTTCCTTTTGCGCAAGTGAAAGACATTGATTTTCGCTCGGCGAAAAAAAGCAAAAAGAGATTATTGACGAGAGTGTGTCAATGGAAACGTGCCCACAACCCGATGCATCAACAGAATCACATGAGAACAGTCCTAACGCTCAGACGCCGAGTGAAGCCGAAGTAGATGCATGACAAGTTGAAGTAATAGCTTGTCTTGTTGAGCTGATAAACCCATATTCTGAATCATTAGTCCCACATCCAACAATGAGGCACAGTATAATCACAAGGCACACTGCTTTGAACTGAAATCGTGTCTCCTTCAGGATATAATGGTCATTTCTAAGGGAAGAGCGGCATACAAACAAGCAAAACAATGCCGTGGTGGGACCCCAACATGGCCGCCAGAGTTTGTTGTGGTCACGTGAGTGAATACGCTCTATAGAGAAAATTAAAGGGTGGCGGGCCAATTTTTTTTAATGTCATGCGATCTACCAATACTACGCCGCGATCGACCGGCAGATCGCGATCGACGTATTGAGCACCTCTGCTCTAAACTGTGTAGGAACCAAAGCCCAAATCTGTCAGTGTCAGGAAAAAAAAAGTAATGTTCAAGGATTTTTTCCTCCTTTTAAATAATTGCAGGGTTCATATTCAACTTCTTTAATTTACGAATACCTTCATACTTTTCATGGGTTCAGCAACACAGACTTATATTGGTTCTGATATGTAGGCGAGCACTGTTCAACCCACAACATGTCATTTAGAATTCTAGTCAAATCCCAAGGTTCACATGTCATTTTGAATAAAACAGACATTTGTGAAGAAATAATGCACAAGATAGCTTTGACACCAAAAAAAAAAAAAATGTCTTTGGTGTAAATACCGAACAAAGGTGTGATACAACTTTTGGTAACTGTATACAATCCTTTTTTTTGCTGAAATTGTGTCAGAAACCTTACTTTACAAATAAATACATATTTAAGGACCATGTACATATACACGTTTTATTCAAATAAGAGATAATTTAAAGAGGAAGATTGGCTGTTAAATACTGGTTACAAATAAAATAGCAAAGTGATAAATATAAGCCTGTCTAATTTAGTACACAAGGCTGACTACTAAAGGAATTAATCGTACAGTAGCGAATGATCGACTCATTTGCACCTCATTAGCTGAGTCACCTCAAAATACTTTGAGAGCAAGTGACTCGAGTCAGTCCAGAAACACTTTGAACTGGACGCCAGAATAATTTCACAAGCATTTCAAGATAAGTGAACTCACCGACCGGCAAATGAAGCGACGCTTGGTGAACAGGCATGTCCTTGCGTGGTTTCTTTTCCCTTATCATAGGGTGTGAGTATTATCAGTGTGACTCCTTCAGTTTCTAATGACTCGTTGCATTTTTGTAATACTTACTGTAAATCATGACTACTCATACATTCTGCGCGGCCTTATCCTCCGAATAATGGCTTCACATGACCATGTCATTTTTTTCTCCTCACCTCAAAGTTGACAGGTAAGTTCCTCTTCAGGGCAATTTCGTAGACCAGGCTGATCTCTGATTTGCTGGCATCAGGGCCGTCCTCAGGCTCTCCTTTTTCCTCCGGGCTCTTGAAGAGAAGGAAAAGTGTCGCGTCAAAATGGTGAAGGAGGATAAACTGATTGTTGCTGCTCAAACTAAAGGCACTTTTAGGTTATATGTTTTTCTGTATTATCCATCATGCATGAACTGTTCAGTACGTTTAAACATTTCACATATAAAGGTTTTTCAGTTGTTGACTGGTAGAAAACAATTAAGGTTCACATAACTATATGTTGAACTGATATGGTGAACTTAAAATTAAAAAAACAACGCTGAAAGAGCTCACACCATTTATAGCCCTGTTTGGAAGCCTTATAATCTCCCACCAAATAAATGTGGATAATGTCCAGGCTACGAAATGCTAGGTAACATTATGACCATTCAAACTGTGACCCCACAAAGTGTGGCGCATATCAAGCTAAGATGACACGTATACAGAGTGGATGTCTGCCAAGCTGCTGCAACGAGAAGCTGTCTGTTTTCTGGCTTTGATCCTTATCAGATATGGGATTGAGAACTCAGTAAACCCAGGACATGACTGGTGGTCTTATGTCTGCACAGGAAGGCCTCTTGAAGGGTGTCCATTAAATATGAAATGTTTGGTTATTAATGATCTTTTCTTGATAGCAAAATTATTATTTATGAATATTAAGAACGGCTTAAGAATAAAAGGACCAAATGAGTGTTTTCATCATGGTTGATCCATAGGAAAATGAAGTAAAGGTTTGTGGGAAAAGCTCCAGTGGAATTCAGTGGGATAACCACCATTTTTTTATTTATTTTTTTAGATCCAGACAGATCCAACATTTTCTAAATCCATAAACATTTGCTGCCCATGAAACTATGAAGTAATTCTGGAATCAATACCAGATCACCCCGTTTGGAGCCTTCAGAGAGTTTTAAATTGTTGAAATATGGAGAAGACAGACTTTACAAGAATGATAAAAGTGCCATTGGTCCCTTCCGCTGATCAAGAAATGTAGTTCACACTATAGAGATGATATCTTCAGCCATACAACAAGAGGCCTTTTGGTGCCAATTGTCTCTGGGAATGCAGAGTACTGTCTCGATCTTTATCGTCTCATGTCCAGCTCTTTGTCTGATTACGTATGAATGTCTGCTCTCTTTCCCTTTGGGCTTCTTCCTTTCGCCTGCCTCATTGTGCGATCTGATATGACGCATGATTCATACTGTGAGATCTCTTGGATTTCATAGAAAACAGTCACGTGGTACAATGCACCTACCGCACCGGGCGTAAGACCTCACACCGGTGAGAGCCGCGCGATTGTGTGCTTTGTTATGTGTGTGTGTGTGTGTGTGTGTGTGTGCGCGGGCTCAGGCATACATGCTCTGCATCTCGTAATGTGTGGATGAGGACAAAATGTCTTTTCATACAAATTGCAATATGTATTCATGGTGTTCATGGTTACATATCCCCCTGCCACTTTCCCCGAGCATTCTTAATGTGTGTGAATAATAATGTGAATCCCCTCTCAAGGCTGCATTAACAAGCCACAGGGTCTAAGCGCCTGCATCTGTCTGTGGGTGTGTATGAGCCGGAATGACCAAGTAGATCAGAGACCTTCCCGTGACAAAGACTAATAGAGGGCTACATCTGACTTCGGTGCTGCCTCTACGTATGGATGTACTGGACAGAGAGTCCTGGGAAATGTGTGAAGAAGAAAAGATACAGCGTGCGAGTGTATTTTGATAAAAGGGCCCTTTTGAATGAACAGCGTTTGTGGGAGAACAAAATGCTTCACATTCACATTTATGCTCACGGACAGCTGATTTCATAATGGGGAGAAGGATTCTACATCAAAGGTTGCGAAGAAGAGGCTCCCAATACACAGAACAACTTCATTCTTTGGAAAAACGTCATTATTTATCATAAAAAGGTGACAATTCAGGGCTCCAGACTAACTTTTTTTACTAGGAGCACAGTGGCCCCTAACTTAAAATTTTAGGGTCGCAAGCAGAAAATTTAGGGGCGCATACATATCGTCAGCATCTAAACCAAATGGCAGGGATTTACGAGTTAAGTCAGCAGTTGTATAATATAATCGCGATTGCCTGAAGGCTAGTTGGAGGAGGTCTTTGTGTTTCCTATGGTTACATATTGTTGCTCTACTTGTTCATAAAACACAACACAATTACAGTGTCACTGATATTTACCTGTGACCTTCCTCAAAGTAAAAGGTTTGACAGACAATAGTTAAAGAGCAAACCTTTAGCCGGAGGGCAGACACACATTTTCACATGTAAGAGCACACACACTTGGAGAGAGAATGACAGACATGTACTGGAGACACAATGTGCCTCAATTTGTAAAGCAAGACTCAGAAGCAGCAGCAAACAAAGAGCACATTTATGGAGACCGACGCCACAAGACAGCGAGTCAGGCGAGTGAGGAGCCAAAGCGTTTTGAATAACCGTCAGTGATGCCAGGCGGTGAGGATCGGGGTAATTTGATTTCCGGTGGGAGATGATAACAACAGTTAACAGCTATGCCTCAGGGAAAACTCTGGAATGGTAGTGTGACATAGGGAGTAGGCAGAAAGCAACAGGACAAAGGGAAAAAGGAGAAACTACACTAAACCATTGAGACTACCAGGCGAGAGGTTTCATAAGAATGAAATGCTATTTGCTCCGATTAATTTTCTGTCAATTCAGGAGCAACAAACTGTTTTAGCAAATCATTTGAGCAATTTTAAACAAAAGACTATCACAATTGTCGTGGTTACAGCCTCTCAAACGTGTTCATTTTCGTCTTTTTTGTCTTGTGAGATCGTTAATTGAATATATTTGAGGGTTTGACCGCTTTTTGAACATTGTATAGGCCGAATGCATTTCTTTATTGCTAATTGGGGTCATCTTGGTTTTCTACAAGTGATGATACTGATCAGCTGCATGCGCTTATGATCACATATACATTGTCCTGCTGCTGCCAATACTCTAATCTGGATCAATCTGTTGAAAGTAGTTGTAAATATATGCACTATGTATTCCAGTAACTATAGCTAAAAACTGCACAGCCCAGCTGTGTGATTAAATTAGTTTTTGTTTGAATGATGCAACCTATTATGAAACATCATCTTTAGTACGAATGAATGAGTCGCACAGATTGGCCGGCAGCAAAGTAAACAAAGAACATTAACAGAGGATGGTTGGTCTCAGTCTATTCACAGGATTGATAGATAATAAGAAAGAGTGTAACGCAGACCTTTTCTTCAAACATGTATGAATAATAAGAAGTCATGAGCAGCAGTAACGCACAACATATTTTTGTCTAAAATTGCAGTGGTGGAAAAATAAACAAGCTGCTAAATGTAATTAGTACAATACAGGGCAGAGGTGAAAAACTATGGTTTTGTCCAGACAAGCGAGAAATAGAAGATCTTTCATTAGACTAATGGTCTGTCGAGCTTTAGGAACTGTGTTGAAGATGTCGGCAGGGATTCTCAGAGTCAATAAGCACATGTTGAACAACCTCTGGTACACACTGCTAGTGTATGCCTTTCTGTTTTTTAAGTGGTTTTTTTGTCCTAATATACTTCTGTTATTAGTATTATGCATTAAATATCCTAAACATCAGCGCACTGTGCGTGCATGCTCACGCCACCATATACTTTACAAAGTTTAAATACCCACCCAGGGTGTCTACAGGAATAAACCAGTGAAATTTAAGACTTTTTAAGACTTTTTAAGACCACGTCTAAATAAAATTTAAGACCTAATTTACGATGGAAATATCCATTAATCTAAATTAATTAATTCAAAGTAAACACACTGATGTCTGTTCAAAATTAACAGTATGGTGTAATGCAAAAGGATAACACAAATGTCATTGCTGTTGTAAATTATATTTATTAATACATTTTCAGAACATTTAAGTCCCATGAACAAATGTCTCTAAAATTAAGTAAATATATTTAAAAAATACATGCAACATAGTTCCTTTTGAACACAAAAAAACTCCATACTATAACATATATCATTTCCAGCTGCTTCTATATCGCAAATTCATTTACATAATAGAATGTATGTGTGTGTGGGTGAGTGAGTGTGAGTTCTCATGTCTCTATGTGATGGATGTTTGTGCACAGGTTCATGTCTACTCCTGAGCTTTTGTGAATATACTAGGAAAACAATCCTTTTCAAACTGTATTAATATAAAAACTTCCAGTTGACATTTGGTCCATTCTCCTGGAAAAAAGAAAAAAGGCAGACATTAGCCAAACAACAGTCACCACATCTCTTATGACACCACCACTTCAGATTAATGTCAGACTGGATAAATAGGAATGAATACTATTTTTACAAATTAAGCAACGTGAGCCATCTCTTGAGCCTAGTGAACACTATGTAGACATATTGACAGGTAAACACCACTCTACTTACTACCATTCTAAAACTATTTTTAATTAGTCTAATTAATGTGTAGTGCGCCTATGCATAGCTGTTATTAACTTGACACATGAGTAAAGCTTAACTATATGAAACACATACTCATATACAAGAGGATAGTTAATACATATATATTTATGGCAGACTTACTTTGAGATGCTGAAGTAGGTCCTGGGCGGTGTCATGGCCCATGAGCTCCACAGGATCCTGACTGGACCTGGTCATTTAACCAATAGCGCACATGAAGTCCAGCTGTCTGCTCGCGGTGGTCTGGTCCAGAGTCTCGTGGAACAGAATGAAGAACGCACTGCAGCGTTGGACTTCGGTGATGATGCAAGGCGCTGGATTTCCTCCGGTGACCTCCAGCGTTGTAGCGTTGACGTCGTTGCGGGCGGCGGAGCAGCAGCTAGCGGCGGAGCAGCAGCTAGCGGCGGAGCAGCAGCTAGCCCCGCGGGCTGCTGGCGGCCTTCGCTAGTCTCTGTGCTTCTTGCTCTGCTCGTGAGATTCCACCGCTGGAAAGTCTCGCGACACATAACGCAGATTCAGAAGCATTTCACCGACCGTGACCAGAAACACTCGTTCTTTTCAAGCCGTTGTTGAACTTGCATCCTGCCATGTTTTCTAAAGTAGCCGATGCTTCACGTTGTAGGGGATTGATAGGACCGAATACGCGGTGCTCACCCGTGTGCGCGCATCACGGCAGCTTCGATGCCGGCGCGCGCATCGCTCTGTCGCGAGCCGAGAATTGTTTGCGGGGGGGGATTTCACCCTGTTATAGAAACACTGGAGTTGATAAGCGTGTCTTCTTGTCTGATCAATACACAACTGTGAGGTGCGCGAATGGACCGAGCGGACAGCTGCTGATCACTCAACAGCCCGACCTGCATAAATAGACGGTGCGCGCGCAGCGCGCCAACATATTTTTTGGGAGCACCGAAGACCCATTTTGACCCAGGAAAACCCCTGGACATGACACCCAAAAAATGTAAGACCAATCCAATCTGAATTTAAGACAATTTAAGACTTTTTAAGGCCTTATTTTTAGGAAAAAGCAATTTAAGACTTTTTAAGACTTTTTAAGGACCCGCGGACACCCTGCCCACCGTATAACCAATATATGTCTGTCCAGCTACCTGCCTGTCCATCTGTGTGTGTGTGTGTGTGTATGTGTGTTTACCTGCGGTGGCCGTTCGGGGATGGGTTCATCCCGCAGGTCTTGCAAGGCCTTCATGGCAGCATTGTGTCTGGCTGCTTGGCGGGTGCGTCCCTCACCAATAAACTCATGACTCCCCACAGACAGCTGCACATAGAAGATCTTCGGAACAGGATAATGGTACCTGGAATGAACAAGACAGAAAATATCATATCAATGAACATGTAAATATAGGAAAAACAAAAAAAAGGGAGTTGCTCAGACAATATGAGCCAAGCTATCAATTCAAACCGTTTACACTGTTCCCAAATTAAAGTCCCACCACTTCATCAGGGTCAATTACTACACAATGGCCTGCTGGCTAACCACTTGACTGATGACTTGCTATTGAATCTCAGCACAGGGATGGCAAACAAAGCACAGGGACATATATCCTCTCCTCTTTCTTCTGGCCCCGAACATAGATTTTCCTCTCTTTCTTCGGGTCGGGACAGAGTGGGACTGAGCTGTCAACGAGCAGATTTAGAGGTCTGCGAGTCCGCGTGTGTGATACCCCCTCCTGGGCCAGGGTGAGAAGGGCTGAGAATGTCTGCCCGGATCGAGGACAAGGAATGAGAAATAGTGGGAAAGCTAACAAGAGAGAATAGGAATCCAAACTTTTTTAATATCCGTCTCCCTTTCCTCTTTCTTCTCTGCCAGTATACACTTGCATTCAAAAGGACATACAGCCACCATATGTGGTAGACATAAATTGATTACCCCAGATGAGATTCATGATACTGTGTGTTGACTAGAGTCTGGTGCCAAATGTACTCAATATTTTCATGTTTGGCCAAATTATTGAGCTTGTAAAGACGGAAAATGGAGTACTGGATGTGGAGTAGTTAATCAAAACAAGCCGTACACAAATGTGGCAATAGCCTTTCTCGTGAAGACATATGTTAATTTTCAACCGAAGCAAAACATCCTACTTGGCAATGCAGCAGCAGTGAGATGTGAGATATAATACCCGATTGGAATTTGGGGAACCCAAGAACTTAGAAAACCCAAGAGGATAGGAAAACCTGCGTGCACTGGAATGGTTCACGTTTTCTTTCAACACCGCACACATTATTAAATAAAGAGGTCTCAAGACGTAATGCCAAATTCAACAACAGCCAAACAAGAACTTTCTGCAAACACTTTCCTGTATACAAAGTGTATGCTAATATTTGAAATCACTGAGACCAAAAAATTATACCTGGACTAGGAGTCGACAGCCATGCTGTGAGCTTTAAGACAGAGTAGTGTTGAGCACAACATGATAACTTCAGTGTGCTAGCATACTTAAAATGTCAATACTGGCATGCTGAAGTTGAGCAGGTATAATGTTTACCATCTTAATGTAGCTTGAAAGCATGCTAAATCAACTCTAAGTCCAGCTTTACATTTATTTGGGCATTAAACAAAGTATTGGACAAATTAATAGTTTGAACTGAAAGTCAGGGTATCACCAAAGTTACTTCACAATTCATCCAGAAAAGCAGTTGAACATGCTTTTCAATGCAATCTATCCAATAGCTGTCGGGAGATTTCATTAACAACTAGAAAAGGGAACATCATGGTGAAGCAAAACTGGAAGATGTTGAAACGCTTTGACTTGCTGATGGCTTGATATGAAAAAACAGAGGTTCAACTAAATTGTTTGGATAAGATAAGATAATCCTTTATTAGTCCCGCAGTAGGGAAATTTACTGGAAAAGGGAAAAAGTGTCAAGACATTTCACTGAAAAACTACAATGTGAACCTAATGCCCTGTTTCCAGATCTCATTAGTGCAGTGTTCTCACAACGTGATCGAGACTACGGCTGAAACTATGACAAACCAAAATACAGGAAATACTGCCTCTTACAAGTAACTCTGACAAGATAACTTCTAACTGCACAGTTGTGATTCCTCTGAATATCGCCCCTCTTCTTCTCCTCCGTTCATGTCTTTCCTAAAACTCCTTCCCAGTAAGACTAACAATGAGTCAGCAGTTTTACTCCCAGAATTCCAGCAGGGATTTTTCCAGCCCACAGACCTCCTCACAACAGTCTGCTCCCAGCTCCTCCTGGCCACGGGAGCCTTCCCTGGGCGGGGGCCTGCCTGGCCCTCGCACGTCAAGTGTGGCCCCAGGTTCTCAGAGGACATGCCAAGTGCAACATGGGCTCCAGCCAACAGCGCTGAGCCGAGATGGGAGCAGCTGGGGCTGGAGTGCCGAGTACAGGTGCAGAGAGGAGGAGAGAGAGGGATAAGAAAGAGAGAGGAGGGAGATGGAAGGGGAGAGAGAGAGAGAGGGACATGGGAGGGAGGCCTGTGGGAGACCCTACTCCACAACGTGGGAAAGTAGTGGCTTGCACACAAGCGAGTGAGCCAAGAACACAGGCGAGCACACGCACACACGTCAAAATCATGCAAACACAAAAAAAGGCAGGAAAATCACGTCAGCGCTCTCTGGCCAGGACAATAATCAGCACGTCGGCTGGATCGGCCTGTTCTGTGTTATCAACGATTATTTTCGTTATTATTACTACGGAGAGGGAATTGGACCAGGACACCTGTAGGGAGGGTGTGGTGACCGCTGAAAGGGAGAGAAAAAAAGAACCACTGTGTCTGCGATGATGTGAAAGTTCACATGTGTATCTGCTATGACTCAGGGATAATTGACTGAGTGAGAAAAAGAAGAAAAGAAACCGAGTGATACCACAACTCAATCAAATGATAACTCATCTGCGTTTAGCAGTGAGTAATCAATTTGACTTTGAGGAACAAAGCTTCCCTGCAGCTCTCTTTCATGTGGGCAGCGTTAGTTAAGGTTACGGTTTCCTCTTTAATCCTTCAAAGACTCATGTGTGAACACACACAGACCCGTTCAGAGACATTGGAGGTTTTGAGCCCACACGCAGTCAAACACTGGGAAATGGGAGATATGGCATTGCAATTATTAAATGACAAGGTGATATTTTGGCTGGAAACTATTTCCTCCTCCGGCATGGAAAACTATTTCCTTTCTAATTGCCTGAGTAAAAAAATAATCTGATTCACTGCATGTGTTACACTTATTTCTAAACTGAACAAGTTACCTCTCAACCACTATCTATATAACATTGGAACATTAAAAGCAGAAGATAAAGCCAGGTGACTAGTTTACATAGCCATACGTCATGTATATTTCACTAAGTGACAGGTATATTTTATCACTATTCTATATGTGTAATGTCAAGAAAAACCTGCTCACATACACAAGTATGGTCACATGTACCACATGAAATCTTACATCAACGGTGAATTTAATAATACTGATTATTGAATTTTATAGAATTAAAAAACAAAATGCAAACAGAGTGATGCGAGACCCGATGTAGTTTGATGGAAGTTGAATATTTGACCGATAACGTAATACATGACCGTGACCAGTTACAGGTGGTAGTGTAGAGAAGGCAGTGAACATTTCAACAGCTTTAGCTTGCAAACGTGTGCAGACCGCAGAATTGAAAACTAAATGCAGCACTTCCTTTTAGTCATAAACCTGCCATTTTGCCCATGAGAACACATTAAATTCAATTTTGTTTTGGAATATATTGCTTCCTGTAATCAAACCAGTAAACTCGTGGTAGTTAGAAACTCCATTGGTGGTCACCTCAACTACTCATTAGAAATAAAATGTAATTCTCATTGAGCTTTGAAAGACTCTTTTTGATGAGCCTGGGAGATTTGATAACAACATCTAATATGTGGGTGATCTTTGTGTGGTTGGGCTCTTGCATTCATAATATAGTAGGATAGTTTGTTGCTGATTTCTGGATATAATTACTGGTAATTCACTGATAATATCCTCATGTTGGTTGGTCTGTGTTGTCGGCTTCTTTTGATTATGTCTTACCTGCTCGTGTTATGATGGTTTACTCCATTTTGCCATTAAAAAAAAATATCAATCAAGCCCAATTTCTGTTTTTGCTCGTCATGCCACACCAACTTAAAAAAACATTTATTATGCCTTTCTACTGACTCCTAGTTTAAAGAAAATACCATCTTTTCAGCAGTGAAAAATGTCTTGAAGGAAGGAAACACATGTGTTCAACGACAGCAGAGCAGCAGACCGGACCAAGTGGGCCAAACTCAGACAAATAAGCCCTGAATGAGGGATTGGACTGGCCCACTTTGTCCTCAGGCATCACAGAGAATACTGGCCACACATGCAAACACAAATAGTTTAGTATGGATTTACCCACAATTCTACACACACACGCACACAACTGACTGCCTTGTAAAGGGCTACGGGGCGGTGCCGTGATTAAAAGGGTGACAGATATTTGGGGGGAGAAAAGAATGCAAAAACTTGGACAGACTCACTCGTCCACCAGCTGCACTTTCTTCCAATCTGCTGTCAGACTTTTACTTGTTGTTTTCTCTCCTCCCACTCCCATGCTTCATGCCCTGTGTCCATCATTGATTGCTTTCTTTCCCTTCTGCCTCACGCAATTGCTAATGTAAAAAATGTTAGAAAACAGTCCATATGTTCAAGTCAACATTGCGCTCAAATAAGTGTCATGGTGCTAGAGGAGTTTTGTTTAAAGCTCTTGGACCCGGTCTGAGGTTAGAAACCATCACTGCGGTGGCAGAGCTGTGGGTTCACAGGAAATGATGTATTTGAGGTAATTGCTAATCAAGCAGCATGAAACACAGAAAGACAACTTATGGTTGTTTCAGCTTACTAATGGCTCATCTAGTCTTCACCCCAAAAAAAACGATGTTTAAATTACAAACAAAATAAGGATTGTGACTGAAACAAACAAATCGTTTTTCTAAGCATGATGAAAGGATCGAGATCAAATGAGTGCAAGTGGTGTTCAAATTGTTTTGCTTGATCATTTGACTACGACATCAGTGGAATGTAATAAAGTTTGTGCTCGTATTAAAGGTGTCCTTCGTTGGCCCTTTCGCCTGATAAGACATCTTAGTACCACATTTGTTTCTGTCTGCAAAGGTCTTGGGAGCTTTAGTTCAGAGACATTGTGGATACTCTCGATTGCACTCCAAGAGCCTTTAAGTGGCAACTGCTCAACTCACACAACTTGACTTATAGTGTGTGACAATTCATAAACAAACCAAATCTATGCTTTAAGTTCAATGTTTTAGAGATGCAGTAAACAAACAGGTCTAAAGTGATACTGAGAAACGTGGTCTGTCTGTGTGTGTGTGTGTGTGTGTATGTATGTGAGAGAGCGAGAGCGAGAGAGGGAGAGAGCTAGAGAGAGAGAGAGAGAGAGACCTGTTGTGGTCTCAGAAAAGCCACAACTAGTTATTCAGTCAGATATCCCCGAGGCATCTCTGACTGAGGTGTTCCACTTACACACTGTGAAGGTGAAGAATGTAAAAGACTTGTGTGTGGGAGCGTTAGGATGTGAATCTTGTGGCAGAGGACATTGTTACCAACAAGCATCAAATCAGTTGGGTGCAAAATGCTTTAAGTGTCACGGTGACTCAATTAGTGTGTTGGCTCACCATCCAAGGCTTTCAACCGGCTACATGCAGTTCTCCTTTTATAGTTTAATATCACCAACCCGTCTTTAATTTAAGTCTGTCATGGGAGCGATGTCTTCTCTGACCTCATATCCCTCCTGTGTAATGTACTGCTGCGTCTCGGTGCAGCAGACAGCTGGTGTCTCATGCAGACTACTCATATTGTTGCCTGTACCGACAACAGCTTTTCATCAAGAATTACTAACAGACGGAGTTTATAAAACAGAGGTTTCATAACCCATTTTAATTAAATTGTCCAATCTGACGGCGTTCGTTGTTTTTACTGTTTGTTGTGGTTTCCAATTTGAACAAGAGATTAAAGCCATCTTTGTGCGTGCTCTGTAATCAGCGGGCCCTCGTTCCATGCCTGGCTCATGGGAAGTCACGGCCCCATGTAAACTGATGCCGACTCTCCTGTCACACTTTATTGCTGAGTCAGAGATGTAAATCAAGTATTGTTTCCAAACACGATAGCTTAACAGCATTGCAGCTGACAGAAAACACACTGCAGAAGAAAGTATGCAAGGAGGCTTACTAGATTTTTAAAAAGGGCTGATTTGATGCCAGTAATAAAAGCAACCGCTGGGAATTATCAGACTGAAAACAGGCATTGCGTGAATAATTCTAAATCCCTAAGCACGGAAAATCAGTAAGTAATAGAAGGCTTGTCAGTGAGTGCAAAGTAATTACACCGTGTGTGCATTTATGTGACATGGCAACAAAAACACACTTCTTAACCCTCATGCCCTTCTAGCTCCAACTCATAAGACTTGGCTGGCTGAGAGGAATGGCTGGCAGGGGATCAGTCTAAAACCAAACCCTGCTGTCCTCATTCAGAATAGTGCACTGTGACCTGCTGTTTTATGTTCATTGTAATTAAGAGAGGAACAGTTATTGTTTTGTGAAAGAAAATTTATTTGACCATTTTCTGAAAAAGAAATAACATGAACTTGGTTTCTATGCAAGCCTTTCTGATTTCCCATCAGGCATCTCTCAGGCAACATTATTTACTGATGAATGTTTCTTCCTAATTGTCTGTGGTCCAGATTTAATGTGTAGCAGAGACACACTCACATCCTAATAGCTAACGGCTGTAGTGTTTGTATAATGTTCTGGGAACAGCTTGCATAGGAACACAATATTATGTGACTTACAAATCAACCACTTGGTTAATTTATCAAGAAAGTGGACATTCTAGTTCTAGTTCATTCGGTGCACTTCTCTTTACTTTGAATCCTTCAAGGTCAGGTGCCAACAGCGCCGTTGAAACTGATGTCCAACAAACAGCACCATGACACCCTTACTCTGGGCATTGTGGTTTGCTTGTGCAGCATGATGCTTCTCTGCATCAGCATCCTGGGTGGTAATGCATTAGATTAAAGATGAACTATATCTTTCTATTGAGAGCATGTGCACAGCAAAACGAAATCTCACACACACGTGCAAGAAAAATCCACATACGTGATGAAATACAATTTTAGGGCGAGTAAATGACATCACAAACCATCATTGGAGTTTCTGTGGAAACTGTGAATTTCACAGAAATAGAAGTCAAGGTACAGCAGCCGCTACAGGGGATGAATCTAATCAAATTGCTGCATTTCTGCAGAGCGGATGCGCAACAACGTTGGGAAATAGAAAAGTGGCGTGGTCCAACAGGATGACATGCAGCTCTCTTAACAGCCACCGAGCCATGCCAACAATTACCTTGATAACTATGGCAAAAAGAAGGATGCAATGTCCTGGGAAAAGATACATGTGGTGTTTATTTGTATTAAAATACTGAAGCGAGTTCTTCCGAGGAGGTCATTATAGTCGTCCGACTCGAAACATACCGATAGGCAGAATTACAAAAGGTATTTCTACTGACGTAACCTGCTTTGTACGTAGTGGTCTCGGGTTCGTTTTTACATTCAATACATCAAGGCAAAGGCAAGAGGAGAGGAGGACACACAACACAAAACTCCACTCAGAGGGGAGAAGATGAAAGGACAGACCAGACTTCTTTGTCATCGAGTCTGGTGAGCACAAATCATTCGAAGCATTTGTTTATGTTGGACCTGTATTCCACTCCCCCACCCCCAAGTGTCCTCTATAAAAATGCAGCTTTATGAGTTTACACCCATTTTTACAAATTGGACGGATTGTCCTTTGTTCTGGCACGCCACCCATGGAAACTTATGAACTGTCTGAGTGAAGGCCTCTGACTTACTGATCTTCAAAGGTCCACGACGATCGGAAAAAAATAAATAAACATAATGCAATAAATGCACCTTGTGGGCTTTGGCACCGCTTTTTTGTTTTTGGACAGCAGTGATGATGGGATGGACAAGAGAAGGCGAAATCCTGTCTGTGGAATGTCTGCACACAGTGTCCTGTTGAGGCTATATGAGATCCTAAGGCCCAACTGGACATATAGGCTATATCAAAATAATTTACTGAGTGGGAGAGAGTGAGAGAGAAAAAAAATGGCGACTGTGTGTGTGAAGAGGACCTCAGAGGATATCCGATACGTCCAGATAGGATGAGAGGATTTGTTGAATATAGAAAAGCGCTTGTGGGCAGATTTGCCTTTTCAGTGAGCCAGGTTGGCCCAATTAGAGATGGAGATGACAAAGTACACCTGTGTGCTCTTTGTGTGAGAAGGGTAGTCATCTTTCAAGGATAATTATCTTTCCATGGCAACTGTCTCTTTATGTTTCTTACATGACATATACACACACACAGCATGATAAAGGCATATTCTAAGGCTTGATTGTACAAGGACACAAACATGCCCCTTTAAGACTAGAATACAAATGCAAAAGCCAAGCACTCAAGTATTTAATGCTACGGATATTCATATGTAATGCATCATTTTAATTGTTGTAGGTTTTGCCTGCCATTCTTGAAAAATACAGATTCTCTCAAAAGGAGCATTATAGTTAATATGACTGTAAATCTGTGAATTGAAAAGTCTTTGGTTTCCTGCCACAGAAAGACATTGTAGATACAGTTCTCGTTTAAATCAACTGCCTCTGATAACCGTATCAAATGCAAATCAGCTGTATATCATAAAAGACAAATATTAAATCTATAGAATACTAAAAGTCCGGTGATTAATTTAAAATGTATTTCTTTATCTGCAAATTCCCCATTTGACCACGAAGTAAGTGGATGAACTCTAAACACAATATTTACACATTTTCCACTTATATGGCCAAAGTTTTGACAAACACTCGCCTATTTACACGACACAGAAGAACATTAAACTAAATTCTGTTTAATGTCTCTGGCCACCTTGCACCAGGTAAGTCGACTATTTACTCTTTGAACTCTAGTTTGGTCTCCACCAACTCCTGAGGGAGCCATCTGGCTCTCTAGCTGACATTGGGTACATCCCAAGTCTCTATGGCACCGCCATTTAACGGCCGGCACACCCCCTCATCGCTCATCAGTTATTTGATTGGATGCTGCAGCCGATCAGACTGATCCGATTGGAGTTTCATACCAGGGAGAAGACAGAACATAGATTAAACTCACGTTACTGTATATATTGGATTTGTTTTCTGATTCACAATTTGGAACAATTGTCTTTTCATGATGTGTAGTTCCCTCAATAGCTTTTATTATGGATACAATTAAAGTTAGCGAGAGCGGGAGAGTTTGTCTGTCAGCAAGAAACACTTTTTACATTATTTATCGTATTTCCATACAGTTGGGTTTGATGAGTTTTGTCGTTTCCATTTCCCTCAAATTGTTGAGCCTAATATATTCCAAGTTTCAAGAAAAATCAATCATATTTTATGGTAATTAATAATGACGTCACAATCAGAATTTAAATTCATACAGACTCAAAGAATTATTAAATAGGACAAAAGCCGATCGATGAGGGCCGCCGTCATCAGACACGGATGTTGCTTCATGTGACGCTACAGAGGAAGGGACGTCTCATTTCTCCTAAAACATATGTCCTTGTTTCCTTTCTCCTCACATGGTTTCCTTGCGTCTTACCACGCATCCCTGGTGGGAAGGACTAAGAAGGAAAAGACACAACTGATGGGAACCGTGGGTGCATTAAAGAGACTAGGGACTCTTAAAGAACACCATGTTCACCAGCTAGTCTCTAACTGTTACTGTTTGCTGTTTACTGGTCATGTAGCGCACAGGGGGTTAATTAGCTTTTCACTGCTGGGGCAGGAAGCAAGGTTGATAAGAGCAATATGTAAAACCTAACAGCCGGAAAATCAAATCTACAATCTGGAAGATGCCAAAAATGATTGAAATGAAAAGTCGAGCGAGACGAGGTTGGTGATAATTCCATGTGGGTTCATTATTACAAATAGTAAATGTGCCACTCAGCTAATATATAAAGCTCAAAACAAAAATAGAACGTCTATTTACACTTCAATAGGTGTAAAATTCCAGACAACCATTCTGTAGGTACCAAATGCTCTGCAGCCCAAGTGACCCCCTCTGTCTCTCCGTTTCCAAAAGAGAGAGTAGTAACAGCCACCTCAGTATCTGAATGTCATCATCATCCTCATCATCACAGGAGGAAATGTCACAGAGCAAAGTATCCCCAGTCATTCAGCCCACTGTTCTTCCAGATAGCATGTTTGTATGATAACCAAATGAGGGCCGGGAGGCTTCTGAGTGCTCTGCTTTGCTCTAACAGGGAAAGTCCTATCCAAATTCCAACTCAGGATGCAGGCGACCCCGCCCCCCCCCGGGACCGCCGCAGCAGGAGGAAAGCTGGGAGCGCCATGGGTAGACCGGAGGAGTCCAGCATGAGTCACTGGAATCAGGTGTTCCAATGATAACACACGAGCCGGGGATTGTCCGTGAAACAGGTTGACGTCATATATTTCTTGATAGCAAAAATATTTTCCTGATTCAACGGTTGAATCATTTGGGCTAAATTTCCAAATAATGTTTCACAGCAGCTGAGTCACTGATAGAATAAGCTGATAACCACGTCGGAGTGTGTTCAGTATTTCAGAATGAACAATGCTGTGGTTATGACAGCAGGAGAACAGAGATGAATCAATGATTTAAACATGGATTTGGATGGGAAGAAATTATGCCCGGGCCCTTCACCATAAATAAGATTCATTAAGACGCTGATGAATGCACATTTCATATTATTGCCATCTTTTCTCATCAGGGCACTTTCTGAATGAATCAATACTGGTCTTGGTGGTGATTAGAGTGCTGATGGATCAGAGCCAAGCTGCCCTTTTAATGATAAGATTTTCCATCAACATGACTCCGGACCACTCTTATTCATCATAATAGGGAAGGACATGGGCATATAGAAACCTTCGATTCGCCGCCGCATCGTTAAGGTGACGGATTGTGAATAAGGCCTGTCACTCTGCCACATAGTCAGTCATCTGATGAAGAGAATTCATATTCAGAAGGTCTCGCGCTTATTAATCCAGGGCTCGACTACACTGAAAGAAAGAGACCTAATGAAAACATAAGTGACCTTGGGATAATATAATATATACTCCCATGGCTTCTCTGTGCTTCAGACACACACACACATCCCCTCACCACACTCCCTTCCTTATAAAACAGCATAGGAAAACAAAACGGACCATGAGGGATAGATCCAGCCGCCTCTGAGAAACTTATCCCTGTGACATATGACATTGACAGACAGATGCTGGGAAAGAGATTTTCTCCTCTACCCCACAGACATTTGTCTTTCCCCTCCTGTTTGTTCCTGAATGGATCAAATAGGAGAAGATGTGAGCCAGATGCTAGACTGACTGCTGACGACGACACTCAGTTACACTGCAACTGAATCACTCACTTTTTCTGGCAATGTATCCGTATATTTAAAAAATAAATCCAACACTTTTGGCATCAGAATACCTTACCGTAGGATTTTAATGTGGCAAAAAATGTATGCAGCAAGCAAAACAGACGTGTTCTCTTCTCTGTTATGGTTTTCTATGTTTAAGGCCATAATAAGAAACGCATTGGATGGAAAACTCTCAAAATTACACTGCAGAGATCTGTACAGATGAAAACCTATATTAATTCAATACATTCCCACCTTGCCTGTTACAAAATGGGTGCTCAATCACCTTATAAAAGCAGTGCCTCTGGATTTTTTAAATGAGGGAACACTGCCATCTGGAGGGATCCTGAAAAGGACCCGATGCATATCCAACTATCCTGGAGGAACGGTGTGTGCTCTGGAGCCACATAACTTGCGTCACCTTGCTTCTGTATTTCAAATTATATCATTAAATTAAGCACATCAATAACAGCAAAAACTACCAAATATTTTTACAAATCTGGCATTCTAAAAAAAAAAAGGGAACAGCCTACTATTCATAGACATACAACTCTGACATGTATGCCTTGCCTTTTAATCATTGGAAAAAGATGTATCAATTCCTATTTGTTTGGTACCGCCAGTATTTGATTTGATTGACTGAATAAAAATACAAACAAACAAACAATTAATGAATGTATTGCTGTCGACTAAACCCAAAAAGTGGCACACTGCCCTTTCTGAACTGAGAGTATCAGTGTGCCTGGAGTTGATGTCAGGCAAGTCAAACACTTCCCACGTATCATTCCCTCACAGAGGGAGAGGTGATCATTAATTGCACCTCTGTGGCATTTTTATGGAGTTTTGGAAATGGCTGGATGGATCCAGTAAAGCAAAAGAAAATGAAGGGTTAGAAAGAAGGTTGACAAAGACGGAGTGCACAGGGACCCCATGAGGGCACCACATTCATCAGTTAAGAAAACATATGCAGTGGAGAGCCACGTCTGCCACACATCTGAGCCAGTGGGATCAAAGAGACTATGCTGTTTGCTGTAATATATCAAGTAGGGATGCACCGATCTGATCAGCGCCGATCCATATCGGCCGATATTCCCATTATCGGTTTTGATCGGCGTTCTCAAAACGGCCGATCAGATGACGTAACATTTGTGAGAACTATCAGAGACGTTTCAATCGCAGCGCATCTCAACGGAGACGATGCGCCCGGCGAGGGCCGCAGAGTGAGAGGTCCACGAGGGGATCCTCACGCACCGAGCGGCGTCCCCGTCCCCCGAGTTGAATCTCTGGGTCAACTCAGCCGACTCTCACATGTCTGAGCCCCTAGAGACTGATGCTGACGGTAAACGCATTCGATCGGGAGCGCGAGGGTTTTGATAAAGTTAGCGGAAGGATTTAAGTGACAACATCCGGTTTTGCAAAGTTAGCGGAAAGAACCACGTGAAACAACATCCGTTTATCAAAATAAGATGTTGACAAATCTAACATATACAAGAAAACAATGAACTGATTTTGTATCTTTATAGATCGTTTCTGAGATTTAGCTTAAATTATGCTAACATTAAAACATTTTTACTGTACCAAGGAAGAGTTTATAAAAATAAGTCAGTCTTTTGTATGTTAAAAAAAGTCCTGTATATAGATTTCCCCAAGAGTTCCAGGAAATGAATGATGCAGATGTGTTCCATACATATCTGAAATCCCCATCACTGGCAATCAATCAATTTTAATGTATCAATTAGCACATTTTTCAAAGTAAAAGTCCTAAATGTTTAAAGAAATCTGTAATTTCTTTAATGTTTGAGGTGCTTTATATATGTAGTTCCTCATAGTCCTAGGCAATAATGCTACACAATGAATAGAATGCTTCAATCGACACCGTGATCGGTGATCGGTATTATCGGATCGGCAGATACTGATTTCAGTGATCGGTGATCGGCACCAAAAAACCTGATCGGTGCATCTCCACACTAAGTCAGATGAATCTCAAGGTTCAGCTTTTACACAGCAAGTTAGCCAAATACATGTCCATTCCTAAAATAAAGGTTTTCCAAAGTGGTTGAATAAAAATAAAACGTGTCTCTCTGAATGGCAAAACAAAGCTTCCGCTAACAAACAACAATAGAATTCTCTTTGATAGTCATGTGGTTTTTGGCAGGACAAGGCTACTAACTTCCCTCCTTGAAGCTAAATGTATAGTACCAGCATTAAACTCCAATATAGGTGATCACAGAGTACAGGTGATGTTATGTTTATGAATATGTTACCGCAGATATGCACTGAATGTGAACAACCAAAGTGTGAATTGGATTGCATGTTTAACCTGCTGAGATCCAGGTGAATTACCAGGCTGTGTCAATCTTAATTACCAACAAATGGTGCTTCAGTGGAAAGATGTGTGCTGTATCAACTAAAAGAGGAGGAATAAGGACATATTTATTTGCCTATCGTTTATTTAAGATTTTATTTGCAGATATATCCACATGAGAGTGGAAATAGAAAAAGGACAAATAAATATGGGACAGTGACTAGTTAAAAAAAAGGGATAACAAAAAATACACTGTATTTGATTTAATTTGATTTCGTCATGATACCTCCCCCCCATTGTTGAGACGATAAGTGTCACCACACAGCTTTGGGACTGAAATAGTTAATTCAGTTTGTGGAGCTCACCTTTGGTTGAACATCCCTCTGAAGTTGTAGTTAGCTCTGTAGTTGGGCATGGGTTTAGGGTCCAAAGGCCTGTAGATAGCTGGCTCCCCTCTCTTCATGGCCAGACCATTCAGCTCCACCGTCGGTGTTATACTGCCTGCATATGACATCATGATGTAAATAAATATGAACGATTAAAACCCACCCAAAGAAAAACTGTTGGAAACATTAAATACGATGCATTGTCAGACAAATTTATAAAACATTTCCATCCAACATCAGCAAATAAAACTGAAGCTCTAAATTCAGTTTTTAGAATATATCACATGAGCATCAACTGACTTTTGGAGTTGTACTCTGATTAACACCAGAGGAAGTCTGTAAGCGACCCACTGGAGAACTTTCCGACCTGTCTGACTGAGTATGATGCGTGCAAAGCTCATCCCAAATGTTCCTACTGATGTTGCATAGCCTATCCATGGTTTTCCCAACTAAATAAATAAAGAGCTGGCTTTACTGTCTTTCACTACTACAATGCCACAGAGGTCAATGGAGGTAAGAGTGGCAAGTGGTATTAATCTGGCCAGAAATAAAAACACAAGTCTGCACTTAGGCTTTGTTGAGTGTGGTTGTACGGACTTTGTTCTAAACATGGCTTATTTAAATATATCCAGGGGCCAAACTCCTGCAGGTGAAACACCAAAACACTGAAACTTCCCATTAATAATGGAGAGAATAGCACGAGACAAATTCTTTCTGACGTTTCCCCCCTCCACCCTTAACCTCAGCCTTCTCCGTTATCATTACACTCGCACATGAAATGTTGTGACATCCCAAAGGAAAATGCTGCTCTCGGACTTTTGAGGTCTCTCCCTCCGAATGGACAGTCCATATCTCACTAATGAACACAAGAGGGCACTAATGCACCCTCACTGGTAGTGGTGTACATGCAAGGACCTTCCTTTCTGAACAATAGATTACTTAAAAACATTAATTAAAAAAACACACAGCACAGCATTTGAAAGTCAACATTTTAAGTGAACTTTGATGCTCTTTTTGCTCTCTCTCTCATAACTTCCTCCATAGGATACCTTGTTGAACAGTTACATGACGAAGAAGTCAGAGGGGAATGAAGAAGTAGAACTACACTAAAAATGTTGAATTCTGTGTTGGCTACTGAAAACGTTTTCTTTTTGTTTTTAGACCAGCCGTCTTGCTCTGAAACAAAAAAGCTCCCTTTCGACAACCTTAATGAGAAGCCTACAGGTCCCATCTCACAGCCAGCATCTGTTATCTGCTGCGGAAGCTGAAGCACCGCCAGAGTAAAAAAGGTCTTACATTTTCATTAACTTTTTTAATTATTAAACATAAATTAGATATGGATTAGTCTTTGCACTATATTTCAGTTGGGAAAGAACACTTTCTGCATTCAGACATTAACTTAGGGTTAGGGTTACTTTGTTGTTTCACCAAATGATTCTGTCTCATTAGAATAGCCATTTTGCACGTGTATCATATCAGCTGTTCCGGGCCCAGCACGTTAGTAGCAAGTTGATTTCAATGTTATCCTTCAGAGACACACCTTCTTAGTAAACAGAACAATGACATGTTGTTGCGGTTGCAGTACCTGGGTTGCTGTTGATGTCCACTTTAGGGGAGCGGGGCGCTGGCCTGGGAAGGACACTCTCGTCCAGCGCTTTGGCGGCTGTGGAGTGCTGGGCCTTTTTAATGCTGGTGCCCTCAGCCTCCCACACCTGCTCCCCAAGAGTCAGCTGCACTGTGAAGATCTGAAAAATTACACAACAGCTTTACCAACATCCCTCTGGATCTGATATGCAATTATGAAAATAATATAATCACAGGAAATGCAATAAATATGTATGTATTACCTGTATGTATTTAAATTATGTATTACATCAGCATGAAAATAAGTTAAACAAGGGAACTATTCACTGAATAATCATCTTTTTTTTTTATGAAAGAAGATAAGAGATTTCATTAAGTTAGTAAAACCTTTTTCACCTCGCATCTACACAGTATCATGTCCCCATTCTCTACCTTAGCATGTGCAGGGCCTCTCTCATTGAGGAGCTTGTACTGTGGCTGTATCCTATTGAAACGGGCTAACTCATTCACCAAACACATTGGAGTTTTCTCTTTAGGGTTTGCCATGTTCTCCTGGGGTGGGCCTAAAACGGAGAGCACAGCAGAATACACAGCATACTAAGTAACATGGTAACAGTGACAGAACTATACAGAAATCAAATAAACAAATTATCAGAAGCAACAAACTATTCCGTTGTAGTTTTACCTGGCGATGAAGAAGACACAGGGGCGTCCCCATATCCGACTGCAGGAGCAGGGCAGGCGGGTGTGGGGGCCGGGCCTGTGCCGTTGACGGAGGGCTGCAGACCCAAGGATCCTGGGCTGGCCATGGCCGTTGGGGAAACTCCGGGGGAGAGGCCAGGACCAGCCAGGGGTGCTGAGGTCTGTACTTTCACTTGAGCCATGCTCTATTCCTGAAACCAAACGGCAACTTTAAAGTTTTTTTTTTTAGAAAAACACTGATCATTACCAACTTTAATTATATATAATAGATTAGCGTTTTGAATTTTTTGATGAACGAAAGAAAATGTCAATAATGACCAGTCGCTGCACCATTTCAATCTGTTCACTGTCACTTGACATATTTCTGCGTGCAAAGCCTGCAGAACTGACTTCAAACTGAGCAGCCCTATGCCTATCTCACATTCTGATCCACTGGCAGCGAATGCACCCAGACAATGAACCTCTATTTGAAGGAGCTTTCCTCATGTTACTACTGCTAAGCTCCTTGGAAAAAAGGAGAGAATCCTGTGATAGCATCCCGAAAAAGACAAAGGAAGTTGAATCACATTTTATTTGAGACTAAAGTGAGTTAGATGAATTAGACACAGGTTAACACAGCGGAGAGGGTCCAACAAAACACACATCAACCTCTTTATCTGTACATGCATATTTTGGTGAATGCAATTACACTATGGCTATGCACATCAGGTAACATAATATGCTACCATGTGTTTTTACATCTACAAAAGATGAAGATAGTCAAATGTAATTGATTAATTAAATCAAAAAGGTACAGACTGTATCACAACATCTTGCCAAGATAGCTCCACCACTGGTTCACATTAATATGTGGCAGGCACTGAAAGGGCATGAGGGAAATAGCGTCCATGTCCCCACAGAGGTCAGTGCAAAGGGTCAGAGACAGTTCTGAACCACTGGGATGTGGAGAAATCGAGTGCCTTGCACTTGGACACTTTGTGACATGCTGGTTTGGGACCTGGCACCTCCCAGTGATGGACACCATCTACAATCAGCTTGAAATGAGCTGCAAGACTAATATAATCAGGTTTTGATGGGCTGAAATCATCGTGATTACAAGTGTTACCTGTGTCCATTGTTTACAGTTCAGGGCCATAATTTGATTGGTGTAAACAACAGAGCAGCAGCACGTGCATAAAACAACTGACATTGACTGTTTCCACGAAATAAAACGCTATTTTGCACTCAGATCTGTGACGTTAATTCATTGCATGCGACCTGTTTATATGTGTCGGCACATCCTGCCTGCTTGTCCCCAGAGCTTCTCGGGGTCCCGATCTTTCTTGCTTCTACTGTACCCTCTTTTACAGTAACATGCACGAACAGCAACCGGACAGCGGGCTCGTCCCGCAGAGACGTGGTCACGGAGGCGGGCTGACTGACAGAAGCTCCAGAGGCTCGTCTGCAACCCCTGAACCTACAGTACAACTCTGACTGTGGCCAGCTTAGCACGAAGCTAACGTTGCCATCGAGAAAACGGCATTTCCTGCTAATGTCAGCTCCTCAGAACAAACCAACAGAATTGGCAGGCACACATGCTGTCGTAACTATGTCGCTGTGGTCCCCCTCCTGATGAATATACACCATCTAGCCAGCTTTCAGTAACGCTAGTTTAGCCGGTTAACGCTCATCATGGCTGAACGGCCGAGCACCCCTCTCGCTAGCATCTCCATACCGCCCCATCCTCCACGAAAGTCTGGGGTGTTTCAGTGCCCCGCAACATGATATGTGGACTGGCGACAGCGTGATAAATCATCCAGAGACCATCCAACAACAAAGGGACAAATATCTTAGTGTATTTTTTACCTTTGTCCAGGGCCAGACCCCAGTTACACCTCCGACATTGGCAAACACTAAAGAGAACTGGATGGAAGAGGGAACAGACCACGTTATTTGTCTGGGTAAATGTTTTTAAATGTGTCTCGTGAGAAGGAAATGACTGGTCATTTTGATGTTTCTCGCACTCGGTTTCTGTTTCGTTTATGTGGTTAGTGTTAAGCATTGCTTATTACTAACGTACCATCATTGCAGTTTGAGGCGAATCTTGAATGAATCATTGACTGTATCAGCCACCCCCGCGACGATATGAATGGTTCAGTCCTGGTTCGCTTCCTCAGAGCCTGAAGCAGTGCAACTTTGATTCAGAACAAAAATGTACCTTTTCAAACTTATTTTCTGCACACAGCATGCACACGGGTTGGTTTGGTTGAATGATTTAACTTTTAAATCATCCATTTGAAATTTTCAAGTAATATAAATCTTAATTATTTTAATACGGTAGAGTAAAACAATATGATTTGACCTATATGTTGTTCTCAGGGAAGCTTCTTAAATGACTTTAAATACAAAGGCAATTATAAAACTTTTTTTTTTAAAGAGAGCAAATAACCAACCAAAGAGTAGCACTCAATGTTGCTGGTAAAATGTACTTATTTTGCCCAACGGCACTTCGGAGGACAGGGTTTTATTTTAGCCTAGTTGAGTGCTTCACAAAGAACAAGCCCACCACGTCTGGACCTTTTGCCTCTACGCGCTTGGTGCGATAAACCACATCCAGTCCGATCATAGGGGTGATGCTGGGGTCCCACAGCTGGAGAGGGCCTCCACATTACCTACAGTGTGAATCTTGTATTTCAAGTTGTGGGAGGGAGATCCGAAAATGAAGCGTGAATCAGAGATCTGACATGAGTAACGTGTATAGTCACGTAACCACGAGATGGCGCCACTAGTCCACTTTTGTGTCACAGTAGTTAGTTTCTGATGTCTGTTTAAATTATTTTAACATACACAAAACTCAATGTTCATAAAGACTAACTGATGAACACTTTCTCAAGATTAGCCAACAACATATGTTAAATGAACATAATTAAGGAAAACATGTTGGGAGGGTAAGGAGTGCATTCTTAACCTTGGTGTACCTGTACACAAGTATAAGAGTTAATATTACTGAAAAAATGTTTTCTTTTGTGCTCAACTACTTGCAATGACACATTAAAATGTTTGTTTGCTAGATGTCATTTTAAATGCTTGATGTGCATCACATTCTTATAATTAGACGTTTTTATGTGTTGCATTAGATTGTTTGACCATTACCGTGTGACTGAGACAATCTCAGCTTTCTACTATTCCTGATGTGAATTCTGTATTTTTTTTTATTTACTCCAAGGACAAGTGATCATCTTTACACCCACCACTCCCTTTAGAGTGGGGTAATTCCATTTTCAGTCATATCAGCATAGAGGCATAGAAGCCTTTGAGGCTGCAAATCAAGGTTGAATAAAAGTTAATCTTTGCTTTTTATTATTGATTATGAAAATGAACAGGCACCTTTTACATGGAGCTTGCACATCCCAGAACAGAATTTCAACTATAAATATCACACCCTCGTTAGTGTTGAACACTCACAACAACCTGCAAGCTAAGAGTTCAAACCACATTGAACAGGAAAAGAAAAAACAAGAACAAATAATATCATGTTGTATCCAAAACCATGGAACACTTTCACTCGCATGTTTAACAAATCTCCTCTGATTTACTGGCGAACTGGGCGAAGGCTCCTTGTCCCCCACTCAAATGCTGTTGTGACTGCATTTACACAATCATGTTCATGCCGATGGTCGTTTCCTCACAGCATGGTGAAAACAGGCAAATCCAGCAGAATAAAGCTTAAAAAAAAAAAAAACATTGGTTAAATAGATGTCTTTAAGTTATCAATATAGTTTCTGAGATAGCGGTGTGCTGTGGTAATCTCCTCTACAGTATAGAGTATCATAACATTCACTCAAGTCCATTCATGAAACTCCGCTACACCCTGGAAAACACAAAAGCAATACAAACAACCCAAGATGGAAAATTCAAGTATCTCTGACTGAATGGTGATAAACATTTCTTTAGGAATGAAGTGATGACCATCTGAAATGACAAAGAGCCACACAGCCTCTGGGTATCCATCACATAAACCATTAACTAAGTTATGGAAAGACTACAAGTGGTCACAATGTCTGATGCCAATAAGAACACGTAGGGTTTAAAATGGCATGCATCCCCACTGTAAAACTACTAAACTTTTTATTTTATTTTTTACAAACAGTAGTGTTTGTTGCTGACTGTACACATCCCAATTAGCAAAAGATGCAGACTAACTTTAAATGAAATAAAGCACTCATTCTGCTATTAAGTAAATGCATCGTCTAATTTTCGCTCACATCATCCAACTATTCAAAGACTTATATACAATGGTTTCAGACATGTTATAAGTTTACAACATAAGTCTCTTTTGGTGAAAATATAATTAAATTCAAAATATCTGATGGGTATCTTTTTAGAGATCTCTTTATTGAAAAAAGTACCTGAGCCAAAACTCTGACCAGGGGGGAAATCACAAAAGCCTCATCTTTAAGGCTTCTATCAAGACTCTCCTTTCCGTCATTCACTACCATTCTGGAGATCAAAATGAAGATTGAAATTAAATAACAAATACAACAACAAAATCCAAAATATACTGGCCCATCAAAAATAATCCCCTTTTCAAAGTATCAGCGAGTTGAAAAGTAAAAAAAGAAAAGCAAACTCATTTAAAAACCAAAGATTTTAGAAGATCAACGCATGAATATAGAAATCAATACCGTACAACAAAAAATTAATAATGCGACACGTTCTCTGACAGACATTTTCTAAACGGAAGAGAGGCCGCTGCACATCTTCAAGGCCGTACGAGTGAACACTACACGAGTTCAGCCCAACTTTACGAGGAGGTGCACTCTGAGGTCACCTGCTGCTCCCTGCTGCTCTATATCCGTTTGATTCATCTCTGTATCGACATGTGGTCCAACGGCAGGAAGAGCTGCCTGCCACCGGGTCTCACGTTGGAAGCTGATGAAGACAACGGTCTACTCTTGATATAGAGCGGTTACAAACTAAAACCCTTCAACCTGATAAATAAGTGGACTGCTTACAGTACGACTGCAAGCTGGGGTTAACGTATGAATAATGCCTATATGAACTATACTTTCATAGTGCACACAATTAAAAAAACAACAACAAAAACAGACGAAGCATTTCCTCGGGGTTTTGATGGTCAGATCCCTTCCAGAAAACGAGCAGATTTGGATTTCTCTTTGTAGGCCCAGGCATGCATCCATCAGATATTATTGCACAACACAAGGTCCTTAAAATGCACCCATACATACACAAACAAAAAAGTAACAATAATCTTAAAACAGGAATTATAAGTATCTCACTACAAATCCACCTTGCTTGCTCGCTGCATTACTACCGCCAAAAACTATCCATCTTGGGTGCACCTAAAATGTTCCATTATTTATTTTCGTTCTCTATAGTACATTTGACTAAAACATGCATCCAACGGCCCACATGGGGACGGGGCGGGGGGCCGGGGGGTCAGGGAGTTGGAGGGGGGATGCAGTAAAGAGCATCCAGCGCATGGTGTCCATTGTTCCAGTCAAGGTCAGAGTTCAAAGACTGAATGATTTAAAAGTGCTTCACGTAGGTCAGTAGGACTTCTTTCTTCTACGATTATTACAAAGTGTGTACATTAGCATGTATCATCTGCGGAGGCAAACAAAAAGGATTCACATTACATCACCTTTACAAGCAATTACTTCTTCATGAGTCCTCCCCCCAAGGCTGGAAATACTCACCATGATACCACCATTTAGTCTTCTTTGGATTTTTGTTACACGTTCTGACATAAAAGGAGTTATCGGGCGGTCGTCTCTGCAGAGAAACAAACCAGCATTTAGATGAAACTTTTAACGAGCATATAATTGACTTACATGCCCCCTTCCTCGGCAGAGTCCCTACCTTTTCTTTGCAGCTGGACAACATGCTGATAATGCTAAGACAAACTGATTGCACTGACAGGGCTGGCGACCAATCCTCCGTGAGAATAGAGAGGCAGATGTGACCGTTACTATACACATGAGGGTGGACAGGTATATTCTCTCCTGTGAACATAACCTGCAACAGGAAAACCAAGAACAAATTAACAGAGGTTTTTAAGATGAATACAAAAATGAAAAACTATAAAAAGGTGGCGGTAAAATTATTGATGACATTAATAACTATTTCGATATTTCTTACAACATTTACACAGTTTGGTGGTCAAAGATACAACAATTTCTTTAATGACAGAAAACAATGAGGATTGCAGTATAAACTCAGGCTTAGCCTTCAACAGTAACACGAGGCTCTGGGATTAGGACAGAGTTGCCGGGATGGTGTGAGAGAGGGGAAGACAGAATGGGGGACGAAGAGGAGACATGTTTTACCAAGTGAAGAAGACACCTTCTATAAAAAAAATGACGAGTGGGTATAAGCCAGTAGAAGGGTGCAAGAGTCCAGGCTAAACAAGGAGATACAGGAAGTGTGAGAAGAGAAGACAGGAGGAGCTTGAGTAGAGAGAAGGGGGGAGCCAGCGTGGCCAAAGAGGGTAATGGGGGCCAGCAATGGGTTGAGGCAGTCTGGCACCAGACGGGGCCTCACAGAAGAGTGCATCAGCACAGGCCTCGGGGGGGTGACGGGACGAGTGTTACAGATAGGAGCAGAAAGTAAAGCTGGCGCTACACTCAAGACACCATGACAACTGAAGGCTCCTTGCTTACAGAGCGGTCAAATATTTACTGAAACATCAGACAAGCACAAAAGCGCAGGAGGTCGGAGCGGACAGGTACACACAACCGATAACACACTGTAGCAATCCAGACTGATCGTCCCCAAGAGATCCATCAGAGGGCCACTTTGACAGCTTATCCTTCCCAGTTGACAGAATGATGTCTAAGGAGTTCATCTGATTTCCTCTCCACCTACTCATTCTCTATTTTTAGGCTCCCAATGAGTGAAACAATATTGTTGAAATGAACTAATCCTCTCCACTGTGGCTTCAGTGGGAGCTCTGTACTGGTGTCTCGGTCAGTAATTCCTGGCTCCAGTGTTTCCAGGCCGAGGTTCACTCCACTAACAACTGCAGACCCAAAGGGTGTTGCATACGATCATTTCAGGATTCCAATGAATATAGAGGATTGTTTAAATAGCTCTCAAGCTTTTTGATTTTGTTTGTGAAAGGGAATTCCTGTACTTTACCTGCAAACCAGCAGCATGAATTAATTGTGGTAGCCACTTTAATAGTAACTTCATCAATCTTTAATCAAACGATCATGGAAAATGGATATTGGCTATTTAGTCAGGAAGGCAAACGGTACAGGCAAAGCAGAAAAGGACTTTTGAGATCCTTGAGACACGATAGTAAACTGACTGCACTTGCATAGCCCTTTTCAAGCTGAGAGCAAGGCAGAGAGCCTCATGTATACAAACATGCACCGGCGGCTGCAGAGCGACTTGTGCTTTCTTACCTGAGGTGAGTCAAATGGATATCGACTACTAAATTTGAAAAGCAGCTGGAATTTCTCTCCTTCATACAGTGTGCCAGATGCTCCCTCCATGTCTACAATCCAACTAAAAGAAAAGCAAAATATTAAATCATTGTAAACATTTCACTCAAACAGAAGAGGAGAAAACATATACTGATCACCTAAGACTTAACGAATATACACGTCGTGTCCAAGAAATTTCATATTTATTTTGGTTTATAGCTCAGATTAAACAGTTTAAGCTACTGTTCATGACCTCATAGAACATCTGTTTTGAGTTCCAAACCCAAAGCATAGTTACCTTTCTGAGCCACGGGTACACCCCAAACATTTGGATTAGTTATTAGTACACTCAGTTTTTCACTCTGACATTTTAATAACCAAAGCATCCAGCAGTGTAAAGACCGACTGCGAGAGGGGGTTGTGATTTTACAATGATCTATTTATTTTCTACACCTTAAGACAACTTCCAAAACATGTCTAAGTGAATGGAGCGAGTAACACTTTAATTTCTCCCGTCAAGCTATGATATCGGGTCAACACTTCCTTTAACAACAAACCTTAACTATGCTTTTGGAGGAAATGGGTTGAAACAATGCAATACAGGTTTGCTTTGCTAGATGATCATATTGGTTTCCATATTTTAGGCTTTTTGTGTGTCATTTATACACCACTTTACACGTGCCACTTAACGCTACAAAGTTACAAGAAGGGGTCCAGTTTAGTCAACAAAACAAAAGCAACAGTTAGGCTGAGACACCATTGCTAAATTTAGCTTAAGAAAAAACATCATCATAGGGCTTGGAAAAATAATCTAACATCAGGTTAAATTTGACCCGATGTTTTATTTTTTGAATACCTGAAAAAATAATGACATGGCCATGGGCCTCAGTTGTATTACCTGCTTATTAGCTGTCAAATTGGCCAAAAATCACAATCAAATATACTTTACACAAAAATATTAAAATATTTATTTTGGGGCATTATGCTGCAGCATTGCGCAACTTGCTGTTTTGAGCTGAACTTGTCAGACACCCTGGTTATAATTATTTTGTTACTCGCTTAAAATCGCCGCAAAGGACGAGAAACGTCCGATTGGTGAAGTTTAACCGATCTGTACAGTACCTGCTCACTTCTTGACAAAAACCTTAGTATGGTGGTAGCTGACTGGAAGGACCTTACCTAAAGATGTCCTGCTTCCTGTGGACTATATTGCATGTTATTTCAAGTAAATATTACTCAGTATAAATCTACCTTTCCCCCCCATCGCTAAAGTGGCTACGTCACCAGTGAGAACTACTGCGTACAGCTGATTGGTACCTGCTTTGTTTACATGATGTAGAATAGTGCATAGTAGATTCATTGGAAACATAGAATGACTTGCAAGGAACAAATCTCTTTATCAATAGAAAAGGAATGCTGCATTAAGTGTGTAAACAAAATCTTTTAGTCTGCCTTATTCAAGTCACATTCAACATTCAGCTGGTTTAGTAATAATGTGATACTCTATTGATCTACTGCACAACATCCATTTTGCCGATGTAGCCTGGCGACAGAACTGTGCTGACTGAGGTGGGAGGGATTCAATGACTTGCTCAGAATGGAAGATGACTGCAAACACAGGGCTTGATCCGGAGCCATTGGGACGAAGGTCAGTCCATCGGCTTAATATACCTCTTTGGCAAAATGTCCATCTAATTAATTGGGATAGCTTGAGCATAAGAGAAGAAAATGGAACACGGATGGCAGCATCACAATCTCTGGCCTAATTCCTTCTAGGCAAGCAGTACAGATAGGTCAACAAAGAGACTTGTGGTTGTTGTTCAAGTTTATAGACTCATCTTTTAGCTCCAGCCTCGAGCCTATTCAGCTCTACATACGAGGTCAACCTTTAGAGAAGTGATCAAAGCATCTGAACAGAGCTCCATGGACGTAAAGCTTAGAGGGAGCCAGTATCATTGTACACGCTGCAGAGTTAAACCTGATGCAACCCACACTGATCACAGGCAGCAACTCCAAGGACATTATGCTCAACTCGATCATATTCCCCATTTCCTGGGGATCATATAATCCACTCAACAAAAATAACATTGGGCCATTTAGTGAGAGTGGGGGGAAAGTAAACCTATAAGAGTCTTGTCAGTGATTTAAACAGTGGTTTCCTTGTTTGCAATGGCCGCTGACAATGGCACTATCCCACAGTGACACTTCGTAATTTAATGAGCAGCAGAGAGACAGACGTATACTATAAACAAAAGCTATAAAACCAAAAACACATGGTCACCTCATCACTGTAACCCACACATCGTTGTCACTAGTGGGCTTTTTCTATATCCGTTACAAAAAAGGATGGTTCACTTGCATGTCAAGCAGAAACCGACTAGTAGTAACTTACTCCGCTAGGACAGGCTACAAAAAAAACACATGACATAGTCAGTAGGACAAAAATAAACCCCGGCTAACCAAACCGTGATCAGAATTACAGACAAAAAGGCACACCCATACATCTCAAAAGTGGAATGCAATGGAGAATGAACCTCGCAGAGCAGGTTGGTAGACGTGTCAGTCACGCAAACCAAAAGACATTCATTGTTAGAAATGTGCCATAAAATAAAGCAGATGCCATTTTAATGGCACTTTCATGGTTACAATACTAACTGTAACACGTATAGTCTCTTGCCAAAAGTGCCATGCAATGATTCCGAGCCTGCAGCTCAAAGACATAAAAACATTTACAGGACTACAACCGAGTTCATCATTCCTCGCTGCTTATAAAGACACAATGACATTCACATCATCATGGGCGTTTAAGGAAACACCCAGATAGAAAGGTCAGCGTAGCAGCCTCCGATTCTTGCTGCCGTAGCCAAACTCCTGCATGCCAACCAGTAAATATTTGATCAGGATGAATAATAAGTGACACCGTGCATTAGAAATACTCCACTGAGGTGCAGATGCGGCAATCACTGGAATGACCTTGATTCTTCCGCACCACCAGTGGCTGCCAGGGCATCAAAAGCTTTGTGTTTTCATATTGTTATTGCAAAAGTTACCCGTTGTTGTATGTGTGGTATGAGCCATGTTCATCACACTGTTCATCACACATGGGGATCAAAACATGACTCTTTAGAAAGCCTCGTTGGACTTGTGCATGTATAGATGGCCACCTAGTTCAATGACTCTGGGATAGTGGCCCGATGTTAACAGACTTCGAAAACGCTGCCACATATAAACAAAAAAATAATAAAATAAAAGTAGGGTACTTACTGCGTAATGGTGTTCTGTACGCTTTTTTCATTGAGCGTCATGCCAGGGGGTGGATCATTTTGCATGGCTAATAATTCCTTTTGAAGCCTCTTCTGTTAGGAGAGGATGTGTTTGGGTTAATTATAATGATATATTTTTTTTAAATAAATGTGGTAAAGAAAAAAAGATTGCGGTCGGCAAATAATTGCCCCTTCTATTTACGAAGATATTCTTCACCTAAACAATGTGACATGAGGTTTTCATTATAAATGTCCGATTATAAGTGAAGCTGTTCCGAACGTCAACACTAAAACAAAACTCCACCCGGACAGATTTGACTCGTTTTTCATGGAGCTGCGCAAGTAAAACTAAGTATGAAGAGAATAGACGCGATGCCACATAAGCAACTAACCACAATTGGCGTCGTATTTTCTGAGATAAAACAAACACCTTGACTCGGCTGTCTCAAAATAGCGAAGCACCTTCTTCAGACCGAGAGGCGACGAGAACCGCTCAATCTACTGCGTACCGTCTCGTTAGCGAGCTGACGTCAAGGACGGACAAACGGGCCACCAGAGCTCGGTTTAAAACATTAAAAACCATGTCAAACTCATAACATTATATTCCTCGAGTTATCGTCCACGTGTTGATGCGATACCAAAGTGTCGCTGGCCATCGATGTGTTCGTAGGTAGCTGTGGTGTATCGACTCCGCGGTGCTTCGGTGGTGATGATGCTAGCTAGTTGTGTTGCTAGCAAACACTCGGCGCTACATCGGACCAGTTGAGGATAAATCTCGTCGCTTTTACTTTGATATCCTCACGAATTCGAACAGATGCGTGTACGCAAATTAAGTGGCGAATAAACGACAAGTAAAGACTCGCCTGAAGGTCAGGTAAATTATAAATATGCGATCGCTGTCAATGTATTCCTACCTGCATCGACGCCATGATGGAAACCCCCCCTGCTTCAGCGCAGAGGGGAGGACTGGACCTCAGGCGGTCACGTGACAGAGGTTGTTTTGTCAGAGACAACAATCCAGCGATGTGTACCGTCAGGTCACCTGACTCATTTAGTCGTTAGCTGACTATATAAGGGGCGTTTATGGCAGGATTTAATTAAATTGCAAAAAAAGTGTATCGTTCAAATGCATTGAGGTCACTTGAGTCAATGACCTTTGCTAATGGTGGAATTACCTGCCTGACATCGCTGATCCAGACTTGTATCAAATATTGTTCTTGTGTTAGTTATTAGATATTGAAAAAACACTCCGAATTTGACATATTGATTTGAAATCACACAAAAGGATTGGATTGGATTCAATTTATTGTCATTGCTCGAGTACAGGTACAGAAGCAACGAAATGGTAATTCCATGATAACTTTTATCATAGCGTCTGTTTATATATATTACTCTTTTATTTTCTTATATCAACTCGAGCTCCCTTTTTATGAAAAAAAGAAGTACATCAATGTATCTATGTCAACAACATTTAGAGAAACATATTCAACTGATTTGTAATTTGAATAAACCTCTTCAGGTTTCTGCGAAAAACAACTACTCAGCAGCCGATGTTGACTCGTCTGAGCTCCCACCGGATATGGTTTACCCTATGGAGCGACTAAAGAAGACATATGGAAAACGAGACTCTCCACATTAATGATCAGCATTGCAATACATCATGGAGTAACATGTAACCACATTGCAAATGTGTTGACTCTTGCAGTAATATTTCATCTAAATTATGGGATTATCGCCATAAATGTGCATGTTATCTCATCTGATTGATCATGTTTCTTTCTCACTTTCTCTAGTGTAAATCAGAAAAGGGCACACCTTAAATATCAAGTCCCATTTACCCCCTAACCAGCCCATGGGGTCACAATGTACCTACAATGTTGACAACGTCCCCATTCCCACCACAATCAGAGAGATCTGTATGTCATTACTACTTAATCTACAAACCAACAATTAGGCTTTAGCCCTCAGCTGTGTGGTAGATGATCACTGTAAATGGGCTATTGCAACGCAATATGCAAAAATAACACAACCAAAGCTGGCCTGCCTTAAGAGGCCTGCAATAATCATAACCAAGTATTATCAATAACTGTAAGTGTACATCCATATTGAATGTTTAGTGGGATCCAAATTGTCATATTATAATTTCCTTCACACATCCACCTAGTCTTCCAGGCCCAGAGATAATTACACATCATTGGACTAGTCCCAGGTCAAGTCCCAAGTCCCCATCTCTGCTGTGGGTCATCAAATGAGATTTACTTTCATTTCCCCAAATTAATTTTCATCCAACATTTGGAATTCTGTTTGGAAGAACATGTCCTTATTACTTTAACGTATAAGCTATTATACTTGAGGCGTAACATCTTTTTACATTGTATTCAAGGTACAATAAAGCACACTAAGTTTACTTTATATATGAAGTTAAAAGTAATACATTGTCCTACTCCGAAGAGAGAATTTGACACACATTCGATAAGGCATCCATCTCATTTTCAAAGAATCACAAGCAAGTGAGTATGTATACAAAACATGTTCCGTTATGTCTAACCTCTAATGTGCAACACAGAACTGTGTATTTTAGCATTAGAAATAAGCCTCATTTTCTTCATGCCCTTTCAAACATTATGTATTGTTTAACTTGAGCTAGACCAAAATACACAATTCAAGTTTGATGCCGTCTTTCGTTAAAAAAAAGGTATTCAAAGTAAGCAGTACTTCATCTGGAACATGCATAGTGAGGGAACAACTTGCAATAAACTGTGCTCACCAGACAGGTCTTTATTAATCTGGAGAGGCGAGGAAACATTTATGGGGTGGGGGGCATGTTTATCACATTCTTGGGATAAACGTGGCAGCCTGCCCTATCCATGTATAACATTAAAATGAATCCTTTAATACTAATAAAATTATGACAGAAAGCCAGGTGCAAAAAAAAGAAAAGTGACATACATACTTATATTCAGGTTTCATATAAGTAAATGGCAAAACAATTTAAATATTCAAAAAAATCTAAAACTGTTTTAAGCTGCAACATTGTTTCTGTAACTTTAACAATCCAAAAAGTTTGCAGCCATGAGCAGTTCCAGGGCGATCTCCGGAGCGATGGGGAATTCAGGTATTTCTGTGGAGCTGTTGGTGTAGCGGACCTTGTAGGTGAAGTACATGCAGACCTTGGACAGAACGTGAGAGGGAATCTCCCTGAAGTTCACTTCGTTGGTTTCATTTTCAGCAAACTGTCCTGTAGACGGAGGGTTACAGTCGGTGGCATGAGCTAGAAACAATGAACTTAGGACATACAACTCTGAATTTATGCAATGTAAGAAATACAACTACGAGTATCCTATCCTGAATAAAGCTATCAAACTGTATCATTCTGCCAAATGCTACGCATGGTGATTTAAAAAAACATTTAGTAGGGAGGTATCAAAACTACTGTCTGAATGGCGCATAGTGGCACCAACTAGACATGCAGAATAACCTACTAAATAATCAATGCATTAAATATGAAGTTAACCCAGCAGACTCAATCCCATGTCTATCTAACTCACAAGCAAAGCAGCAACACTTAAGACATTTACCTTCTAAAAACAAGTAAAAACAACCCCAGGTTACACAACTCCACAGGACAGTTGGACGAGTCTGAAGACAGTACTGCCTCAAAATATCTATTCAACCTTTTGTTTGCCAGCACCCTCACATCGGTATTAACATTGCCACATCTACAGTTTAAAATTGAATTATCTTTCTGAGCAGCACTAAATACCAATGAAGCATAACGCTTTGACACTACTTTCCAAAACCTTAGTTTATTGTACAGTCTCTCATTAGGCTCATGGAAGATGAATCATGTATAATCTCAGACTAAAGCTACTCTTCCCCAGAGATATCACTCCCAATATGCATCATGGTGGTAAAGCATAGACTGTCATGTGGAGTAAACAATTCCATAACACATTTTTCATGGCAGGCAAATTCTACCTGGTCAAAATGTAATCCCCATTTAAACAGGTTGAAGATAATGACAGGAATCCAGCAGTCTGGATAGAAAACACTGAGCTCATCCCCTATATATTTGTGACGGCTCCCAAAAATGTCCCATTGTTTCATGACAAGAAAAAAATAACTTCTTAGAGTACCACTGAATATGCTGAGAATTCAGCTATGCATGGATTTGTATTAGTCTGCAAGTGCTAAAGTTATTTCAGTTTAAGTAAAGTTGGTATGCATAGGTTGTGAGTGCTATTAGACGATAATACAGCTATACGTTGACACATTTTCACGAATCCTTACCTGGTCCGCTTAACATGGCTTTGATAGTCCCAGATGTCAAAGCATGTTCTCTTTTCACAATAAATTCATGACCATCTGAAGAGATCAGTTTCACATACATGGCATCTGGCCCCTCACAGCCACCGTAGGTTCTTTCTTCACCGTCTGTGAACGACACATTTTGATAATCTCAAAAAAGGTGTAAACCAAGTGCTTTAGTGCAGCACACATTTTACTACAACGGACAGCCAGAGATTTTGCGATTGAAGAGAAACGTTAAATTACACCTCCATGATTCGGTGCACAATTATGAGATGAAAATGGAATACATATATATCCGTGTTTAGTTGTTCACTCACCCATCCTGTTCCGTGGATTATGTTAACCCTAAAAAGGAAACATTTAAGAAATAAGTTACACAACATCACTCGTGTGAACGACTCTTAATTAGGACACACTAGGACACACACACGTCGCCTGAGGCTGGTCACTGGCTGTAATGCTTTGCTGCAGAATATTCACTCTTAAATGATTGTTTTCGTTGGCTAACGTCAAGTCTCGTTTATTTGGTGCATTTCTGACAGTCAGTGTTGAGACGGATCAAACAAAACAGCTGAAGTTGACGTCATTAGTAAAGTACCACAATGTAACGTGGGTGTCGTTTCAACAAATCGCAACTACAAACATACAGCTGTAACTTATATAATGTAAAATTGGATTAGTAGTCAAGTTCTTTCTCTATGAAATTTCTTTTAAAGTGACTCCGCAGCTGTCGGTGTTAGCCGGCGAGCTAACGCCTTGCCAAACGAAGGATAACCTTATAATTAAAGATATCGATGATTTAGTGTTTAAGAGTCATAACAGAAAACAGTCCGAAGCAATCCAACACAAAATAGGAATGTATTCACAAACAAAACACTGTCTCTTACCACTCTGTTGTAGAATGTAGAGCGAAGGACTGCGTTTCGGTTTCAGCTAACGTTAGCCACCGGCTGTTACCCGGAACTAGTTCGTGTGAACTCTGGTCCGCGATAAATGTCTTCCGTGGAATTGATTTTCGGGAGAAGCCGACACCTTACCGTCTAAATCCTGCCCAACGCAAACAGGTTCTTTTCAAAATAACAATACAGTTCTAAATGTTTTACTCAACACCAATCTCAAATTATTTTAAGAGAAAAACGTTTTAATACAATTATAACTGTTATAACGCTAATCACAAAATGAACAAGTGATATATAATAAGGTTCAACGCCGAGGCTATTTTGGGATAATTAATATGTACACGTCCGGTGTTCAATATAAATCAGTGTCACGAGATAATACGTTTGGATACAAGAGAGGAAATAAGATTATACATTTTTAATTTTAATGAACATCTGAAATTACTTGTCAAATTGACACTGGTTTACAGGCCATCCACGAAGAGTTGAGCTCTTGTTCGGTAAAGCCTATGGGGGGCGCCTGTGTTTCAGCTTACTTTTACTTACTGTCTCCATTAGCTATGATGCAAGAGAGCAGGTGCTGATTGGACATGACAGAGACATTTTGGGGGCCCATAAATCTGGATTAAAAAAAGAAGAAAGTTAAATTATAACTTTTGTTGTTTGTATCAATAGACAACCATTACAGTTAATACTGTTGGTACGGTGAGTGTGCAATAGATCAGAGGCAGTTGGGCGCATACTGTATTTACGGTCAGATTCAGAATGTGACTTTTCCCTGATTTGGTCATGGGTTCTGTCCGTGGGGGAAAAACGATGACTGTTGAAATCTGAGACTTCTATATGGACACAGAGTTATCTGAGCTGTGGCACTAAGCAGACAAGCAAAGTTAATGCTCATCATGGAAGATGGTAAGGAATTCCTTCTACTTCTACTTATTTACACACAGATATTAAGGTTCTATAACCGATGGGAGAAAGGAGACATTTTTTCCCAGACTCGTTCAATTGACTGTGCTCATTGCTGCAACAGATGTCAATGGTGACTTCTGCAGAGGTGACACCTGACCTGCTATTTGTCTTACAGTAATACTAGGCTTAGCTATGCTGTCAGTTTGTGTTCCAGAAAGTTTCAGTAGCCTCCTGCCTGTTGACTGTCAGTGTTGCCCGTTTTACTCTCTTACACACAGACACACACACACACACACACACACACACACACACACACACACACACACACACACACACACACACACACACACAAAACCAAAAACAATCACTGACCTTCCAGTCCCCCATTACACCATTAGTGCTTATGATCAGAGCGTGCGGGTGGCGGCAGGCGCTTTGATGTCTCTCTGATACGACTCACCCCTCTGCAGCTGCTCTCTGCTCTATTTTTGGGAGGCTGCTGTGGGCCCTTCAAAACAGGGCTTCCTTAACACACACACACACACGAACACGCACACATGCACACACAGACACACACACAATACATTCAAACTATCTTGTCACGTAAAGTAATATCATCCATCCCTTTAACACATCAACTGTATACTCTCTCAGATCACACTTTCTTGCACGTACCAGGCCATTCTGAAATGGTGGGATGCAGTTAACTTGCTAGAAAAATGAGTCTAATTACCTGTTGGTGTTTGCTTGACATCTTAGACAGTCAAATGAGTCACATTCAGCATCGCTTTCATTGTTACTGGCTTTGAAATGTGCAAATACATTGGTGTTCACTTGTTAATGTGTGTTTTAAACATGTCCCTCTTCATTAACCGGTATGTAAAGGTAGGTATGGTATGGTAGATAAGAAGACTAGGCCTTACAATAACTTTACTCCCTAATGTTCCACCTATTTTTTGACCACCACTTTCAATCTGAGTTTGTCAAATGTTAATACACAGGATCATTTCTGAACAGAACAATAGCTTGGAGATGAAGAGGCCCTGAATGAAACCAGGTCAGAACTTAAGTCATTGTAGGGAGAGATGGTGGAGGAATGTCTTTGGGCAGATTTTTTCTGAAAAGAGGGAAAGGCCTGTCACAATGAATTTGAGGGGACTGTCCCTTTTGCCTGCAGCAAGTCACAGTGCCCTGCAATCCTCGTGTTACTCCTAATCTCAGAAACCTTTGCAAAGGAGGAGCATCGTCAGCAACCCATGGCACGTCAGAAACAGTTATATCTCACTGGATGAAAGGTAAAATGACTACATTTAATGCAATTAAGATTATGTATTCATTTCAAAGAGCTCTGCTTCTATTTTTGTCAAATGGAATTTAGTTAATGTGGCATCTTCACAAAGATAAATCAGCTGTCGTTATTTTGTGGCATAATATGAAAAAATACACATTAGTCTCCGTCTTTATTGAGTGATTTCAGGTTTAGATATTTTGAAGCGTTTCAGCTCCCGTTGCTATCACAACGCCACATACAGGAATAACATTTGGTGAGATATTGAATAATGACTCTCTGCAAATACATCTGCCATGTGCGATTCCTGGACATAACATCGGGCAAATTGTTAAATAATTCAATAGTTCAGGAATGTTATGACAAACTGGCCGTTGTCAGTGGCATCACACAAGGGCTCACACAATGACAACTTAACAAGAAAGCGTTTCTTAGATCAATAGATGTGCAGGTAGCACAGCTGTTAGAGTCTGATCAAATCTTTCTGAATAGGTTCAGCAGGGGGAATACAAACACAATGGATTATTTCTTACCTAAGCAACATTGTTAAAATCGTCATTACCAGCAAACTTTGCAATACATTGAATATTCAAAGCCACCAACTTGTGCAACCATTGAGACAAACTGGTTTGCACAAAATACTGGGTCACAAGCAGAGAATGATGTATAAACAGCGATTTCCAGACTCATAGAATGACCCTTTACATGTTTGTTTTCTACAAAACAGTGTTAGTTTATTGTCCATACAGAATGAACGCCTCAAATTGCATAACAGACAGATAAATGGACCTGACAAGCATCTACTCTCAATAGCTTGAGGCTAATGCAGCGTGTTGTTTGTTTGAACTCGATGACTCACCCCACAGACCCCGATGATAAAACTCTCACCCTTGCTCACAATTTGTTAGATAAACAGGACATGACAAGTCTTACACTGTATAAGAAATGGCATGTGGACTCATTAGCACGGGAGACAATAAGTATCATCGTTTACTTTAGATGACAGAGTGATAGCTTTATGGTTTTACGACAGATGGAGTGATGCCAAGCTAAGATAGCTATGCAAGGCTCGGAAAGGGGATCTCCTTAATACTGATGCGTGAGCAACAGTTTTTTAAAAAAGGCCACCGATATCCCCTCACTGCTTACAAGCCTTAATCCAATTTTAGAAGCACAAGCAGGTTGCGTTATTAGTCAGAAGATGAAGGCCTGGTCTCAGAGAGGGGAGTTACATTTACCCACTTGCTGTCATTTTAGTGGTATATTCCAGACTTGTCTGACCTAGCCAATCCTTACATATACAGATATGTAAACCTTTATACAATGTTATTACAATCATTAATAATTAAATAGGATTACAAACAATAATGTTACAAAGTTGAAGAGCGTTTGTTAACTGTTTATTCACATGTACTAATCATATACTGTGGTCTAAAACTCATCAAGTTCATAACTATATGATATTGTATTTTATAGCATTAATAAACTGTTTTTATACCGGTTATGGAGGAGTTAAGAAGGAGTTAGGCTATAGTTATTTATAAATAGTAAAGACTCTAACTTGTCTTTCATCTGCTTATAACTACATAATTGTGTGTTACGAACACTTTATTGTTAATCTTACGTTAAAATGCCAAATAGGAGGCTTGGTTTTGGTCAAAAGAAATCTGAATATTTCTGGCTCTAGATTGTCATCCCTTGAATGTTTCATCATCAATAATGAAATATAATTGGTGACAAGTTCAGTGTTAGTGTGTTCAATTTCAAAATCTGGCTATTACAGGGTCCAAACTTGTCTCGTAATATGGAGGACCATATATTAAGCATTCCATTTATTGGTATTGTCCAATTAGGACAATGCCAACTGGAATTGATATATTACAAATAAATAAATGTATCTATAAATAAATAATCTAAATCTGTTAATTTAAATGTTTTTTAAATTGATTTACTAATGCATATATTATTATATTGATGAATAGGTTGAAATAAAAAAATAACCTCTGTAATTTAGACATCTCTAAATTATTATTGTTTCTCTGACAAATTTCCTTTGGCGGCTGTGAAAACTTGAGAAACAATTTGCAGGCTGCTGGTTATTACTCAGATGTCAAGTGGGGAACTTTTAACCGGCTAAATTGCAACCTACCTGAAATGCATGTCAAATACATGCCAGGGTCAGATTAGCATGTGCCACAGTCCTTCTGCAGTGTGCTTAGAAAATGTCTGCTCCCCGTAGAATAGATGGGACGAGCGCCATTGCTGAATACAAAGATAATTGTCGATTCTCCAGTCTGGTCAGAATCAGAGTTGTCACTGGAATTAGTTATTTGGCTCCTATCAAGGTGGGATACGCTTATAAGGTTTTGGTTTATATTCGTCCAGGACATGCTGTTCCATATCAGAATAGTAACAGAGATATTCTATACTATTCCTGACAAGTTAGGCTTCATGGAGGTTTTAAGTACCAGTATTACACACTCTTCTGAGTATTCCTTAATGAAAATGTCTATGATACTATAATTCTCAGTGAAATGACACCTGATAGTTTACTCTCTGGGACAAGGTAAACAAATATGGTATGCAATTATGATAAACAAATAGCAATATGAGTGAGTTACGATCTTAAATGATTTACACGATTTACACAAAATGTAACAGTTTGCGATTAGAGAGGGCACAGCAAGCACAAGACATGGCGTCGCTGATTGCAAGCAGATGCCATCTAGCTGGTGTAACACTACACTAATCTAAGCCCATCAGCAGTGGAAACAGTGCAATCTCACCCGAGACAAACTGGGGCACCTGCCTGCGCCTGCACCACTAATGCGAGACCCCGACTTTGGACTTTGATTTCATGCCGACTCCTTTCCCCCCAGATCTCATTATGAGAAGGTCACCATGAGGCCATCATTGCTGGGAGGCAGTGGCGGGCCGTGGGCCTGGGGCCTGGGCCTTCAGTGAGGTCCTACACAGTCCCACCCGAATTAATCCACCTCTTATTACTATCATTATGATGCCATGGCTCTAGACCAGGGCTGCTCAATACGTCGATCACGGCGTAGTATTGGTAGATCGCATGACATTAAAAAAAATTGGCCCGCCCCCGTCATTTTCTCTATAGCACGTCTTTGTTCATTTATTAAACTAAACAGCCGTCTGATGTTGATCGTATCTACACAACAGCATGTCATTTCTCTCGGCTCTCCGTCTCGCGCGCTGCAGAATGCATCGGGACGGAGAAAAGAAGAAAAAAAAGTCACTTGCACTCGTTTGTTCACTAAACAGGGCATTGTCGCACCCAAAGCAGATTTCAAGTATATGCTCGACCAAATCGACATCTTCTCCTCCTTCCGCCATTGTGGGTTGAAAAAACAGCTTTGTAGTCCGCGAATTAATTCCTTTATCAAATTCAGTTTCCTAGTTCTGAGGTTTTGCATCTACCTGCCCATAGGACCCGCCTCTCAATATTGGTAATCCAATCAAAAGACCTGCAGCACTCCGCCTGCTAGCTGGCTCCTGTGCCGGTTCCGGGGCCTTCTAGAAGGCCTACAGGAGCCAACTCTAAAGCTGATTGGTTGACACAACATCGTCATTTCCATTCACTTGAAGCTACCAGCGCCCGCAATGTTGATTCTGAAGGCCTAAGGGCAGATTTTAGCCCCCTGGCAACACACGATGGCTGAATATGATTGGATAAAAGATCTAACATAAAGACCAGCCCTCCAAATCTCAACCTGGCGCTGGCAGCAGCGCAACCAAGAGGAACGCTATGAAATTAAGAGAATAACTCTTACTCTGGGAAATAATTGAATACATATTTGTGGGGAAATATATTTAGAAAAAAATATATATTCTGATGATGTTTAGGCCAGCAGAGAAGGCCTTGCTGGCCCTGATGGCCCGCCACTGCTGGGAGGTTAAGAGCAGATGAACTGTGGCGATACATAAAAGTGAACATGTGGCAAGTTGCATCCATCCATCCCAATCCATCTGTTAATTAATGTTAGTTTATTATGTAAAAACGTTCCATGTTTGTTGTGTTATATATGGTGTGCTGTAGTGTTTGTATTTCAGTAGTATCATACAACACGCAACATGAAGTTTAACAAGGCATAACATCTTTATTGTTATACACATAACTTCATCTCCAAAGATTTTGCACAAATCAGTGGGGTAACATGAACCTTGAGATATCAAAAGTCTCGCGCAGTTCCTCGTTATATCCTAAAATACTCAAACAAGTACATCTGCCTTTTACATTCCCAAATGGTACATACAGTACAACCAAATAGAAATAAAGTATTTTTTTTCCACTGTCAAACATTGTCATATGTGCATTACATTACCAATTACAAACAAGTTATATTCATTGTCAAAATACAGGTGTGCAAATTGTTAGAAAAATACCAACTCATACCAGATTCTGGATTGTGCTCTGTAAAAATCCTTACAAATAGTATATAATAATCTATATATAAATGACTCCAACATGCAATGTTGCATTTCAAAAATTATCCCATAAACAGGCTGTTCTGTTAAACCCTCGGAAAACTCCAGTCTTCACCGTGCTCGTGTGAAGACAGTTAAAACAAGAAAAGAGGGTGTAGCAAAGACAGGGTGAAAAATTGTTTTTTAATACATCACATTTGCAATATAACAATGTTTTTTTTGTAAATATAATATAGCGCCTTAGTCTGCTTTTATTGTCTTTTCCACAATTTGAATATATTCTGATAGTGTTGTGGACATTTTGCAAACATCTAACAGACTGAAGCATTCTCCAAATGCAACGTGCTGCTCATTGAGTAACAGACAGTCAAGTTAAACTTCAAAACTGAATTGCAGCAAAGGAAACCGAGACATATTAAAGCCCTTTTTATGATGATCAATGTTCACAAACACTTCAGTTGAAATTAATAAATTAACGTTGGTAGGGATGACAGTATATGTCATATAAATAACCACTTTCAAAATCAAAGAAACTCATGCCATACCTGCAACAAAGACTACAACTAGCTACGGTGAGGCAAGTTAAAAGCATGATTCAGGTGACAACAGTCAAAGTATCCCCCCACAAGACAAAGTTAAGACAAGGATGGCATCTCCCAACCCCCCCCCCCCCCCCAATCCTCATCTTTTTCTGAGGTAAACAGTCGTACTGTTAAAGACTTATAAAGGCATCTCTCTTTCTCCCTGGTGCCACGTTTCCCATGGCCTCAACCTGAACAAATTCAACTTCCACTGTCCACAAGACTGTCTTGATCCAGGTTCACAAGCTGACGTATGCACTGCTGGGCCGACAGAAGCAGCTGCGTGAACCGCTTCTTTGCATTTTAGTGGTATGCTGAAACATTGAAAGCAAAGAATAGAATGAAGGAATTCAAGCAAAAGTGTTCATTAACATGTGCAATGAAATAATCTTCCTTCTGATTTAATAAATAGCATAAGACATTTGTTACTTCACTCTCACAGAGCTTTTAAAGTGTAAATCTCCTTCATCAACACAATGCTGGCTGTAAGCACCACCCTCCCTCAAAACCAGTCGATTACAATTTTGAGAGGCTGTCAAAATAAATGGTACGTAGGATTTCTGTAATGGTACAACCCCCCCCCCCCCCCACCACTTCCCCTTTTTGGCAAAATATACTATAAGCTTTTCTTTGAAAAAAATAAAAATAACATTTTGCACTTTCACAAACATGAATGTGTAATGTCAAATTACAACTCAAATATTAGAAATGAGTAAAATGTCAAAATAAGGGAAAACAAACTTCCTGTTTGACCACAAGACTGCAGGTTAACCAACATCCAGAAAACAACAACGAACAGAAAAACAAACGAAAAACAAAAAACAAAATGTTAAAACTGTACCATGCACGGGGAGTGTTTCAAAGCAGTGAATCCGGGGTTACTCGAGAAAAAATGAGGTGATGATTGGGCGAACAGAGTAAGACTGGATAGTGACCGTGCAAGCACTGGCTGCTGGCAACGGCCGTGCCCCGTTTCCTGTTGCAAGAGTGGCGTGAACCCCAGAAAACGCTCCGAAAACCCGAGCACTCTCGCGCTGCGACGCTCCCCCACCCCCACCCCCCACACTCCCCTCTGGCCGCCGGGCTCACATCTCCCCATCAAAACGTCAGATGTCAAAATAGAAAGGCAGCTGTTTGCTCCCGTCATCTAAAAGTGCATCTCCACACTCTTCCAGCAAAGTCCGTCAGCCCACCGCCCGCCCTGCCAAGGCAGTGGCCTACAGCGACCAGTGCTTGGATCAGCACGCCTGTGGGTTTCAATTACTTTCTTTTTTTCCCCAGACTCTGTATGTATGGTTGCATTTCTTAACTTTGTAAAAATCATTTTCTTTAATCTCACTAGACACAACATTTCACCTCCACTTTCAGAGAAGCCAAAGGAGTGCTAATTCACAGGACTGGCCCTTGAGAAGGCCTGTGACAGGTTGGTGGTAGTGATGCCTTCCTCCTGGTTCTCTTCGGTGTCACGCTGATTCCTAAACACCTACGGCCTCCCCTGTGTCTCACTGGCGCCATTTCCGTTTCTTCAAGGCCGGCGATGCAACTGTACCGGTTGCCGTGGTTTCACTGCAACATAAAACAGTTTCTTTGGCTTTATTTGTGTGCTTGTCCCATTTCAGACACACATTGCGGCCTACTGGACACACAAGACATGGAGTAGAGAGGGCTTATTCATCCTTAGAAATACAGTTGTTATCTTTATTCATTATGAGAAAATGAATAAAAGTGTCTAAGAAAATGAACTTACCTGAGAAACAGCATCATCATGTCAGAAAATGGACAAATATAATTGCAAGGCCAATATTCAGCAGCATTACCATAGCAACAAGGACCGAGTTAGGACCCTGCAAAAAATGACATGATGATAAGATCAGATATCACAGAATAATCTCCAGTACATCCTAACATAACAATATTGTTGGCAACCATCTGGATATAAAAGTAGGCAGTATTAAAGGAATATCAAGACATTTTGGGAAATTGCCAATGCTAGATGAGAAAATTTATACCAGTCTTGTGTTCAAAGGTGGTATCAATCTTTTCAGCAAACACTGGGCAAAGAACCAAATAAAAATATTTCCCAAAAAGTTTTTCTACACTTCCACTGATACTTACTGTTTCTTCCATGTTTTCTGCAATCTCCATACTGGCTTTCTTTGTGTCTGCGAGGCTCTTTGGCTTTAGGGAATCCTGCTTCCTGAGTTTTGGGTCGCTCTTGTTCTCCCTGATGGAGGCTGGCTTAGGAGGGGGGATACTGTAGGACTTATGGGGTGGTGGGGCCATACGAGCCAGTTCCAGGACACTAGGCTCTCCTTCTATATCCTCCTCAGGCTCCGGTGGTGGTTGGACCCTTGTAGGGGTCTTCACGTAGTAACTGTGGTACTCGGTGTGAAGCTGGCCATTGACTGGCATTGTCGGAGGATTTGGAGAAGGAGCAGATGCTGGGGTAGGCTGCTGAATATTAGTGGGTTTATTTGAAGCCTCGACGTGCACATGAGAACTTTTAGGGCCATCGGTGATGGCCGGCCTCTCCTCTTTACTCAGCTTTCGACTAGACCGCTCATCCTTGCTGGTCTTATGACTTGACTTCTCTTCTTTGCTTGTCTTGCGAGACGGTTTTTCTTCTTTGCTGGTTTTGCGGCTGGTGCTGTTGGCGGGCTGACCTTTCTTCTTGCCGGAGTGAGGCGAGGGGGGAGGCGTGGCCACAGGACTGGTCACAGGGGAGTGGGGAGGAGTGGTTCCTTTGCGGTAGAAGTGGGGAGAATTTTTATGGGAGTTGCCCTTCTTTTCAACAGAGACCTCTCTGATCTCCACAGGCTCCTTCAGTGGTTGTTTTAAGTAGTCAGGTCCTGCGGAGGCGAGAGGGGCGACATAATAAATACATCAACCAGGAGCATTCTTATTATTCTTTTTCGAAAGGATTTTGGAAAAAGTAAAAAAATATGATAACACATGGGAGCACAGACATCTGCCTAGCTCACACATATCCTGAGAGTATAACTTACAGGCCCCCCAAGATTCAAATGCCACCTTATCTGAGGTTCAGACAATTCAATGTTGACACTGGAGATCCAGCAAAATCCTGACATTTCTGCCTTGGCCACAGTCCCAGAAGCACTAGGGCTGCACTATCGCAAACTAAGGTAAAAGGAAATGAAATCATCATCATCATCATTTCAGACTTAAGAAAACCTCTTTGTTTGATACAGATAGCATGAAATTGCACACCATAATAATCTTTATATATTTTTCAATGAAAATGAGAATAAAGATGTCAAGATTATCATTCTCGCTAACATCACAAATCATATCACAATTGCAAAATCACAATGAGATATTTCTTCAAAATTGTCCAGCCCTACAGCAAGCTAGATTTAAATCAGAGCTGGCTCAAAGCACAGCTAATATTTCAATTAAAATATTTATGAATCAACATTATATATGCAATCATTCTGCAAAGACTGGGGGAGACGGGGGAAAATAGACTAATTAATGCAGGGTCACAAACACCATTTCACTAAGTAAGCCTCCTCTGCAGGCTCATTTTTATCATCACCCATTATCTTTTATCAGCATGTTGTTTTCCTGGAAAGGCCCTTGTCTCATCCATTCTCAGCATCCAACCAACACAGCTGTACAGATAAAGAGAATCAGCATCAAGGTGCAGTGATGCCTCGTTTGTTGTCTGGGGAAGCTGATACTGTTGGCTATTTCTTTTTTCTCTCCGAGGTCCTGGGCTAGTGGGCACCGGTAGTCTGAATGCGCACTGATCTTTTACTACATGTTTGGAATCTTCTTTATGCACATTATGTCGTCTGATGTGTGGACACAAGGGCCTGAATCTGAATGTAAATAAAATTTGCGTGTGAGAAAAACGACACTTTATCTGTCCCTTTATTGTGTCGTGAATTAATATGTATTAGAGACAGCAGGCCTCTTCACTTTGCCTCCATGAAATGGTGTTAGAGTGACTAAGAAAGAGACAATGCCGCTTTGTTTGAAGTACATCAGATGGCATGAGCAGAGAAGGATCCTGCACGTCCCATAAATACAATTTAAATTTAGATAAATGAATCTAGAAATATAGATTGAAGAAAGAAATAATGAAATATAGGTAGAAATAATGGATGAAAAGACTGTTGCTTGTTTTTCACTCTTATTCACCCCTGAGACAGTGTACGGTGATCAGATTCTACTGTTCACTATTGACTGAGTTATTGTGTTTAAAAATGGGCTTTTCTCAGAGACACCTTTTTGTATGCATGCCCAGTTGACCACTATTAAGTTTACATGCTGAAATTCAGTGGAAAGTAATTCATATTGATTTAGATTTGACACTTATGCTCTCGAGAAGCAATTTTACAAACATCAAATCAAAAAAGTGAACAAGTGTGCCCAATCCCATCTCAAAGTAAACGTCCTTAATAGAATCTTTTGGGCCTCGGTACTTACAGGCCCAAAATACTATTTAGCTGCATGGCATTCCTAATTTGTTTCATAACGGTCACAACCAATAAAACCCACTACAAAGAGACTGAGGGGACATTTGAACATCTGCGAGGCTTAATATATCCGCCACGCTTAATTTTACACCATAACTCAATAAGAGTTAGGGCTCCGTGGGCGGGCCGGAGCCGTTTCGCTCTGTTTGGGGACAGATTCCTGCGAGGGGTTCCAGGCATTCTCCGAATGCTTCTCCTCTCTAAAATGATCCCCAGCCTCACACTCACATCGAAGTGCAACAACGCCCGTCATTACAAATGGCTTCCACTACATTTCTGAAGCAATGCTGCATTCCAGAATATGCTGAACAAGCTTTTTGTTTGTGTTTCGTAGACACTTTAGCATCTTGTACATCTTGTTGTGATGAGTGAGGGAAGATTATTCTTCCAGGTCAGCTGGAACATGTACTGGGAGTCATTACCCAAATGGCCACAGTGTTTCTTTCATCTGGACATTGATCAGCTCCGCTGAGTCTGCAGCCTCCTGAGGAGAGCCATGAAAACGGGCCATTGTATTTGTTATGACCAAGACATGCTCATTCTCATTTGTCCAATAATCAATATAAAAAATTTAAAAATCCTTAAATTTAGGGTATTTGATTTATTTTCAAGAACTGTAATATACTGTCTTTTTGCCTTCACCGTTGTCTCTTTGGGGTTACTAGAATACACACTTTTGTTTAGGCTATGCCTGCCAGTTTGCCTCATGTTAATCCCCAGCACATTTTCTGCTCCAGTGTACTCTTGGCAAAACACACGTGCTGACACACACACACACACACACACACACACACACACACACACACACACACACACACAATCATATGCTCTCAGAAAACACAACAGATTGGCTCAGCCTCTACTGACCTGCACATGAGATGAAGAGCAGTAGTATGAGGGTGTATGCATGTATGTGGCATGTGATAATATATGCTGTGTTATATATGTATAGCTCTGTTCAGTGGGTTGTGATCTCAGCATGTTCTCTACACTGTTATATTCAATATTCAGGACTTAATTTGTAGCTTTTTAGATCTTCTCTTTCTTCCTCCTACACACTGGCAGATGGGCAGGGGGAGCTGTCATTGTTTAGCCAGATTACTTCCGCCACTGTTACATAGGGTCCGTTTACTTGCACACTAGTATCTTGATTATTATATACAAATAAAGTATGTCTGTTTGTCTGTAGCGACTGGCTGCATGTAACCAGGGTCTTTCTGTGCTTTATTTGTAAGCAGCTCCATGCAGAGAAGAACATGGGAGGCCTCACGTTCACGCGAGCTGACACGTGACTGATGGGAACAGGGCGTGCTGGAAGTCACTGAAGGAAAAGAGTCAAGTCCGGATGTGGAAACAAACATGCACTTTACCGCTATAAATACATCCCAATATGTGAGAACCATTTGAAAAACTAATGTTTGATATGTTTCTTGGAAATTTGCCTTTTCATTCTGGTGCAACTTTTCCAAAAAAAGGCTTCTGAAATTAGTTTGGAAAAGGATCAACTCAGTGGTTTTGCCAAATAATTAATTTTCTTTATCCTTGAAAGAAGTTGCTGCATAACTTTGAAGTTCAGCCGAACTGTCTCGAAACGTACTCTACGGCACCTGCTGCGCTGAATATAAAGCAGCACCTGCTCATGTCTGGTTTTCAGCCCTGACAGGTCCAGGCTTTTATGGTTTCACCTGGTCAAAGTGTACCTTGACTGGGTCAAACAGGGCGAAGCAGGATCCCTGCTCCCCCCCCAGCACCCTGGTGACGGGCTGAAGGAAGGGACAGCTGCTCCGCGTCAACCCAGGAGAGTGGCGAGGGCAGGGCCGAGCTCCTCTCAGTGCATAAGGATTTCAGCTATGTCTCCATTAGACCCCAGTGAGCACACATCGGCACCAAATATAGCCCAATTAACGTCACCACTTAGACCACGCCTCGCTAACCCTTGCTGCTCCCCCTCTAGGATGCTCTGTGTGAACCAATCATAAAGGTCAGGGTCTCATTCCCTGTGACCATCTCTTCCCTTTTGAAGTACACACTCCCAATCTGGGTGATAATCTGCTATGAGTCTGAAATGCTAATTACAAACAACAAGGAGTTTAAACCTCTGTTGTAACCCTTAGAGGAATAATAACAAGCTGTGGGATGAGGGTAAATGAGAATATTTCCACGGTTGAGGTAGACATTGAGGAAGCAAAGCAGATTAGTTTGGGAAAGTCACACAAATTCTGCCTCATGCTTGGTACTCAGATTGAGCGGCTTTGTCTCACTGTAGCATCGGGATAGACAAATCGACAAATAAAAAAACAGATTCTACACCCAGATTAAATATTTAAAAATAGTGAATTTTTTTCTTTGAAGTTAACAACAGTGCAGTCACTTTGCCAAGAAGCTGCATAGGGGAAACTGTTTGCACTCAAACATGGTATAACCTGGCGAAGCACAAAGTAGGCATTCTAGATTCTCAAAACTGCTCTTATCTTCTGGAAGAATCACACTTAGATAATACCTTTCATATATTAGAAATGAAATGGATGTATAAGAAATGTGCTTTTTTCCCCGTTTGTTTCGCAGGTGCCTGTCTGGCTTTCGGCTGGACTAAGCAGACACGCTTATGTAACTAAACTGAACACTGCAGATCAGATGTCACCCCACGCTGCACATTATTATGACATCGCCTGCTTTCTCATTCATGATCTGACTTAAAAGGCAAGGACACTCTCCACACAGACCTGTGAACCCGGAGATCAGCCGGCCTGCCAAGTATGATCGCCGTTTTCCACAACACAAACAAGCCGCGGGATGTCTCTGGCCCGGGCCGGCCATTTCTGCGGCTTAGTAGAGGGACATGCTTGACTGGGTCCCATTGTCAATCTATGTGTCACCCACTATTTTATGGTGGCTGTTGGCAAGGACCCAAGGTCGGCTAGCTCATCGACCAAAATATATTACAAACTGTGGAAGAAGCAACTCTAGTTTGGATCTTACGAGGTAAATAAAAATAAACAAAAAAAGGTATGACACGGCACTTATCTGCACTCCTATCCATCCAAATGATGGCTAAAGAACAATTTCAAAATACTAATTCAATGTATGAGATAAATGTTTTTTTCACTTTTTTAATCTATTATGTTAAACAAACACAGATTGGCCTAAACCTGCTCCCAGGAAATTCCAGGATGAACCAAGAACAATAAGGTAATGCTACCTTAAAAACTCTTGATTCACTCTTTTCTGATGTTTCCCTCTTTGTGCCCTTGTGTTCCACCTCTAATCTCACCTCTTTGACCAAAAAGGATTTGTACTGTTTGTGTAGTATTATATGTCCGGCATTGCCTTGTAAAACTCTGCTTACCTTGTAAAAAATATTAACAGAGTTGATTCGACACCCGACCCTGTGAGCTGCTGTATACTATGGCAGTGTGCCTGTCAAACCTCCATGCAAGGGGAAGATGAGAAGTACTTGGTACTGGGTGCAGTATGTCTCATTGACCTTTACGCACATACTGTACCTGTAAGGCAAATCTACACTCGACTAATGCACTTAGCTGTCAACAACATGCGCTTGGGAGTAAAGCAGAGGTTTCCATCCAGAATACACACACATAGGCCCCCATTGTGGTGTTAGAAGTCACCCTCCATTCCTCTCAAGTCTTTGATTACAGTCCTGGCACTGTAATCTGTAATTGGGTAAATGTGCCTCTCGGGGGGGGGGACTCTGAGTTAAAACTAGACTTCTGTTATAATCTTAGCGAGGAACGCAACTTCATCTCTTGGTCAGTCATGTGTTGTCTAAAATGTCAGAAAACCGTTTGCATTCATAGCCTGCCAGGGGGTTATGTAAATGTAGCCACTTGAAATATAGTCAAAGTATTGTATTTCATTACACAGTGACCTCCCTGACCCCTCAGTGCACATGCAGTCCAAGTGTTTCTTTCACATTCAGAGAGTGGGAAGGTATCTAGTATCTATGTTTCGCTGCGAAGGCTGTGTGATGCCCACACTTTGCCTCTGGGAACCCCCTTTAAAATATCAGACAGATGCTGCGTCTGCATACTTGTTGTTAAAGGTTACCTGGTTGGTAGAAGTTGGGGGAGAGCTCCCTAGCAACCGCCCTGGCGATTTCCGAGTCGTGCACAGCAGAGATGGCGGCCTGGTCTGCGGCCTCGCTTTTTGTCCTGGCATGGGCCGTTCTAGAAAAAGCACAAACAGAGAATATATTGGAGCTGCACGGTAACGCCAAGGTAAAGACATACAGATGATGTATGGCACCATGTTTGAGAGAAGTGTGATAGATATCTAGAAACAACATACACAGGCCTATTGAACTGGTCAGCTTTTCACCCTACTATCTTTTTCTTGTTCTTGCTCCTCCTCTCCTTCTATACCTCCCTCTTCCTCCTCATCTTTGAGAAGTATAACTCAGGCTGTCCCTCTTGGGGATAACATAACACCTCCCCTGGTGCTTCTATCGCAAATCCAAATCCTAATTTTCCAAATTAGATAAAGCATTTCACAAAAAACTAAAATAACAACAAGAAGAAGTATTATATTTTATATACATATATTTATATATATGAAATTCTAAGACAGACAAAATCAAGAGGTCATACTCAAACAGAGCATGAATATGGATCATTTTTTCATAGGTTATAGAAAAGCATTAATTTTGATATGGACATGAACAACTGATCCTATAATAAGAAGAAAGGAAAGATGATATGGATCAAATATTTGCAGGTAAATTATTCCAATCAGAGGGAGCTATAAAAGCCGTTCTTAGCTATTGACTTAGGATAAACAATATCAACTCATACAAACAGCAGGTGGTGTATTGATGGCTAGGTTTCAATCCCATGCCAGACAGCAGCAAAATAAATACAAATATTTTTATTTACAAAATTTCAAAGACCATGGGAATCATAAGAACGGTGTTTTCATCACTCAATAAACCTCCATCTTACAAAAGCCATGACAATAACTAGCCTGCAGCATGAGAAAAGCCTGCATCCACATCAGCTGGACAAGGCTGATGCTCAAAAACCAAAAGGCAGAAGAATAATATGTCCTGGAATCAATGTGAGCTTAGCATTAGCACTGACAGATATTATGGGAGCTGCTTAACAAATCCCAAGAAAACTCAACGGTAAGATACTGTATATGTAAACGTGGTTGTTGTGCCAACATTATTAGAGGAGGACATATTCACTTACAAGGAGGAAGTTACAGTTACAACACACTGCCGCCAACAGACTTTAAAAAACACCAAATTATACAACGATATGCCTCAGTTGAAGCTAGTGCATTAGTAATTTACTGTATGGACAGCCAGAGCACCTCTTATACAATACATGACAGTGCAACATGGAATGCAAGGATCCAGATGGACTGTCCAAGTATCACTATAAGTATTGACAGCTGTGCCTTGCGTCCTGCTGAACCCCACTCATCCATCTTCCTCGCCCTCTTTCTTTCACCATCTCCTCTATTTTTTAATCAATGATGCTGTTTTTCTTTTTTCTTTTTCGATTCATCTGCATCCCCTCATACTCATTACTTCCCTCCCTCCCTCTGTCTTTCTGTCAGAGTGACCCCGACGGACAGATGTCTCTATTTTAGACTACTTCTCTGTCCTTGGACTCGACTGTCCTGTTTTTTATGCGCTGGGACAAGAAGACATTAAAATGCATTATGAGCCATATGCTGGGTGGAGAAAGCCCCTTCTTCACCCACAGACAAAGGACACACTCTTGAAAACACTGACCAGCTGCAGATCCAAATAAGATTGAAGAAATTATAACATATCACACAATGCTTTGCTTCTTCCCATGAGTTATTACAAACATAGGAATGTCAACGGCGTGGCTAAAAGCAGCTTCATAGTCGGACTGAAGAGCACTTCCCAGTTTAAAATTGACATTAAAGCATTCCAGCTACATCACACTGCTGACATGTATACCTTAGACATCCACTTGCCACGCAGGCTGCCACAAGGACATGCACGCTTCTATTTCTGAAATGTGTCAAATGTACAGGCAAAGGAAAGGACGCCTGAATGCGTCATGAATGCATAGCGTGCCTGGGACATATCCTAAGGATTTTAACGGTTCCCTTTAGGTAGTGTGGGCATGAAGTCACGGGCAGACCTGGGAGCCAATGCAGACTGTTCACAGACAGGATGTCTGGTCGTGGGAGGTGACAGGCAGAGAATGATGGGAGTAGAGGTGTGATCGAGCAGTGGAACAAGAGTGAAATGAGAGGCGAGAAAACATGGGCATGTGGAGCGAAGACACGAAAGGGTTGGTTGGTTTTCTTCCAGGCTTCGGAAAATTACCTCTCATGGTCACTTTGAATCAAACTAGCGAGCAACACCTTACACAATGCATGGACTGTTAAACTGTTCTGGACTGTTTCTGGACTGTTTTTGTCCAATTCAGGGCAGCGTAACAAGTTGCCAACACAATGTTGAAATATTACAGTCCAATATTCACTGTCTGGCTCTTTAGCTGCTCACAGCTCCACTATGTTCACCAGCTATAGTCTCTAATGTCGTCTGTCAGACATAAAGTGCTTGGCGGGTATAGTGTACAGTGAGTTTTTCAGAACTTTTGCATTAAGAATTTTTTTTTAATAAACTATGAGCAGAAAGATGATAACATGCTTCGCACAGCTGAGGGAAATAGTGTAGTAAGGGTTTGTCACTTTGAGAAACCCCTATCCCACGGCACGCATTAATTTGTTAATGTTTGTGGCTTGCAATGACCGCCGACAATGTGCAGGAGCATGAATATGAACAAACGTTGAGGCAAAATGATGTAATGCATTGTCACACATACGCAGCAAAACAAAGTCTGGGTAAAAAACAATATGCAAGCTCACAATTGACCTTTGGATAAGTTTGAGGTTCTGTTACTTGTCAGCAGACGGCAGCCTCCATACTTGCAACAGATCTGCCTGAATATAAAGCAACACCTGTTCATGTCTAGTTTTGGGCTCTTTTGGGTCCAAGCAAATCATGGTATTTAAATCCAAAAATGCACCTGCTGGCACAAATGCAAATATCACTCCAACCCAAACACGCACACGCACGCACAATATGGTAGACATTTGGACAAAGGGGAGAAAGGAGCAAATACTTTGAAGCAATTGTTTTGGACTGAAGCCCTGCTCGGTTGTTTCATTACTGGGACAAATGGATTGCGTGTTAAAATGTTGAGTCAGTTTGGCAGTGAGCGTGGCGGGTGCGGCTCTTTCTCTCTGTGGAATGTGTGTATATGCGTGTTTTTGAGATAAAGAATGAGGGAGAGAAAGGTAAAAACACAGACCAAGAAAAAGGTATGGAATTGGAAAGGAGAGACAGAGCTGCAGAGAGAAAGAGAATGACACCCGGGTATTTAGAACTGCATCTCAGTCCTTCTAATTTTACCATAGGGTTACATTTTAAACCCAAGCTCCCATGCGGAACGGTGCTTCCTTTAACTTTTGTTTTGACTAGGCCTCCCGCAGAATCCAGTATGTGTGTATCTGAATTATACGTTGTGTGTGATTGTGTTGTGTGTGTGCATATCCCCCCACCCCCGAGTGAAGCTTCAGTCCATCACTCCCCCGGCTACGGCCTATTTGAGGAATCTCCCTCACATATGCTGACACAGTTCCTACACCCTTCTGCTTCATCCAATAACACCCCCCTCTCCTTCCTCTTTCCCTCTTCTTCTGTCTCTCCATCACAGTCTCTTTCGCCCTCCCCGCCAAGCCTGGTAACTGAAATGCTGACTTGAACAGTAGATAATAAGATAGAAGATTAGTCTCGATCTTGCCAGTGGTAAACATCAGCACTCCAACGATCTTCCTTTAAACTTCATCGCTCTCTTTCATCGCCCACGCCGAAGAGCTACCAACAAGGAGGAGTCATATTTCAAGACAATGCTCCTGTTCAGAGTGAGCAAATCTGCTCATGAAAGGATATTATAGATCAACAGAAATGACGACCCTTTATCTTACCCAAACAGTGCCTGGGTCCAAAAGAGCAGCACCGCACATCACAGACAGTCTGCACAAATTAGCACTTAGTTTGCCCTGCACATATCTCTCATATCCGTGCAGGCCTGCTATTGAATTTCCGGCTGGTGCTAATTCAGGATTACTCGAGCGTGACTAACACCATTAGTGGTTCGCTAAAACCAACTCTGAAATTATTCAGCAATTATTCCTGGGTTGAGGTCTGGGCTCACATTACCAGGGGCTGCAATGGTGGGGGTAAATGGCGACAGCAAATGAGACTTTAAATGGCAGACGAAGTGGCTGTTGTTATGAGATAAGATAACTTTATCCTGAAGAGAGAGCTATGTATCTCTACACAGAGAATATTTTGGCATGGTTAGTGTACTTTCATCATTCGTAAATCATTTTAGATCACAGGACATCCTGGTTGTTTGGCAGGCTATGGAAACATTTCACATCTTTCTCTTTTTCTATCTCGCCAATCTTTGCAGTAGAGATATGCAAGCCCAAAATAGAAAAGCAGCATCTAAGATCAATTAGTCTTATTGAATTTTCCCCATTCTTATGATTGGCCAAACAGAATTGTATGCTTTCTGAATAAGGAAACATAATGTGTGTTCTTTACATGGCAAGACTGTAAACACAAATGCATAGAGCACTACAGCAGCAAGAAAAGAAGAAAAAAAACAGGCACTTGAATAATGAACATGGCGCAACAATATGAAGGACACTTCAAGCATATGGCAGGGATGGATGCAGGTATGAAACATGGCTGTGTCCAGTTATGAAAATAATAAATATTTGTCTATTGCAGAATATTGTAGAGTTAAGGGGTACATAAGAAAGACACACATCGAGAGAATCCCTGGAGAAAAACAATACTCTTGACTAAATGCACAGCCCTGAATAACAAGCTTAAAGAAAATGATCCAATATTTGTGAAATACATAAATTTTCTTGCCGGGAGTTGGATAAGGAGATCATGCCTAACAGCTAAATATGGTTAGCTTATCGTAACACAGACTGGAAACAGAAGCAAACTGCTAGCTTGGCTGCCAGCATCTCTAAAGTTCACTAATTAACATATATCTCATAGTATAAACTGTTAAAAAAAAACACACATTTGTGAAAACCTTGTAGTATTTTTATTATTATGTGTATCTTCATAATAGTCACAAATAATAGTGTTTACTCATGATACAAAGGATGAACTGGACGATAGAGACATTTCTGGGAATGAGAAGAATCTGTTTTGATTAAACTGAAGAAAATAAAGAAGAAGAAAAACTTGACTGACATTTCTCTTTTTGGATTACAAACATACCTAATCTTCTCTAACTGGTGTTCTCTATTCAGTAGCTCTGCACTTAACCCTCCACTGAGACTCTGTGTGTGTGTGTGTGTGTGTGTGTGTGTGTGTGTGTGTGTGTGTGTGTGTGTGTGTGTGTGTGTGCGCCTCAGTATCAGGTTTTTAGTGTGTGAATGTCTGAAGGTGCTTCTCAGAAACTGCTGTGAAAATGCGTATACTGAATTACACTATTATAATAAATACCGGGCATGTGTTTGTGTGGTACATGTTTGGAGCTGTGGTATGTTTGTAGGTCTGATACACACTCCTCTGCCTGCAATGTGAGCCCTCATTGGCGCGTTGAGAGAGTGACACAGAATCCTTTGCTGAGATGATCCCTCTGGTTTTGGTAAAGGGCAATAACGGCGATTCAGACCTCAGCTCTGTGCTCTTTGTGTCAACACCGCTCATGAAACGGGGCCACAGCTGATACAGCTGATAACACAAGGGGGAGGAGGGCGATGGTGGCCAAACCATCCACTGCCGGAGAACAGGGATGTGGTCGCCGAACGGTTTGAAGCTTGGATTTAATTTCACTGTCGATTTGAGTCAGACATTTGAAACAGGGATGAGGAAACAACCACGATTAAAGCTAAGGCTTTACCTGTCAATCAAGCCAACATGGCCTGACATATCTAACATTTCTTAAGCCTTGATGTTAGCCAAACCAAATTAATATCCAAACCAAACTAATATTTAAAATCACCAACAAGAAACATGGAGAACACATGAAATAAAACATGAATGAATCCCTTACTGCAAATAGAGAAACATAAAAGACACTTAAATACACTGCCCATGGAACTACATCCCAACGCACCTGAGTGGAGTGTGTACCTCTGAGTCTTTATTATGTGAAGGATGGATTTAACTGATGTGTAACTCTGTAACTAATATGATAAACTAGCCATGAATGTAACTGTTGGAAATTAGGATAAGTAAGTATTAGAAGAATAGTTGTCTGAACACACACCGTCAATGAATTCAAGGTTTTAATGGTTGCATCTATTATTTCCATTTTAGATCATTTCTTTGATTCTCTCATCATGTTGTTGTCCATAACATGTTAGTGTTATTAAATCTGTATTAAGCTGGTTGTGACAGCTTCACTCTAAATACAGATAATTAAATGAAATGATTATGAAATTCCGTGTCTCCACTAAATTCGTTGAGTGATGGCGAGCTACTGACTCAGTTTTTAGCACTACAGAAATCCCTCAGCGGTTTAATTTTTTAAGACTTTATAAAATCCAGATAGTTAAAAAAGAGGCAACGGCTTATTCAACAGAACTCCCTCAACATGAGGAGAAAAACAAACAATGACAACAAATAAATAATAAATGGTACAAAATAGGTGAAGAAAAGAATAATCATGAATATAAACCATTATGATTTGGCATTGGGAGAAAAAAGGTGCATCTCTATAAAATGTCCCACAATTTCCCTCAGCTAAAAATATAAAATTTAAAATGACAACACAGAGCGAATTATTTGGTATCCTTGCTTGACTTAAACATTTAAACAATTATTTAAATTGTGGGTTCATTAACAAAAAAACCTATCTCATAAGTCAACTTTCTGAACTCTACAGGTTTTGTGTTTGAGTCGGACAGCATCCGTCTGTTTTCACACTCACAAGCTGCAGCACACATACACACACACACACACCCACCCACCCACACACACACACATACTAACGCAGAAACACACGCATACACACACATAAAAGCACACACACAAACGCAGACACACACAGGGCTCTACTGATGCAAATGAAGACATGTCACACAACTATGCGGCCATTAGACACCATGTACATAATACAAACACGCATTCATACAAAAGCTTTTGGACGACACCTTTGAAAAGTGGACTGCCTCTCATGCAAATGTCTGTGTTCACTCGTATTCACACACACACACACACACACACCAAATCTGCATGAGAAGTTGAAAAGGACCATTAGTTAGACGTGCCATAATGAGACCCACTGGGAATGAGTGTAAATAAAGGTGGCTTCATAGTGCTGTATCTAGTCTTTCAATCTTTTGTAGATCCAGCTGGAACCAGACACGTCGTTCAAGCCTTAAAGGACGAATACACACAATGTGAAACAAACAACGCCTCTTCACTCCACTACTCCATAAAGAAAATCAACAAATGGCTGTCACGCTGATGACGGCGGTGAGGCAGTAACCATGGTAACCGGCCGAGACACTTGAGCAAGCTGTCCAACCAGGCATCTGGTCTCTATTAATGAATTAGCAAATGAACAAACCGACACTATATGTCGCACAAACACACAACATCTTTTTGAAAATGTGACACATCTAAGTGTACTTTGGCAAAGTGAATACACTAAAAGGTTTACAACTTGGCAGAAAACAAGAAGACACACACACAGACACACACAGACAGCCACTCGATGGTACGTCTCGTTTAACTTCGAGGCTCCACATCCAAAGCTGGACCTGTGCGACTGAAGGTCACATTGCCTGGTAACCACTTGAGCTTAAGGAATAGTTTTAATTATGGTCTGTGCTCTGTCCTCCAATCTCCTGCCACCACTCACTCTACTGTCCGCACACACAAACGCATGCACACACAATCATATACACACAAACATCCGTTTCCTCCTCAGTGCAAAGCCAAAAGGAGCATTAGCAAAAGCTTACATCTGCACCACAGCTAAAACATTATGATCATGCAATCTATATTTTAACGTTATTTCATGAGCTGAACAGAAGACATGTGACTGAAAAAAACACGTATACACAACAATGCCTCACAATCATTGACTGCAACTTCTAACTGTATGTGTCAATGTTTGCATCATTACAATAATATAATAGAGTGGGTTATTGTGGAAAGGTGGGTGAGTAGATTAGAGATAGAAATATCTTCAACGTGAAGACATGTGAACAGCAAAACAGACTGACTGAACAAATTCTCAGGAAAATGCATCACGGACTCCGGAGTTATCCGTGCGTGTGAATACAAGAGCGGTCGCATGCTTCACGAAGGGATTCAAAGTGGAAAAGCAATACTGTGAATCAACACGAGAAGTGATGATTCCATAATCTAATCCGTGAACATCTGGAGTGAAAGCTGCCTAGCAAGCCAATCAGAGTGGCTGAACAGATTTAGCGAGGCACGTTAGTATCCAGAGGTCAGAGACGACTGCGTTAGCAGATACTGTAACAGTTTAGCTCCACGCCTTCCTTTTTGGAATAGTTGTTTTCATCCTGTCACACCATCTCGTCAATCCAACTCCCCTCACCTGCCTCTGATCACTCCCTCGTTAGTCCCTCATTCCCTTCACCTGGTCCTCACGCCCTTCTCACCTGCAGCCCATCCCCTCATTAGTCCCTCACTATTTAGCTCCCTCACTTCCACTTGTCCTCTGCCAGATTGTCTTGTGTTTTCGTGCCAAGTTCTCCAGCGTTATTGGAGTATATTCCTGCCTGCCTGCCCTGACCTCTGATTCTCTGCCCCGCCCCTTTTTGGACTTGTTTGCTTCTTCGACTGATCTCCTGGTTTTGACCCAGCCTGTTTCCAACCAAAGACAGTATTCTTTGTTACTCCTGTCTGAGTAGTGCTTTTGGGTCCACTCTAATAGCGTTGTGACAGATACAAGCAAACAGACCGATTTCAAGAGTTGCTTCAGGCAACACAGACTACAATGGTTTTGTGTCGCAGATAAGAGGATACCAACTTAATTTCCTTATCCGTAATTGTAATGTTATTTGACTCGTCACTCTGGATTTATGTATGTTATGTATAAATATGTTGGGATGATATCAGAATGTATACAGTGAGACAATACCAGTCATATCAGGAAGCAATTGCTGATAGTATTGTGCATCAGTGAGCGGATTCATGGCAGTATTGAACTTTATCTTGATTAGTGCTGCAACTCCCAATCAATTTAAAAAGACAATAAAAGGATCTGCAACAATTCTGACAATTACGTTAATAGTTTTGAGACTTAAAGGTTTTTGATACTTAATATTTGTGGCTTGTTGACTGTTGATCAGACAAAGCATGGCATTTGAAGAAGTCACCTTGGGGATTGGGAAATTAAGATGTGCATTTGTCTTTAAAAAAACAAGCTATAAATTAAGAAAATAATAGACTGATCAATCGATAATGAAGAAAATTGCTACGTGCACCCCCATCAACAATTTAGTACAATATTGCAATATAAAATGACATGTCCTGTGATAGAAGAACCATATAAACTCTCTCAGAGGTCTAAATAACAAGCCACCAAAACACAAAGATTGTTTGATATATAAAATAAAAACAATAAAAGCGTGTGTTCTGCTTTTCCACTGCATATCTATGTTAAGTCACGGTGGACCGACTAACCTACACTAAATTGAGTGATTCGGGATCTCTTTCCGATATTGAGCTGCAGCACCTTCAGCAGAACCCACAACTCATTATAATGTAATTGTCATTGACTCGTAAATCAATGACTTTTATGTGGAGTCACCTCATCAGTAGACCTAAGAGCCATTGATCCATGTTGCACACGTCTCTGAGTATTGACACACATAATGTCTCAAGATACAATAACATACACATAATAACAGTTCTTGAACAGGTGCATATACTTAGACACGATTGCACATTGACATTTGGGATTTTTACATAATGTCTCATCACGTCATGGGAAATTATCCGGAGGATAGCACATGCACATGAACACACGCGGGGAAATCCTTGGAGATCAAGCTCACTGAACAGGAACGCTATTTGCTCGTACTCGTTATTGCTGTACATTTCAAATCACAGTGTGTGTAATATATCATCTAACTCACTCCGCCGACTACTGTTCTCATTAACCGTTGTTACATAAACAGTTAATTCAGAGACAAGTAGATACACTCCAATCCCATTCACGGTTTATTAATGGAGGGAGAACAGTGTTGTAGGAAACTACATTATAAGTTGAGGAAAGATTGTAAAGGAAATGGAGTTGGTAAAACATCCGTATAAGATGTACTTTTACATTTGTAATGATTGCAGCTGAACCACTCCATGAGTTAACCTCTTCATAACAGCCTCAAACTCCACATGACTCCCCCCTTGAAATGCTCCGCCTGCCTGACTCACCCAACTCCTTCTTGAGAAGCTGCAGACATATGTGCCATTCTCAGAGAGATTACAAGCCACAGCCACACATTGTAATGGCGTTTTGGTGAAACCCAATCCTATCACTGCTGCTATCGGCACAGGCTCCACTCCCATCAACACACAGCCACCCCCGCCCCCCCCCCCCAGACTTTCTCCTCTACTCCCCCGAAAACAAAGCTTTCCTATACAGTGTAAGTGTATGTGAGACAATACATCTATCCAAGACAATACGTCGATCCCAGCCGTCATCGACACTGAGAGTAAACTGTAGATTGTTCACACTTTCTTTCCCTTATCCAACCCTCTTTTTTGGTGTGAACTATTGCTGCTGGACCTGCAGGCTGATTTCTGCCAGAATGTTCTCCTCTCGGGAATGGAGAGAATAAAAATGTTTTTTTCTCTCTCTCTGAAAAATTATTCATTTGGTTACTTCTTTTATGTAGTATCAATGGCAATAGTAATGTAGTGTATTGTCT